>NC_091991.1:92452689-92789065 GCF_044704955.1 Pristiophorus japonicus | reverse complement strand
GGGGAGAAAGGGAAGGGGGAGAAAGGGAAGGGGAGAAAGGGAAGGGGGAGAAAGGGAAGGGGGGAGGAGAAGGGGGAGAAAGGGAAGAGGAGAGGAGAAGGGTGGAGAAGGGGAAAGGGGGGGAGAGGAGAAGGGGAAAGGGGGGGAGAGGAGAAGGGGAAAGGGGGGGAGAGGAGAAGGGGAAAGGGGGGGGAGAGGAGAAGGGGAAAGGGGGGGAGAGGAGAAGGGGAAAGGGGGGGAGAGGAGAAGGGGAAAGGGGGGGGAGAGGAGAAGGGGAAAGGGGGGGGGGAGAGGAGAAGGGGAAGGGGGGAAGGGAGAAGGGGGAAGGGAAGGAGAAAGGGGAGAGAGAAGGGGAGGGCGGAAAGGAGAAGGGGGGGGGGGGGGAGGCTGAACGGGCCGGGCCCAAGACTTCGGGCAGGGCCTGTCCCCAGCACCAGATTTACAGGTAGGTGGCGTTGGGTCGGATTGGGTCCGGGGTCTGGAGCGCGGGTCGGGTCGGGGGGAGCGCGGGTCGGGAGTGCGGGTCGGAGGTCGGGTCGGGTTAGGTCGGTTCGGTTCGTGTCGGGCGGAGGGAGGTCAGGTCCGGTCCAGGCGGGGGGAGGTCGGGAGCGCGGGTCAGGTCGGGGGGGGGTGGTGGGAGGGAGAGGGAAGTCAGGTGGTGGGGGGGGAGCGCGGGTCGGGTCCAGTCCAGTCCGGGGGGGTCGGATCCGGTCCGGTCCGGGGGCGGGGGGGGAAGCGGGAGTCGGGTCGGTATCCGGGTTGGGGGGGGGGGGGAGAAGCGGGAGTCGAGTCGGGTCGGGAGGAAGCAGGAGCTGGGCGTGGGAGGCAGCCTTATGCACACAGCCCCAGTGAGGCCATTCGGCCAGGGCTAGGGGCTGCCTGCTTCGGGCCCTTCCACACAGTTTTGGAGCTACTGCACATGTGCGCCCACTGTAGCGCGCCTGTGCAGAGGTCCCGGCACTATTTTCAGTGCAGGAACCTGGCTCCGCACCCTACAGCTCGTGCTGCGCTGCGCCCGAATCCAGAGGACCAGCAGGGAGCCGGAGAATCTGTAAGTTTTTTTTTAGGCGCACTTTGTGGCGCGAAAAACGGGCGTCCAGTTCGGGGCTGCCCCGTTCTAGGCTGGCCCAAAACTTGGGCCCGATGTTTCCACTGATGGGGGAGACTAGAACTAGAGGGCACGTTCTTAGAATAAGGGGCCACCCATTTAAAACTGAGATGAGGAGAAATTTCTTCTCTCAGAGGGTTGTAAATCTGTGGAATTCGCTGCCTCAGAGAGCTGTGGAAGCTGGGACACTGAATAAATTTAAAACAGAAATTGAGAGTTTCTTAAACGATAAGGGGATAAGGTTATGGGGAGCGGGCAAGGAAGTGGAGCTGAGTCCATGATCAGATCAGCCATGATCTTATTGAATGGTGGAGCAGGCTCGAGGGGCTGTATGGCCTACTCCGGCTCCTATTTCTTATGTTCTTCTGTTACAAGGACATCCTCAAAGCCTCCCTGATAAAGTGCAACATCCCCACAGACACCTGGGAGTCCCTGGCCCAAGACCGCCCGAAGTGGAGGAAGTGCATCGGGAGGGCACTGAGCACCTCGAGTCTCATCGCCGAGAGCATGAAGAAACCAAGCGCAGGCAGGAGAAAGAGCGTGCGGCAAACCAGCCCCACCCGCCCTTTCTCTCAACGACTGTCTGTCCCACCTGTGACAGGGACTGTGGCTCTTGTATTGGAGTGTAAGCAAGTCTTCCTCGATTTCGAGGGACTGCCTATGATGGTGATGATGATGTGGGTAATGACCGCCGGGGCGTGGGCAACGACCGCCGGACATGGAGAAAGCCGAATGGAGGCCTGAGGCCCAAGGTGCAGGCTGGGACCACGGTTGAACAGAACATAACGGAGACTAGACAAATTAAGAAGTGATGATTACATCAGGCTAGTTTGTGGATTGGAGGGAAAGACTCTACAGAAACAATGCTGGAAGCAGAATCCATAATAGCACTTAAAGGGGTGTGTGAGGGGGGGGGCGCAAATACCTGAAAAATAAACATTTATAAAGGGCGCGAGGGGAAGAGTTCTTTCAGAGAGAGGGCAGAGGGGCGTTGGGCTGAGTGACCACCTTCTGTACTGTAAAGTTCTGTGACAGGGAGGTAAGGAGTTGCACAATTTTTGGTGCTAAGAATGAGGAGAGGACACGGTTGAAAGGTGGGCCGGCAGGGAGAAGGATGGACTATTTGCAGATTAGGAGGATCAAGGAAGGTTTAAAGGACCACGGACCAGAGTAGTATACACAATAGAGACAAGAAAGGATGTTCTAAGGTGGAAGATGAGGGGGAAGGGCACACCTGAGGGAACCAGTATCCTCTTAGTTCGAGGAGCTTCCTGGATGTGATCAGATTTGAAATCTGGCACTGGTCAAACATGCTAGGAAAGGTGCTAAGCTATTACATTCAATGCCTCCCCGGGTTTAGAACAGTGGAGCTCTGTAGGACCTGGTCTATTGCACGTTAACATCAGCAGGTTATGCAAAGTCCTTTCAAGTGATCCCAATGGCTTTACTTCAGCTGCTTATCATAAAGACAATCACATCCAACGTAAGGGACTACAGCTAAATGCAAATTAAACTGTTAATCAAAAGTTTCCAGCTACACAGCTACTGAAGCCAACACCTTACTTTCAGTTCAGTATTGGCAGAACTGAAGAAAAGGGGCCTGAAATTTCGGCCTCACCGGATCCGGACGGAATATGCATGCGCCGAAACCGGCTTTTCCGATCTGTCAAGTTCTGGCTTGACAGATCCAACACATCTTCGGGAAAAGGACATTCGCGTGGGAGGGATTGAGCTATTTGCCCAACTCTTGCCCAACGAATGTCCTTCAAACTCTTGCGCCTGGTAAAAGCAAGTGCATAGCCTATGTTTACCAGCGTAAGAGTTTCAAAACATATAAAAATAAAATTTTAAAACACATTTTTATGTTAAAAACCCTATCCATTAAGGTGAGTTTATTTTAAACCCTAATTATTATTTTTTTAAATCCGAAAAATATATATTTTTTTCTAACACATTTCATTAACTTTAATTTAAATTAATGTTTTATTTGTGTTTGGGTGTTTTGGGGGGGGGGGGGGAGGGGGTTTCATTCACTTGCGGAGTTCCGGAGTTCCCATTATTATGAATGAGAATACCGCACCGTCATTGGCTGTCCAGTGCCACGTGACTCCAGCTTCTCAATCCACATCTCCAAGACGTGAACGCGCTGGAACAGGAGGCCTCCGACCGAGATCACTGGAGGATGCAGGAGCAAAAGGTAGGTGCGGAGCTTTTTTCTTATTTTCAGGCAAGCGCCTACAGGACCTTGTCGTCGATGTCTGCCCTTGCTGATAGTAGGCTCCCGAGGTATGGAAAATGGTCCACGTTGTCCAGGGCTGTGCAGGGCATTTTGATGCCTCTGCAAGATCCTGCAAATCAACTGGGAGGACAGACGCACCAACGTCAATGTTCTCGCTCAGGCCAACATCCCCAGCATTGAAGCACTGACCACACTTGACCAGCTCCGCTGGGCAGGCCACATTGTCTGCATGCCCGATACGAGACTCCCAAAGCAAGCGCTCTACTCGGAACTCCGACACGGCAAGCGATTCCCCAGGTGGGTAGAGGAAAGGTTTCAAGGACACCCTCAAAGCCTCCCTGATAAAGTGCAACATCCCCAGCGACACCTGGGAGTCCCTGGCCAAAGACCACCCTAAGTGGAGGAAGTGCATCCGGGAGGGCGCTGAGCACCTCGAGTCTCGTCGCCAAGTGCATGCAGGAACCAAACGCAGGCAGCAGAAGGAGCGTGCGGCAAACCAGACTCCCCACCCACCCTTTCCTTCAAACACTGTGACAGAGACTGTAATTCCCATATTGGACTGTACAGCCACCTGAGAACTTACTTTGAGTGGAAGCAAGTCTTCCTCGATTTCGAGGGACTGCCTATAATGATGATTAAAGCAATAAAACATCACAAGGTGCTTCACAGGAGTGGTTAGCAAATAATATTTGACACCGAGCGCAAAATGAGATATTAGGACAGGTACCCAAAAGTTTAGTCAAAGAGGTAGGTTTTAAGAAGTGCCGTCAAGGAGGAGAAAGAGTTCGAGAGGTGGGAATTCCTGAATTCAGGGCCGAGATAGTTGAAGGCACAGCCGCCAATGGTGGAGCGAAGAAAATCGGGCATGCGCAAGAATTGGAGAGCTGGAGGGTGTTAGAGAGATAGGGAGGTGCGATGCCCTGGAGGGATTTGAAGACAGGATGAGAATTAAAATAGAGATGTTGACGCACCGGTCGCGAATATAGATCAGATAAACGGGACTTGCTGCAAGTTAGGACATGTGCAACAGAGTTTTGGTTGAGTTCAAGCTGACGGAGGGAGGCTGGGCAGGAGAGCATGGACACAGTCGCGTCTGGAAATAACAAAAGCATGGATGAAGGTTTGTGCAAAGCTGGAGTTATTTCAAACAGCTAAAGCTGAAACTAAAAGGTCAATTTTACATTGTCAACGCCTCTCCTAAAACCAAGGAGGCTAAAGGGCCAGCCTCAATACTTGAAGATTCCACCCATGCCTGTGTGTATCACCAACGTCCCACTGCAGAACAACATTTAACAAAGGACTCTCAATTCATACAAATATTGATCATAGGAGGCCTACAGAAACTAACGGTATTAAACCCTTGCTATACCTGCCCCGAGAGTATTTGATGGAAAGACCTGTACGCACCAGTACTGTATCCCAGTGTTATAGTGACAGACCTGTACCCACTAGTATTGTACCCCAGTTATACAGTGACAGACCTGTACCCACTAGTACTGTACCCCAGTGTTATACAGTGACAGACCTGTACCCACCAGTACTGTACCCCAGAGTTATACAGTGACAGACCTGTACCCACCAGTACTGTACCCCAGAGTTATACAGTGACAGACCTGTACCCACCAGTACTGTACCCGAGTGTTATAGTGACAGACCTGTACCCACCAATACTGTACCCCAGTGTTATAGTGACAGACCTGTACCCACCAGTACTGTACCCCAGTGTTATACAGTGACAGACCTGTACCCACCAGTACTGTACCCCAGTGTTATAGTGACAGAACTGTACCCACCAATACTGTACCCGAGTGTTATAGTGACAGACCTGTACCCACCAATACTGTACCCCAGTGTTAGTGACAGACCTGTACCCACCAGAACTGTACCCCAGTGTTATACAGTGACAGACCTGTACCCACCAGTACTGTACCCCAGTGTTATACAGTGACAGACCTGTACCCACCAGTACTGTACCCCAGTGTTATACAGTGACAGACCTGTACCCACCAGTACTGTACTCCAGTGTTATACAGTGACAGACCTGTACCCACCAGTACTGTATCCCAGTGTTATACAGTGACAGACCTGTACCCACCAGTACTGTACTCCAGTGTTATAGTGACAGACCTGTACCCACCAATACTGTACCCCAGTGTTATACAGTGACAGACCTGTACCCATCAGTACTGTATAACTTATATTTATATAACGCCTTCAATGTAATAAACATCCTAAGGCACTTATTCAAGGTCTACAGCAACACCCAGGCAGTATGGGCATGAACAATGACGGAAAGTATAGCCAGGTGGGGTAGCTTCACTCAGGAGAACGGTGACATTTCCCCTCAACCATGTCTCTGTCAATGCCATGATGCCAATTTGGCCGTCCACAATAAGGTCATGGATGGCAAGGCCCTTATATACAAGTGATAGTACATTTTGAAGGGAAATGTGGTGAGGTGCGATGATACCTAATGTACTGGCGGAGTCCAGAGTGGCAGAGCAGGGAGAAGGTTGGCGAGATTAGCTCGCAGCAGGCACTTAGGACGGAAAGAGAGGAAGATCAGACCAGTGGGCTTGCTGCTCGCTAGGAGGCAGCAATAAGGGTCTTTTGAAGGAGGGCAGAGGCACAGAGGGAAGCTGTGTAATTAATTAGGAGGGAGTCAAGTCTTGAGTGGCTGCAGAAAAGCACGGAGGATGATACTCAGCGGAGAATAGGAGTTAGTGAGGGTAGAGTTCATGACGGCAGAAGAAGAAAAGGAGGCATGACGGCTGGGGGAGGGTAATGAAGAAAGAGGAAAAGGAAGAGAAATTAGTGATAGAACTCAGGTCCGGAGCTGCAGGCAAAATGTGCGAATGGCCACGGAAATTAAGTTACAAAGGCATGATTAAATGATAGAGTGTAAAGCATGATTTGAGTTAGGCTGAAAACGTTAATGTAGTCTATGACCCATAGGTGTCAGGAGCCAAGAAATGATTTAAAGTATTTCTTGAGGTCGAGTCGAAATAGAATAGTCCGTTGTTGATAGCAGTTGTTCAAAAGATAGTGAAAAGTTCAGAATCAATAAGGGAAAGTTCATCAATTCTGTAAATGAAGATTCTCTAAAGAGACATTTTGAAACAACATTTTGAAGCCAGTTTCTCAGAAATAAAAGTAAGATCCTGAACAACCACGGGAGAAATCAGTAATCGACAGGAGCCAAGGGGCAGATCAATAACAGTAACAATAGCGACGTTAGCTTCAAAGCAACGCAGCATCAGCCGAGGCGACACCAATCATCAAGAGCGCCCCGCTGATATAAAAAAGTATATAAAAAGGAAAAGAGTGGCTAAAGTAAATGTTGGTCCCTTAGAGGTCGAGACCAGGGAATTAATGATGGGGAACATGGAGATGGCAGGAACTCTGAACAAATATTTTGTATCCGTCTTTACGGTAGAGGATACTAAAAATATCCCAACAGTGGACAGTCAAGTGGCTATAGGGAGGGAGGAACTTAACACAATCGCAATCACTAAGGAGGTGGTACTCAGTAAGATAATGGGACTAAAGATGGATAAATCCCCTGGACCTGATGGCTTGCATCCTAGGGTCTATAGAGAAGTAGCGGTAGGGATAGTGGATGCATTGGTTATAATTTAACAAAATTCCCTGGATTCTGGGGAGGTCCCAGCAGATTGGAAAACCGCAAATGTAACGCCCCTATTTTAAAAAAAGAGACAGACAAAAAGCAGGAAATTATAGACCAGTTAGCCTAACCTCTGTGGTTGGGAAAATGTTGGGAGTCCATGATTAAAGAATCAGTAGCAGGACATTTGGAAAAGCATTATTCAGTCAGCAGAGTCAGTATGGATTTATGATGCAGAAGTCATGTTTGACAAATTTGCTGGATGTAACGGACAGGGTGGATGAAGGGGAACCAGTGGATGTGGTGTACTTGGACTTCTAGAAGGCATTTGACAAGGTGCCACATAAAAGGTTACTGCACAACATAAACGTTCACGGGGTTGGGGGTAATATATTAGCATGGATAAAGAATTGACGAACTAACAGAAAACAGAGAGTCGGGATAAATGGTTCATTCTCAGGTTGGCAATCATTAACTAGTGGGGTGCTGCAGGGATCAGTGCTGGGACCCCAACTATTTACAATTTATATAAACAACTTAGAAGAAGGGACTGCGTGTGATGTAGCCAAGTTTGCTGATGATACAAAGATGGGAGGAAAAACAATGTGTGAGGAGGACACAAAAAACCTGCAAAAGGACATAGACAGGCTAAGTGAGTGGGCAAAAATGTGGCAGATGGAGTATAATGTTGGAAAGCGTGAGGTAGAAGAAAAAAAATCGAAGGCAAGTTATTATTTAAATGGAGAAAAATTGCAAAGTGCTGCAGTACAGCGGGACCCGGGGGTCCTGGTGCATGAAACGCAAAAGGTTAGTATGCAGGTACAGCAAGTGATGAGGAAAGCCAATGGAATCTTGGCGTTTATTGCAAAGGAGATGGAGTATAAAAGCAGGGAAGTCTTGCTAAGTTATACAGGGTATTGGTGAGGCCACACCTGGAATACTGCGTGCAGTTTTGGTTTCCATATTTAAGAACGGATATACTTGCTTTGGAGGCAGTTCAAAGAAGGTTCACTAGTTGATTCCGGGGATGAGTGGGTTGACTTATAGAAATATAGAAAATAGGTGCAGGAGTAGGCCATTCAGCCCTTCGAGCCTGCACTACATTCAATAAGATCATGGCTGATCATTCCCTCAGTACCCCTTTCCTGCTTTCTCTCCATACCCCTTGATCCCTTCAGCCGCAAGGGCCATATCTAACTCCCTCTTGAATATATCCAATGAACTGGCATCAACAATTCGCTGTGGTAGAGAATTCGACAGGTTCACCACTCTCTGGGTGAAGAAGTTTCTCCTCATCTCAGTCCTAAATAGCTTATCCCTTATCCTTAAGACTGTGTCCTCTGGTTCTGGACTTCCCCAACATCGGGAACATTCTTCCTGCATCTAACCTGTCTAGTCCCGTCAGAATTTTATATTTTTCTATGAGATCCCCTCTCATCCTTCTAAACTCCAGTGAATACAGGCCGAGTCGATCCAGTCTCTCCTCATATGTCAGTCCTGCCATCCCGGGAATCAGTCTGGTGAACCTTCACTGCACTCCCTCAATAGCAAGAACATCCTTCCTCAGATTAGGAGACCAAAACTGAACACAATATTCCAGGTGAGGCCTCACCAAGGTCCTGTACAACTACAGTAAGACCTCCCTGCTCTTATACTCAAATCCCCTCGCTATGAAGGCCAACATGCCATTTGCCTTCTTCACCGCCTGCTATACCTCCATACCAACTTTCAATGACTGCTGTACCAAGACACCCAGGTCTCGTTGCACCTCCCCTTTTCCTAATCTGCCGCTATTCTCAAAATATTCTGCCTTCGTGTTTTTGCCCCCCAAAGTGGATAACTTCACATTTATCCACATTATACTGCATCTGCCATGTATTTGCCCACTCGCCTAACCTGTCCAAGTCACCCTGCAGCCTCAACCTAATGAGGAAAGGTTGAGTAGGTTGGGCCTCTACTCATTGGAATTCAGAAGAATGAGAGATGATCTTATCGAAATGTATAAGATTATGAGGGGGCTTGACAAGGTGGATACAGAGAGGATTTTTCCACTGATAGGGGAGACTAGAACTAGGGGGCATAATGTTAGAATAAGGGGCTGCCCATTTAAAACTGAGATGAGGATGAATTTCTTCTCTCAGAGGATTGTAAATCTGTGGAATTCGCTGCCTCAGAGAGCTGTGGAAGCTGGGTCATTGAATAAATTTGAGAGAGAGATAGACAGTTTCTTAAGCGATAAGGGAATAAGGGATTATGGGGAGCGGGCAGGGAAGTGGAGCTGAGTCCATGATCAGATCAGCCATGATCGTATTAAATGGTGGAGCAGGCTCGAGGGGCCTTATGGCCTACTCCTGCTCCTATTTCTTTGTTATGATCGACTGCAAATCTAAATAACCGATAGAAAAAGTTAGTCTTTTTTTTCAGGATGCCCTTCAAACTGTTGAATCCAAAGCTATCCCCGAAAACAGAAGCTGGTATCGACATGTATCTGACAGCTCCCCAAACTGGGTCCGAAGTAATCAGGAGTCGGGAAATATCTTACCCAACCAATACAATTCATTGAAAAATTGACAAAACTGCATCACTCGCCACTGTGTTATACAGTGACAGACCTGTATCCCCCAGTACTGTACCCCAGTGTTATATAGCGACAGACCTGTACCCCCCAGTACTGCACCCCAGTATTATACAGCGACAGACCTGTACCCACCAGTACTGTACCCCAGTGTTATATAGCGACCATGGGTACACCCATGTGGTGTATTTGGACTTTCAGAAGGCTTTCAACAAGGTCCCACACAAGAGATTAATGTGCAAAGTTAAAGCACATGGGATTGGGGGTAGTGTGCTGATGTGGATTGAGAACTGGATGGCAGACAGGAAGCAAAGAGTAGGAGTAAATGGGTACTTTTCAGAATGGCAGGCAGTGACTAGTGCGGTACCGCAAGGTTCTGTGCTGGGGCCCCACCTGTTTACACTGTACATTAATGATTTAGGCGAGGGGATTAAATGTAGTATCTCCAAATTTGCGATGACACTAAGTTGGGTGGCAGTGTGAGCTGCGAGGAGGATGCTATGAGGCTGCAGAGTGACTTGGATAGGTTAGGTGAGTGGGCAAATGCGTGGCAGATGAAGTATAATCTGGATAATTTGGCGGTAAAAATAGAGAGACAGACTATTATCTGAATGGTGACAGATTAGGAAAAGGGGAGGTGCAACGAGACCTGGGTGCCATGGTACATCAGTCATTGAAGGTGGCAAGCAGGTACAGCAGGCGGTTAAGAAAGCAAATGGCATGTTGGCCTTCATAGCGAGGGGATTTGAGTACAGGGGCAGAGAGGTGTTAGTGTGAATGTTTAAAATGTATAGAGACATTGAAGTTGAGAACGTGGGAATTGTATAGGGACAGTATAAGCTAACAAAGAATTCATGGAGGAATAGCCATGACATCTCGGACTCGAGACTGCAAAATGTTACAACACTAACACATATTGAAACAAAACCCACAGCTTGCAGAAAAACCTCAAGGTCTTATTAAATCATGTTATTAACCTGAAACATTAACAGAAGGTCTTTGTTTAAAATCAGACCATACTTAGGTCGGCTTATGAGTGGACAAAGGGAAAGAGGGACCAAAAGAGATAGGTTGAACTAGGATGTCACTCTAGCCCTATCTTGTTATCTTTTGCCGAGAATGTATAACTGTTGTCGCTTTACGATGTAACTTCACTTATCCGTAGGGAGTATGTATGCTCTATCCAGAGGGTATATCTTCTGTCTGATAGGTCTTGCCGGCCGGTAAAAATAAAGACTGCTTTGTTCAAAGCACAAGAGGTATTCGACTCAGTAATTTTACTGAACCAGATTGAGAGAAAAGAATTCACATTTACATTTGGTGTCAGAAGTGGGATCTCAACGGACGACTGCCGAAAACTTGCGAATTAAGAGCCAGACTAGCCTTGGACGAGACGAGGGGAAAGTGGCCACTGGAGTGAGTATGATTTCAATACTGCTCCAGTTTCCCCCGGTTTCAAAAGTCTGAGGAAAGTTTGGCCACTCGCTGGTTCTCAGGTAGTGTCTGAACGAGATCCAGGACAATCTGGTGAATACCTTTCAAACTTAGAATAGGGATAGAGATAGGGAAATTGCGCGATGACGCAAACCAAGCAGCGACTTGGAAAGATAGGTTATAGTTAGAGCTAGATAGGGATAGATGATCAATCATGGATCCAAAAATTAATAGGAAAGAAAAGAGACTCTTGTGAATGTCTGTTTAAATGAGAAATGCTTCTGTGATTTTTACTGTAAAAAAAAAAAGCCGGGGAGTTGTGGTTTGTTTTATCTCAAACAGAATGAAAGTTTGTTTTAACCCTTCGTAGTGTTGTCCTGTATGTGGGAAGTTTAAGAGTGTGAACCTTATTGAATTACGTATATTCGGATGATAAGTTACGGAGCCAGGAAATGCACAAAGGATAGGTTTGTTGAAAAAAAAAGAAAAAATTACATGGTCTCGGTGGTTAAAAAAAAAAGAAAAACTTGTTGAAAGAAAACATTCAGAGAAGGCACAGCAAAACAACTGAGATGGATTCAAAAAAAAATATTATATTAAATAACACGACCTTGAGGCTGGAACAATTGAGATAACGAAAAGCAGTCCACAGCCTACGTGCCAGACTTCTCTCTAGTTATGGAAAAGACAAAAAAAAGTAACGTACTAAATAGGTGCTGAAAACAAAATGTTCTGAGATTTTAAATTATGAGAAAAATTCCACTGCAGTCTAAAAAAAAAAATAAATCACTCCTGTCCAGTAGGCAGAAAAACTCCATTAAATTAGGGCTTTCATTGACTGATTGGATTTAAACTGCGCAGTGACGCGAAAGGATAGGGAAATTTGGAGACTAAAAGAAATTAAATAAGGCTCATAAGAAATCAAATTTAGAAAATTAGGCTCACAGGGAATAAAATAAGGCTTATGGGGAATTAAATAGAGGATAGGTGTTCAATTCAGGTATGACGTCGACCTTGTATATCACTTGGCCCGTCTAGGCTCTGATTGAATTTAAATCCCGCAGCAATTCGGAAGGTAGGGCCGACGCGAACGCGCAGCAGCGCTGACGCGCAACGACGCGAGACGTGCGGCGGCGCGAGCGAGTAAACGTGGGCCGACGCGAACGCGCAGCAACGCAAATCTCGAAGTCAGTGCTGATTTCTGTAAGTCGATGTGTGTTGAGTTTGTCAAGCGTGTTTCGGTGGAATCGCGTGGAGACGCGAGCCGCGGGGCGACGCGGCTGTGTGTTGAGTTTGTCAAGCGTGTTTCGATGGAATCGCGTGGAGACGCGAGCCGCGGGGCGACGCGGCTGTGTGTTGAGTTTGTCAAGCGTGTTTCGGTGGAATCGCGTGGAGACGCGAACCGCGGGGCGACGCGGCTGTGTGTTGAGTTTGTCAAGCGTGTTTCGATGGAATCGCGTGGAGACGCGAGCCGCGGGGCGACGCGGCTGTGTGTTGAGTTTGTCAGGCGTGTTTCGGTGGAATCGCGTGGAGACGCGAGCCGCGGGGCGACGCGGCTGTGTGTTAGATTAGAAAGTCTGTTTTTCAGTAAAGTCTGTTTTTCAGTAAAGTCTGCTCGTTTTAAGTTTGTTTAAATCGCACGACTACGTGAACGCGTAACGACACAATAATGGGTAATCAATTGGATAAAACAACGGATGCGGGTAGTCCGTTACAAAAGTTATGTGAAGAATTCCCTGAGAGAGCTGAAGACTTTAGAAAATTATCAGGAGCCCTGAACAAATTATTGGGAGATGATCAATGGCTTCTAGGTGGCACTAGAAGCGTAGAGGTAGTAAAAAAAAAAGCACAGGGATTGTCAAAAAAAAAATTAAAAGATGCATCACTTCTGTCAAGTTGGCGAACAAATGCTATTAAATTAGGGCTTTCATTGACGGAGGGAACCCATGTTAAAACTGTAGACGTCTTAAAAAAAAGAATGTGCGCACGAGAAACTTACTAAGAGATCCTCTGGGACCTCTGAGAAAGGTATTGACCGACTACATAGTAAAATGGCTGGCTTTGTGTTAACCGAGGCTGATGATGAAATTGATGAGTGGTCACTGACTCAGCGCCCAACGGCGCCTCCCGCACCCCATGGCCCCTTGCTCTAGTCCTCTTCCCAACACCCTCCACCTTACACTCCGGCGAGAGGAGTTAAAAATAACCCCATACCACCAAAGCAACAAACCCAAACTGACTCCTCATCCTCTGATAGCGATTCGGATCCCCAGTTCACAAGCAATATAGCCGAAAGGACCAGATCTCACACTCGAAAGGGCAGAACTATATCTCACTCACAGACAGTCCCGTAAATCTTCGAGTCAATCTACCAGTCCAAGTTGTGAAAGACATAGCAAACACCCCCGCCGATCGAGACGCAGAACTGTCAAGCAGTCAGACAGCTCCGAAACATCCTCCGACCTAGAAATGATTTCAAAGATCCCAAAGTCCCGACACCAATTCCCTGTCAGACCAATGCCAAACCCTGATGCACAACAAGCTGCAGACCACCCCACTATAGATGTCTATGTGATCTTCGAACAACTATTTGATTGCTCACGCTATCCGGACAAATGGAAAGGGCAGTTAGATATTATTGGCAGGAAAAGAAAGGGGAGGGGGTGGTGCGCCCCCAACCCGGGTCAAGACTGAATACGTGACTAGAAAGGAAGAGCCATCTCGGGAGGAAGGATCAATAGAACCACAGTGTTGCATACAGGATTGGATGGATAAGCAAGGATACGGTTATACTAAACAACCAAACGGCCCGAGCCCTGCTAATAAACCTCCCTATTGTCCCCGGCATGGTATGGGAAGAGGCCGGGACTGGGTAAGAGGAATTGACTGTTTTAATTGTGGGCAGGAAGGACATTGGAATAAAAATTGCCCCTACCGTCAGCATGGAAAAGGAAGAGGAGGAAGAGGAGGGGGGCAAGGGGGAAGAGGAGGATCTTACACTAACTTCTCCCAGAACAACCCCTTTGGTCAATTGTCCCCCGATTGATTGTGCAGGGATCCTCCCCGGACGACGAACCCATTCTGAATGAGTGGCAACCCTTTTTAATAGATACGGGAGCCTTCATGTCTTCTGTACAATCAAAGCTTAAACTCCCTGCCTCTACTGAAACACAGGAACTTTCAGGATTCCTGGGACAAATCTCGACATTCCCAGTGTCAGAACCGGTTAAAATGGGTTACCAGGAAGAATCGGTGGAACATCGAGTTGTTATCACAACCAATCTGGACTGTAACTTGATGGCTAGAGACCTCCTCTGCAAATTCCAGTTGCATTTGGAGTGTGGAGATGATGGGATTATTGTAAAACAGGAAACCCTTAAGCGGCAGTATTATACCACTAGAACCCCTCAGTGGTGGTCTCTGGACCTGCCGCAGGCACCCTATCACGTGACCCTAGCATACGATCCCAGTGGAAAGAATCAGGACCTGCAGAACTTTTATCAGGATCACGAAGGGGAAGTGAAGGGAATTCTATTAAGGGCTAGAGTGAATGGACTGGAAAGAGAGGCAGATTTTGTGGAAGTGGATAAGAATCTGTGGAAACAGCCCCTAACAATGGCACCGCATATTACTCGTGAAGTATTAGCCCCTCACCATGCTAAAGATTTGGGAGTTATGGTGCCCAAGGCCATAGATGAGGCTGACCCTACCAGCCGGGATGTGCAAATCGTAAAACATGGCCGAACAGTCCAATTTCATGGGGACCCCGAGAAGGTCTTAACGGCTCTACAGCATCATACTGGCTCGGACATACCTGACTATGTGGATCCTCATGTGTGGGCAGAGGACCCCTCCCAAGTGGGTTATACTCCCATTGATCCGATTGAGATCCCAGTGCAGGGCAATGTGGACTGGCACTCTATCCGACGGAACCCACTGAAATCACAGGCAATCCTAAACTGACCTTTCGGCACTGTACTGCAATTAATCCGGCCTGTTTTCTTACTGAGCCACCCCAAGATGAGGAAGAACCCAGTCATGATTGCTTATCTTTAATTTAAGAGGCCACATCAGTCAGGGAAGATTTAGTTGATGTACCAATGGAAGATCCAGACTATATTCTTACTGAGCCACCCCAAGATGAGGAGGAACCCAGTCATGATTGTTTATGTATGTTGACGGAAGTACTTCTATTAATCCAGAAGATACACGAATCTCAGGATACGCCATAGTAAACCAGGAGAATCAGGTCTTGGAATCTGCCGCTTTTGAAACCGCCTATTCTGCTCAACAAGCTGAACTATTCGCCCTCACTCGAGCCTGTATCTTGGCCAAAGATCTCAAAGTCAATATCTATACCGACTCTAGGTATGCCTTTGGGGTGGCCCATGATTTCGGACAATTATGGAAAAATAGGGGATTCCTAACCTCACAGGGGAATGAGATATCTCATAAACAGCTAGTATCTGATTTGTTGCGAGCCCTCATGTTCCCCTTCGCATTGCCATTGTCAAATGTACTGCCCACACTACCGGAAATTCTCTGGTTGATATAGGGAATCGTTGTCCTGACCAAGAGGCCAAACAGGCCTCTCGTGACCAACAGATGGTAGTGCCCAAAATTATGAGTCAGACTAAAAATCCTGCGAAGGATAAGTTAGCCTCGAAAAAACCAATGCCAACCATCCAAGATGTTATAAAAGCACAGGAGGACGCTCCTGAAAAAGATAAACTGTTGTAGAAATATTATGCATGTACTTATGACAATGTTTCTAAACTCTGGACCACTCCCGCGGAACAGACTTGCATGTCTGACAAGTTGGCTCTATGGGTTATTGAATGTATGCATTTTGCTACTCATTGTGGAGCAAGGACTACGAGTGACACACTTTTGGCTACTTGGTGGCACCCTAGACTCCAGGCGCTCACCCAGAACATCAGTAGTCGTTGCCTGGTTGGCCAGCAACATAATCCAGGGAAGGGAGTCCCTTGTGATTGGGGTAAAACGCCCCGACCCGAAGGTCCCTTTGAGACATTTCAGTTGGACTACATTGAGTTGCAAAAAGTTCAGTGTTACAAATATGTGTTAGTAATAGTAGATGTGTTTAGCAGATGGATTGAAGCCTACCCTCACCTGGACAATAAGGCTCAAACTGTTGTTAAGGTGTTAATGAGGGAAACTGTTCCTAGATATGAGATCTCAGCTCGACTGATGACCACCTATGTTCTTTCTCTGACTCAGGCTCTGCGACTAGTTCACAACCAGGTTCAAGATGCTCACCTCGACCTCCCAGTTTTACCCGAATTGTCCCTCGTGGCACCAGGGAAGTATGGATTCGGAAGGGATTAGAGCCACAATGGGAGGGGCCTTTTCAGGTGTTACTCACTACCCCCACTGCAGCCAAGGTTGAGGGGGAAAGTGCCTGGGTTCACCTGCACCACTGCAAGCTCACCACCCTCTAACAAACCGATTTTACTGGTTATTCTAACTCCTGTTTCTGTTCCAGACTTCCTCTTCTCCATAGCTGAACAAGGCCGTTGGCATCCTAATTGGAACGTGGACCAGTTTGAACTTTTACCCGTAGTGATAGACAGCCAGCTACACCGACGGTGACCTAAGAGAGACGGGAAAACTGAACTCTTTTAATCAGCAAAATAATTGGACTATTTATCTGAATCCTGAGCCATAAGATGAAACTGTCTGTATGCCACAGTCTGTATAATAATGTTGATATATGACAGTTTCGGCGCATGGGAGGGGAGACAGAGACGAGAGTTACATGTCTTATGTTTATGCGCAAAATGGGAACTTTTCTGGATATTAGGTGTGTTCACATTCCCTATACATTTTACTCCTGGAATGATCCTAAGTGTTATCATGGAATGATAAAAGGTGGGAATATGAATGTTTAAAATGTATAGAGACATTGAAGTTGAGAACGTGGGAATTGTATAGGGACAGTATAAGCTAACAAAGAATTCATGGAGGAATAGCCATGACATCTCGGACTCGAGACTGCAAAATGTTACAACACTAACACATATTGAAACAAAACCCACAGCTTGCAGAAAAACCTCAAGGTCTTATTAAATCATGTTATTAACCTGAAACATTAACAGAAGGTCTTTGTTTAAAATCAGACCATACTTAGGTCGGCTTATGAGTGGACAAAGGGAAAGAGGGACCAAAAGAGATAGGTTGAACTAGGATGTCACTCTAGCCCTATCTTGTTATCTTTTGCCGAGAATGTATAACTGTTGTCGCTTTACGATGTAACTTCACTTATCCGTAGGGAGTGTTTACGCTCTATCCAGAGGGTATATCTTCTGTCTGATAGGTCTTGCCGGCCGGTAAAAATAAAGACTGCTTTGTTCAAAGCACAAGAGGTATTCGACTCAGTAATTTTACTGAACCAGATTGAGAGAAAATAATTCACATTTACATTAGTACAGTTGTACAGGGCCTTGGTGAGGCCACACCTGGAGTATTGTGTACAGTTTTGGTTTCCTAACTTGAGGAAGGACATTCTTGCTATTGAGGGAGTGCAGCGAAGGTTCACCAGACTGTTTCCCGGGATGGCGGGACTGACATATCAAGAAAGACTGAATCAACTGGACTTGTATTCACTGGAGTTCAGAAGAATGAGAGTGGATCTCATAGAAACGTTTAAAATTCTGACAGGTTTAGATGCAGGAAGAATGTTCCCAATGTTGGGGAAGTCCAGAAAGTGATCACAGTCTAAGGATAAGGGGTATGCTTTTTAGGACCGAGATGAGGAGAAACTTCTTCACCCAGAGAGTGGTGAACCTGTGGAATTCTCTACCACAGAAAGTTGCTGAGGCCAATTCACTAAATATATTCAAAAAGGAGTTAGATGTAGTCCTTACAAGTAGGAGGAATCAAGGGGTATGGCGAGAAAGCTGGAATAGGGTACAGAAGTTGCATGTTCAGCCATGAACTCATTGAATGGCAGTGCAGACTCGAAGGGCCGAATGGCCTACTTCTGCACCTATTTTCTATGTATTTATGTACTGTACCCCAGTGTTATACAGTGACAGACCTGTACTGTACCCCAGTATTATACAGACAGACTTGTCCCCACCAGTACGGTACTGTACCCCAGTGTTAGTGACAGACCTGTACCCACCAGTACTGTACCCCAGTGTCAGTGACAGACCTGTACCCACCAGTACTGTAGCCAGGTGTCAGTGACAGACCTGTACCCACCAGTACTGTAGCCAGGTGTCATACAGTGACAGACTTGTCCTCACCAGTACTGTACCTCAGTGCTATACAGTGACAGACCTGCGCCCACCAGTACTGTACCCCAGTGTCATACAGTGACAGACTTGTCCCCACCAGTACTGTACCTCAGTGTTATACAGTGACAGACCTGTACCCACCAGTACTGCACCCCAATGTTATACAGTGGCAGACCTGAACTCACCATTACTGTATCCCAGTGTTATACAGTGACAGACCTGTACCAACCAGCACTGTACCCCGGTGTCATAGTGACAGACCTGTACCCACCAGTACTGTACCCCAGTGTTAAAAAGTGACAGACCTGTACCCCTGTGTTATACAGTGACAGACCTGTACCCACCAGTACTGTACCCCAGTGTTAAAAAGTGACAGACTTGTACCCCAGTGTTATACAGTGACAAACCTGTACCCACAGTACTGTATCCATGTTATACAGTGACAGACCTGTACCCACCATTAACGTACCCAGTGCTATACAGTCACAGACCTGTACCCACCAGTACTGTACCCCAATATTGTTATGACAGACCTGCACCAACCAGTACTTTGCCCCAGTGTTTTACAGTGACTGACCTGACCCACCGCTACTGTACAGCAGTGTTATAGTGACAGGCCTGTACCCACCAGTACTGTACCCCAGTGTTATACAGCGAGAGACCTGTACCGTACCCAGTGTTATACAGTGACAGACCTGTACTGTACCCAATGTTGTGCAGTGACAGACCTGTGCGCATCAGTACTGTACCCCAGTGTTATACAGAGACAGACCGGTGCGCACCAGTACTGTGCCACAGTGTTATACAGTGACAGACCTTTACCGTACCCAGTGTAATGCAGTGACAGACCTGTACCCACCAGTACTGTACCCCAGAATTATACAGTGACAGACCTGAACCCACCAGTACTGTACCCCAGTATTATACAGTGACAGACCTGTACCCACCAGTACTGTACCCCAGTGTTATACAGTGACAGACCGGTACTGTACCCAGTGTTATACAGTGACAGACCTGTACCCACCAGTACTATACCTCAGTGTTATACAGTGGCAGACCTGTACTGTACCCAGTGTTATACAGTGACAGACCTGTACCCACCAGTAGTGTAACCTAGTGTTATACAATGTCAGACCTGTACCCACCAGACCTGCACCCCATGTTATACAATGACAGACCTGTACCCACCAGTCCTGCACCCCATGTTATACAATGACAGACCTGTACCCACCAGTCCTGTACCACATGTTATACAATGACAGACCTGTATCCAGCAGTCCTGTATCCCAGTGTTATACAGTGACAGAACTGTACCCACGCGTACCATACGCCAGTGATATACAATGACAGACCTGTACCCACCAGTACTGTACCCCAGTATTATACAGTGACAGACCTGTACGAACCAGTACTGTACCCCAGTATTATACAGTGACAGACCTGTACGCACCAGTACTGTACCCCAGTATTATACAGTGACAGACCTGTACCCACCAGTATTGTACCCCAATGTTATACAGTGACTGACCTGTACCCACCAGTACTATACCCCAGTGTTAGTTTTAGACCTGTACCCACTAGTACTGTACCCCAGTGGGAAACAGCGACAGACCTGTACACACCAGTACTGTACCCTATTATACAGCGACAGACCTTTACTGTACCCAATGTTGTACAGTGACATACCTGTACCCACCAGTACTATACACTATTGTTATACAGTGACACAGCTGTACTCATCAGTACTGTGCCCGTGTTACACAGGGACAGACCTGTACGCATCAGTACTATACCCCAGTATTATACAGTGACAGACCTGTACCCACCAGTACTATACCCCAGTGTTATGCAGTGGCAGACCTGTACTGTACCGTGTTATACAGTGACAGACCTGTACCCACCAGTAATGTAACCCAATGTTATACAGTGACAGTCCTGTACACACCAGTACTGTACCCCAGTGTTATACAGTGACAGACCTGTATACACCAGTATTGTACCTCAGTGTTATACAGTGACAGACCTGTACCCACCAGTACTGCACCCCAATGTTATACAGTGGCAGACCTGTACTGTACCTTGTTATACAGTGACAGTCCTGTACACACCAGTACTGCTCCCCATGTTATACAATGACAGACCTGTACCCGCCAGTACTGTACCCTAGTATTATATAGCGACAGATCTGTACCCACCAGTACTGCACAACAGTGTTATACAATGACAGACCTGTACCCACCAGTACTGTACCCCAGTGTTATACAGTGACAGACCTGTACGCACCACTGTACCCCAGTATTATACAGTGACAGACCTGTACGCACCAGTACTGTACCCCAGTATTATACAGTGACAGACCTGTACCCACCAGTACTGTACCCCAGTGTAATACAGTGACTGATCTGTACCCACCAGTACTGTACCCTAGTGTTACAGTGACAGACCGGTACCCACTAGTATTGTACCCCAGTTATGCAGCGACAGACCTGTACCCACCAGTACTGTACCCTAGTATTATATAGCGACAGATCTGTACACTCCAGTACTGCACAACAGTGTTATACAGGGACAGACCTGTACCCACCAGTACTGTACCCCAGTGTTATACAATGACAGACCTGTACCCAGCAGTCCTGTACCCCAGTGTTATACAGTGACAGACCTGTACCCACGCGTACCGTACCCCAGTATTATACAGTGACAGACCTGTACTCACCAGTACTGTACCCTAGTATTATACAGCGACTGATCTGTACCCACCAGTACTGCACCCCAGTGTTATAGAGCGACAGACCTGTACCCACCAGTACTGTACCCGCATTATACAGTGACAGACCTGTACCCACCAGTACTGTACCCCAGTATTATACAGTGACAGACCTGTACTCACCATTACTGTACCCCAGTGTTATACAGTGATGGACCTCTACCCACCAGTACTGTACCCCAGTGTTATACAGTGACTGACCTGACCCACCGCTACAGTACCCTAGTGTTATACAGCGACAGACCTGTACCGTACCCAGTGTTGTACAGTGACAGACCTGTACCCACCAGTACTGTACCCAGTATTGTACAGAGAGACCTGTACCCACCAGTCCTGTGCCCAGTGTTATAGTGACAGACCTATACCCACCAGTACTGTACCCCAGTGTTATACAGCGACAGACCTGTACCCACCAGTATTGTACCTTAGTATTTTACAGCGACAGACCTGTACCCACCAGTACTGTACCCGCGTTATACAGTGACAGACCTGTACTCACCATTACTGTACCCCAGTGTTATACAGTGATGGACCTGTACCCACCAGTACTGTACCCCAGTATTATACAGTGACAGACCTGTACCCACCAGTACTATACCCCAGTGTTATACAGTGGCAGACCTGTATTGTACCGTGTTATACAGTGACAGACCTGCACCCACCAGTACTGTACCTGTGTTATACAGTGACAGACCTGTACCCACCAGTACTGTACCCTAGTGTTACACAGTGACAGAACGGTACCCACTAGTACTGTACCCCAGTTATGCAGCAACAGACCTGTACCCACCAGTACTATACCCTAGTATCATACAGCGACAGATCTGTACCCACCAGTACTGCACCCCAGTGTTATACAGTGACAGTCCTGTACCCATCAGTACTGTACCCCAGTGTTATACAGCGACAGATCTGTACCCACCAGTACTGTACCTTAGTATTATACAGCGACAGACCTGTACCCACCAGTACGGTACCCGCGTTATACAGTGACAGACCTGCACTCACCATTACTGTATCCCCGTGTTATACAGTGATGGACCTGTACCCACCAGTACTGTACCTCAGTTATACAGCAACAGACCTGCACCCACCAGCACTGTATCCCAGTATTAGTGACAGACCTGTACCCACCAGTACTGAATCCGTGTTATACAGTGACAGACCTGTACCCACCAGTAACGTACCCAGTGCTAGACAGTCACAGACCTGTACCCACCAGTACTGTACCCCAGTATTGTCGTGACAAGTACTTTGCCCCAGTGTTACAGTGACTGACCTGACCCACTGCTACTGTACCCCAGTGTTATTCAGTGACAAACCTGTACCCACCAGTACTGTGCCCCAGTGTTATACAGTGACAGACCTGCACCCACCAGTACTGTACCCCAGTACTATAGTGACAGATCTGTACCCACCAGTAATGCACCCCAGTGTTATACAGTGACAGACCTGCACCCATCAGTACTGTACCCCAGTGTTATACAGTGACAGACCTGTACCCACCAGTACTGTACCCGCGTTACACAATGACAGACCTACTCACCATTACTGTACCCCAGTGTTATACAGTGACAGACCTGTACCCACCAGTACTGTACCCAGTGTTATACAAAGAGAGACCTGTACCCACCAGTCCTGTACCCCAGTGTTAGTGACAGACCTGTACCCACCAGTACTGAATCCGTGTTATACAGTGACAGACCTGTACCCACCAGTAACGTACCCAGTGTTATACAGTGACAGACCTGTACCCACCAGTACTGTACCCAGTGTTATACAAAGAGAGACCTGTACCCACCAGTCCTGTGCCCAGTGTTATACAGTGACAGACCTATACCCACCAGTACTGTACCCCAGTGTTATACAGTGACAGACCTGTACTGTCACCAATGTTGTACAGTGACAGACCTGTACCCACCAGTACTGTAACCCAGTGTTATGCAGTGACAGACCTGTACCCACCAGTACTGTACCCCAGTGTTAGTGACAGACCTGTACCCACCAGTACTGAATCCGTGTTATACAGTGACAGACCTGTACCCACCAGTAACGTACCCAGTGCTAGACAGTCACAGACCTGTACCCACCAGTACTGTACCCCAGTATTGTCGTGACAACCAGTACTTTGCCCGTGTTATACAGTGACTGACCTGACCCACCGCTACTGTACCCTAGTGTTATACAGCGACAGACCTGTACCGTACCCAGTGTTGTACAGTGACAGACCTGTACCCACCAGTACTGTGCCCCAGTGTTATACAGGGACAGACTTCTACGCACCAGTACTGTGCCACAGTGTTATACAGTGACTGACATGTACCGTGCCTAGTGTAATGCAGTGACAGACCTGTACCCACCAGTACTATACCCCAGTGTTATACAATGACAGACCTGTACCCAGCAGCCCTGTACCCCAGTGTTATACAGTGACAGACCTGTACCCACGCGTACCTTACGCCAGTGATATACAATGACAGGCCTGTACCCACCAGCACGATACCACAGTGTTATACAATGACAGACCTGCACCCACTAGTACTGTACCTCTGTTATATAGTGACAGACCGATATCCACCAGTACTGTTCCCCAGTGTTATACAGCGACAGACCTGTACCCACCAGTAATGTACCCTAGTATTATACAGCGACAGACCTGTACTGCACCACAGTGTTATACAGTGACAGACCTGTACTCAGCAGTACTGTACCTGCGTTATACAGTGACAGACCTGTACTCACCATTACTGTACCCCAATGTTATACAGCGACAGACCTGTACCCACCATTAACGTACACAATGCTATACAGTCACAGACCTGTACCCACCAGTACTGTACCCCAGTATTGTCGTGACAGACCTGCACCAACCAGTACTTTGCCCCACTGATATATAGTAACTGACCTGATCCATCGCTACTGTACAGCAGTGTTATATAGTGACAGACCTGTACCCTAGTGTTATACAGCGAGAGACCTGTACCATACCCAGAGTTGTACAGTGACAGACCTGTACTGTACCCAATGTTGCACAGTGACACACCTGTACCCACCAGTACTGTACCCCAGTGTTATACAGGGACAGACCTGTGCACACCAGTACTGTGCCAGTGTTGTACAGTGGCAGACCTGTACTGTACCCAGTGTTATACAGTGACAGACCTGTATCCACCAGTACTGTAACCTAGTGTTATACACTGTCAGACCTGTACCCACCAGTCCTGCACCCCATGTTATACAATGACATACCTGTACCCACCAGTCCTGCACCCCATGTTTTTCAATGACAGACCTGTAGCCAGCAGCCCTGTACCCCAGTGTTATACAGTGACAGACCTGTACCCATGCGTATCATACGCCAGTGATATACAATGACAGGCCTGTACCCACCAGTACTGTACCCCGGTGTTATACAGTGACAGACCTGTACGCACCAGTACTGTACCCCAGTGTGAAACAGCGACAGACTTGTACCCACCAGTACTGTACCCCATTATACAGCGACAGACCTGTACTGTACCCAATGTTGTATAGTGACAGACCTGTACCCACCAGTACTATACCCCAGTGTTATTCAGTGACAGACCTGTACCGACGAGTACTGTACCCCAGTGTTACACAGTGACATACCTGTACCCACCAGTACTGTGCCCCAGTGTTACACAGTGACACACCTGTACCCAGCCCCAGTGTTACACAAGGACAGACCTGTATGCATCAGTACTGTGCCACAGTGTTATACAGTGACAGACCTGTACCGTACGCCAGTGATATACAATGACAGGCCTGTACCACCAGCACGGTACCAGTGTTATACAATGACAGACCTGTACCCACTAGTACTGTACCCCAGTGTTATATAGTGACAGACCTGTACTCACCAGTACTGTACCCCAGGGTTATAGTGACAGACCTGTACCCACAGTACTGTACCCGCGTTATACAGTGACAGACCTGTACCCACCATTAACGTACCCAGTGTTATACAGTGACAGACCTGTACTCACCATTACTGTACCCCAGTGTTATACAGTGACAGACCTGTACCCACGCGTACCATACGCCAGTGATATACAATGACAGGCCTGTACCCACCAGCACGGTACCACAGTGTTATACAATAACAGACCTGTACCCACGAGTACTGTACCCCAGTGTGAAATAGTGACAGACCTGTACTCACCAGTACTGTACCCCAGGGTTATAGTGACAGACCTGTACCGAGCAGTACTGTACCCGCGTTATACAGTGACAGACCTGTACCCACCATTAACGTACCCAGTGTTATACAGTCACAGACCTGTACCCACCAGTACTGTACCCCAGTATTGTCGTGACAGACCTGCACCAACCAGTACTTTGCCCCAGTGATATACAGTGACTGACCTGACCCACTGCTACTGTACAGCAGTGTTATATA
The DNA here is from genome assembly GCF_044704955.1 of Pristiophorus japonicus. Lineage (NCBI taxonomy): Eukaryota > Metazoa > Chordata > Chondrichthyes > Pristiophoridae > Pristiophorus > Pristiophorus japonicus. The sequence continues at coordinate 92,763,635 of NC_091991.1, read as the reverse complement.
GAGACAGACCTGTACCCACCAGTACTGTACCGCAGTGTTATACAGTGACAGACCTGTACCCCAGTGTTATACAGTGACAGACCTGTACCCACCAGTACTGTAACCTAGTGTTATACAATGTCAGACCTGTACCCACCAGTCCTGCACCCAATGTTATACAATGACATACCTGTACCCACCAGTCCTGTACCCCAGTGTTATACAGTGACTGACCTGTACCCACCAGTACTGTACCTCATTATACAGCGACAGACCTGTAATGTACCCAATGTTGTACAGTGACAGACCTGTACCCACCAGTACTATAGCCCAGTGTTATACAGTGACAGACCTGTACCGACGAGTACTGTACCCCAGTGTTACACAGCGACATACCTGTACCCACCAGTACTGTGCCCCAGTGTTACACAGTGACACACCTGTACCCACCAGTACTGTGCCCCAGTGTTACAGGGACAGACCTGTACGCACCAGTACTGTATCCGTGTTATACAGTGACAGACCTGTACCCACCATTAACGTACTCAATGCTATACAGTCACAGACCTGTACCCACCAGTACTGTACCCCAGTATTGTCGTGACAGACCTGCACCAACCAGTACTTTGCCCCAGTGATATACAGTGACTGACCTGACCCACCGCTACTGTACAGCAGTGTTATATAGAGACAGACCTGTACCCACCAGTACTGTACCTCCAGTGTTAAACAGGGACAGACCTGTGCACACCAGTACTATGCCACAGTGTTATACAGTGACAGACCTGTACCGTACCCAGTGTAATGCAGTGACAGACCTGTACCCACCAGTACTGTACCCCAGTATTATACAGTGACAGACCTGTACTGTACCTAGTGTTATACAGCGACAGACCTGTACCCACCAGTCCTGCACCCCATGTTATACAATGACAGACCTGTACCCAGCAGCCCTGTACCCCAGTGTTATACAGTGACAGAGCTGTACCCACGCGTACCATACGCCAGTGATATGCAATGACAGGCCTGTACCCACCAGTACTGTACCCCAGTATTATACAGTGACAGACGTGTACTGTACCTAGTGTTATACAGCGACAGACCTGTACCCACCAGTCCTGCACCCCATGTTATACAATGACAGACCTGTACCCAGCAGCCCTGTACCCCAGTGTTATACAGTGACAGAGCTGTACCCACGCGTACCATACGCCAGTGATATGCAATGACAGGCCTGTACCCACCAGTACTGTACCCCAGTGTTATACAGTGACAGACCTGTACCCACCAGTACTGTACCCCAGTGTTATACAGTGACAGACGTGTACTGTACCTAGTGTTATACAGCGACAGACCTGTACCCACCAGTCCTGCACCCCATGTTATACAATGACAGACCTGTACCCAGCAGCCCTGTACCCCAGTGTTATACAGTGACAGACCTGTACCCACCAGTACTGTACCCCAGTGTTATACAGTGACAGACCTGTACCCACCAGTACTGTACCCCAGTGTTATACAGTGGCAGACCTGTACTGTATCTAGTGTTATACAGTGACAGACCTGTACCCACCAGTACTGTATCCCAGTGTTATACAGTGACTGACCTGTACCCACCAGTACGATACCCCAGTGTTATACAGTGACAGACCTGTACCCACGAGTACTGTACCCGTGTTACACAGTGACATACCTGTACCCACCAGTACTGTGCCCCAGTATTACACAGGGACAGACCTGTACGCATCAGTACTGTGCCACAGTGTTATACAGTGATAGACCTGTACCGTACCCAGTGTAATGCAGTGACAGACCTGTACCCACCAGTACTATATCTGTGTTATACAGTGACAGACCTGTACCGTACCCAGTGTAATGCAGTGACAGACCTGTACCCACCAGTACTGTATCCGTGTTATACAGTGACAGACCTGTACCCACCATTAACGTACTCAATGCTATACAGTCACAGACCTGTACCCACCAGTACTGTACCCCAGTATTGTCGTGACAGACCTGCACCAACCAGTACTTTGCCCCAGTGATATACAGTGACTGACCTGACCCACCGCTACTGTACAGCAGTGTTATATAGAGACAGACCTGTACCCACCAGTACTGTACCTCCAGTGTTAAACAGGGACAGACCTGTGCACACCAGTACTATGCCACAGTGTTATACAGTGTCAGACCTGTACCGTACCCAGTGTAATGCAGTGACAGACCTGTACCCACCAGTACTGTACCCCAGTATTATACAGTGACAGACCTGTACTGTACCTAGTGGTATACAGCGACAGACCTGTACCCACCAGTCCTGCATCCCATGTTATACAATGACAGACCTGTACCCAGCAGCCCTGTACCCCAGTGTTATACAGTGACAGAGCTGTACCCACGCGTACCATACGCCAGTGATATGCAATGACAGGCCTGTACCCACCAGTACTGTAACCCAGTATTATACAGTGACAGACCTGTACTGTACCTAGTGTTATACAGCGACAGACCTGTACCCACCAGTCCTGCACCCCATGTTATACAATGACAGACCTGCACCCAGCAGCCCTGTACCCCAGTGTTATACAGTGACAGAGCTGTACCCACGCGTACCATACGCCAGTGATATGCAATGACAGGCCTGTACCCACCAGTACTGTACCCCAGTGTTATAGAGTGGCAGACCTGTACTGTATCTAGTGTTATACAGTGACAGACCTGTACCCACCAGTACTGTATCCCAGTGTTATACAGTGACTGACCTGTACCCACCAGTACGATACCCCAGTGTTATACACTGACAGACCTGTACCCACGAGTACTGTACCCCAGTGTTACACAGTGACATACCTGTACCCACCAGTACTGTGCCCCAGTATTACACAGGGACAGACCTGTACGCATCAGTACTGTGCCACAGTGTTATACAGTGATAGACCTGTACCGTACCCAGTGTAATGCAGTGACAGACCTGTACCCACCAGTACTGTACCCCAGTATTATACAGTGACAGACCTGTACCCACCAGTACTATACCCCAGTGTTATACAGTGGCAGACCTGTATTGTACCGTGTTATACAGTGACAGACCTGTACCCACCAGTACAGTACCCCAGTGTTATACAGTGACAGACCTGTACCCAGCAGCATTGTAGCCCAGTTATACAGTGACAGACCGGTACCCAGCAGTGCTGTTCCACAGTGTTATACAGTGACAGACCTGCACCCACCAGTACTGTACCCGTGTTATACAGTGACAGACCTGTACCCACCAGTACTGTACCCTAGTGTTACACAGTGACAGACCGGTACCCACTAGTACTGTACCCCAGTTATGCAGCAACAGACCTGTACCCACCAGTACTATACCCTAGTATCATTCAGCGACAGATCTGTACCCACCAGTACTGCACCCCAGTGTTATACAGTGACAGACCTGTACCCATAAGTACTGTACCCCAGTGTTATACAGCGACAGATCTGTACCCACCAGTACTGTACCTTAGTATTATACAGCGACAGACCTGTACCCACCAGTACGGTACCCGCGTTATACAGTGACAGACCTGCACTCACCATTACTGTATCCCCGAGTTATACAGTGATGGACCTGTACCCACCAGTACTGTACCTCAGTTATACAGCAACAGACCTGCACCCACCAGCACTGTATCCCAGTATTAGTGACAGACCTGTACCCACCAGTACTGAATCCGTGTTATACAGTGACAGACCTGTACCCACCAGTAACGTACCCAGTGCTAGACAGTCACAGACCTGTACCCACCAGTACTGTACCCCAGTATTGTCGTGACAACAAGTACTTTGCCCCAGTGTTATACAGTGACTGACCTGACCCACCGCTACTGTACCCCAGTGTTATTCAGTGACAAACCTGTACCCACCAGTACTGTGCCCCAGTGTTATACAGTGACAGACCTGTACCCACCAGTACTGTACCCCAGCATTATACAGTGACAGACCTGTACCCACCAGTACTGTGACCCAGTGTTATACAGTGGCAGACCTGTATTGTACCGTGTTACACAGTGACAGACCTGTACCCACCAGTACTGTAACCCAATGTTATACAGTGACAGTCCTGTACACACCAGTCCTGCACCCCATGTTTTTCAATGACAGACCTGTACCCAGCAGCCCTGTACCCCAGTGTTATACAGTGACAGACCTGTACCCATGCGTACCATACGCCAGTGATATACAATGACAGGCCTGTACCCACCAGTACTGTACCCCGGTGTTATACAGTGACAGACCTGTACGCACCAGTACTGTACCCCAGTGTGAAACAGCGGCAGACCTGTACCCACCAGTACTGTACCCCATTATACAGCGACAGACCTGTGCTGTACCCAATGTTGTACAGTGACAGACCTGTACCCACCAGTACTATACCCCAGTGTTATTCAGTGACAGACCTGTACCGACGAGTACTGTACCCCAGTGTTACACAGTGACATACCTGTACCCACCAGTACTGTGCCCCAGTGTTACACAGTGACACACCTGTACCCACCAGTACTGTGCCCCAGTGGTACACAGGGACAGACCTGTACGCATCAGTACTGTGCCACAGTGTTATACAGTGACAGACCTGTACCGTACGCCAGTGATATACAATGACAGGCCTGTACCACCAGCACGGTACCACAGTGTTATACAATGACAGACCTGTACCCACTAGTACTGTACCCCAGTGTTATATAGTGACAGACCTGTACTCACCAGTACTGTACCCCAGGGTTATAGTGACAGACCTGTACCCACAGTACTGTACCCAGTGTTATACAGTGACAGACCTGTATTCACCATTACTGTACCCCAGAGTTATACAGTGACAGACCTGTACCCACGCGTACCATACGCCAGTGATATACAATGACAGGCCTGTACCCACCAGCACGGTACCACAGTGTTATACAGTGACAGACCTGTATCCACCATTAACGTACCCAGTGTTATAGAGTCACAGACCTGTACCCACCAGTACTGTACCCCAGTATTGTCGTGACAGACCTGCACCAACCAGTACTTTGCCCCAGTGATATACAGTGACTGACCTGACCCACCGCTACTGTACAGCAGTGTTATATAGAGACAGACCTGTACCCACCAGTACTGTACCCCAGTGTTATACAGTGACAGACCTGTACCCCAGTGTTATACAGTGACAGACCTGTACTGTACTCAATGTTGCACAGTGACAGACCTGTACCCACCAGTACTGTACCTCCAGTGTTATACAGGGACAGACCTGTGCACACCAGTACTGTGCCACAGTGTTATACAGTGACAGACCTGTACCGTACCCAGTGTAATGCAGTGACAGACCTGTACCCACCAGTACTATACCCCAGTGTTATACAGTGGCAGACCTGTACTGTACCCAGTGTTTTACAGTGACAGACCTGTACCCACCAGTACTGTAACCTAGTGTTATACAATGTCAGACCTGTACCCACCAGTCCTGCACCCAATGTTATACAATGACATACCTGTACCCACCAGTCCTGTACCCCATGTTATACATTGATAGACCTGTACCCAGCAGCCCTGTACCCCAGTGTTAGTGACTGACCTGTACCCACCAGTACTGTACCTCATTATACAGCGACAGACCTGTAATGTACCCAATGTTGTACAGTGACAGACCTGTACCCACCAGTACTATAGCCCAGTGTTATACAGTGACAGACTTGTACCGACGAGTACTGTACCCCAGTGTTACACAGTGACATACCTGTACCCATCAGTACTGTACACCAATGTTATGCAGTGACAGACCTGTACCCACCAGTACTATAGCCCAGTGTTATACAATGACAGACCTGTACCGTACCCAGTGTAATGCAGCGACAGACCTGTACCCACCAGTACTGTACCCCAGTATTATACAGTGACAGACCTGTACCCACCAGTACTATACCCCAGTGTTATACAGTGGCAGACCTGTACTGTACCGTGTTATACAGTGACAGACCTGTACCCACCAGTACTGTAACCCAATGTTATACAGTGACGTACAGTACTGGTGTGTACAGGACTGTCAGTGTTATACAGTGACAGACCTGTACCCACCAGTATTGTACCTCAGTGTTATACAGTAACAGACCTGTACCCACCAGTACTGTACACCAATGTTATGCAGTGACAGACCTGTACCCACCAGTACTGTACCCTAGTTATGCGACAGACCTGTACCCACCTGTACTATACCCTATTATACAGCGACAGATCTATACCCACCAGTACTGTACGTTAGTATTATACAGCGACAGACCTGTACCCACCAGTCCTGTACCCCAGTATTAGTGACAGACCTGTACCCACCAGTACTGAATCCAGTGCTAGACAGTCACAGACCTGTACCCACCAGTACTGTACCCCAATATTGTCGTGACAACCAGTACTTTGCCCCATGTTATACAGTGACTGACCTGACCCACCGCTACTGTACCTCAGTGTTATACAGCGACAGACCTGTACTGTACCCAATGTTGTAGTGACAGACCTGTACCCACCAGTACTGTACCTCCAGTGTTATACAGTGACAGACCTGTACCCACCAGTACTGTACCTCCAGTGTTATACAGTGACAGACCTGTACCCGCCAGTACTGTACCTCCAGTGTTAAACAGTGACAGACCTGTGCCCACCAGTATTATAATCTAGTGTTATACAGTGACACACCTGTACCCACCAGTACTGTGCCCCAGTGTTATACAGTGACAGACCTGTACCCACCAGTACTGTACCCCAGTATTATACAGTGACAGACCTGTACCCACCAGTCCTGCACCCCATGTTATACAATGACAAACCTGTACCCACGCGTACCGTACGCCAGTGATATACAATGACAGGCCTGTACCCACCAGTACTGTACCAGAGTATTATACAGTGACTGACCTGTACCCACCAGTACTGTACCCCAGTGTTACAGTTTTAGACCCGTAGTCACCAGTACTGTACCCTAGTCTTATACAGCGACAGACCTGTACCTACCAGTACTGCACCCCAGTGTTATACAGTGACAGACCTGTACCCATCAGTACTGTACCCCAGTGTTATACAGCGACTGACCTGTACCCACCAGTACTGTACCTTAGTATTATACAGCAACAGACCTGTACCCACCAGTACTGTACCCCAGTATTAGTGACAGACCTGTACCCACCAGTACTGAATCCGTGTTATACAGTGACAGACCTGTACCCACCAGTAACGTACCCAGTCCTAGACAGTCACAGACCTGTACCCACCAGTACTGTACCCCAGTATTGTCGTGACAACCAGTACTTTGCCCCAGTGTTATACAGTGACTGACCTGACCCACTGCTACTGTACCCCAGTGTTACACAGTGACAGGCCTGTACTGTACCCAATGTTGTACAGTGACAGACCTGTACCCATTAACGTACCCAATGCTATACAGTCACAGACATGTACCCACCAGTACTGTATCCTAGTATTGTCGTGACAGACCTGCACCAACCAGTACTTTGCCCCAGTGATATACAATGACTGACCTGACCCACCGCTACTGTACAGCAGTGTTATATAGTGACATACCTGTACCCACCAGTACTGTATCCCAGTGTTATACAGGAAGAGACTGTACCGTACCCAGTATTATACCTTGACAGACCAGTACTGTACCCAATGTTGCACAGTGACAGACCTGTACCCACCAGTACTGTAACCTAGTGTTATACAATGTCAGACATGTACCCACCAGTCCTGCACCCCATGTTATACAATGACAGACCTGTACGCACCAGTACTGTACCCCATTGTTAGTGACAGACGTGTACGCACCAGTACTGTACCCCAGTGTTATACAGTGACAGACCTGTACCCACCAGTACTGTACTCCAGTATTATAGTTACTGACCTGTACCCACCAGTACTGTACCCCAGTGTTACAGTTTTAGACCTGTACTCACCAGAACTGTACCCTATTATACAGCGACAGACCTGTACCCACCAGTACTGCACCCCAGTGTTATACAGTGACAGACCTGTACCCATCAGTACTGTACCTTAGTATTATACAGCGACAGACCCACGTTATACAGTGATTGACCTGTACTCACGATTACTGTACTCCAGTGTTAGTGACAGACCTGTACCCACCAGTACTGAATCCGTGTTATGCAGTGACAGACCTGTACCCACCAGTACTGTACCCCAGTGTTATACAGCGAGAGACTGTACCGTACCCAGTGTTATTCAGTGACAGACCTGTACTGTACCCAATGTTGCACAGTGACAGACCTGTACCCACCAGTACTGCACCCCAGTATTATATGGGGACAGACCTGTGCGCACCAGTACTGTGCCACAGTGTTATACAGTGACAGACCTGTACCGTATCCAGTGTAATGCAGTGACAGACCTGTACCTACCAGTACTGTACCCCAGTATTATAGTGACAGACCTGTACCCACCAGTACTGTAACCTAGTGTTATACAATGTCAGACATGTACCCACCAGTCCTGCACTCCAGTATTATACAGTTACTGACCTGTACCCACCAGTACTGTACCCCAATGTTACAGTTTTAGACCTGTACGCACCAGTACTGTACCCTAGTATTATACAGCGACAGACCTGTACCCACCAGTACTGCACCCCAGTGTTATACAGTGACAGACCTATACCCATCAGTACTGTACCCCAGTGTTATACAGCGACTGATCTGTACCCACCAGTACTGTACCTTAGTATTATACAGCGACAGACCCGCGTTATAGTGATTGACCTGTACTCACGATTACTGTACTCCAGTGTTAGTGACAGACCTGTACCCACCAGTACTGAATCTGTGTTATGCAGTGACAGACCTGTACCCACCAGTAACGTACCCAGTGCTAGACAGTCACAGACCTGCACCCACCAGTACTGTACCCCAGTATTGTCGTGACAACCAGTACTTTGCCCCAGTGTTATACAGTGACTGAACTGACCCACCGCTACTGTACCCCAGTGTTGTACAGTGACAGGCCTGTACTTTACCCAATGTTGTACAGTGACAGACCTGTACCCATTAACGTACCCCATGCTATACAGTCACAGACATGTACCCACCAGTACTGTACCCTAGTATTGTCGTGACAGACCTGCACCAACCAGTACTTTGCCCCAGTGATATAGTGACTGACCTGACCCACCGCTACTGTACAGCAGTGTTATATAGTGACAGACCTGTACCCACCAGTACTGTACCCCAGTGTTATTCAGCGAGAGACTGTACCGTACCCAGTGTTATTCAGTGACAGACCTGTACTGTACCCAATGTTGCACAGTGACAGACCTGTACCCACCAGTACTGTACCCCCAGTGTTATACAGTGACAGACCTGTACACACCAGTACTGTACCCCAGTGTTATATGGGGACAAACCTGTGCGCACCAGTACTGTGCCACAGTGTTATACAGTGACAGACCTGTACCGTATCCAGTGTAATACAGTGACAGACCTGTACCCACCAGTACTATACCCCAGTGTTATACAGTGGCAGACCTGTACTGTACCCAGTGTTATACAGTGACAGACCTGTACCCACCAGTACTGTACCCCAATGTTACAGTTTTAGACCTGTACTCACCAGTACTGTACCCGAGTATTATACAGCGACAGACCTGTACCCACCAGTACTGCATCCCAGTGTTATACAATGTCAGACATGTACCCACCAGTCCTGCACCCCATGTTGTACAATGACAGACCTGTACGCACCAGTACTGTACCCCTGTTATACAGTGACAGACCTGTACCCACCAGTACTGTACTCCAGTATTATACAGTTACTGACCTGTACCCACCAGTACTGTACCCCAATGTTACAGTTTTAGACCTGTACTCACCAGTACTACCCTAGAATTATACAGCGACAAACCTGTACCCACCAGTACTGCACCCCAGTGTTATACAGTGACAGACCTGTACCCATCAGTACTGTACCCCAGTGTTATACAGCGACTGATCTGTACCCACCAGTACTGTACCTTAGTATTATACAGCGACAGACCCGCGTTATACAGTGATTGACCTGTACTCACGATTACTGTACCCCAGTGTTAGTGACAGACCTGTACCCACCAGTACTGAATCCGTGTTATGCAGTGACAGACCTGTACCCACCAGTAACGTACCCCAGTATTGCCGTGACAACCAGTACTTTGCCCCAGTGTTATACAGTGACGGAACTGACCCACCGCTACTATACCCCAGTGTTGTACAGTGACAGACCTGTACTCACCGGTACTGTACCCCATTATACAGCGACAGACCTGTACCCACGAGTACTGTACCCCAGTGTTACACAGTGACACACCTGTACCCACCAGTACTGTACCTTAGTATTATACAGCGACAGACCTGCACCCACCAGTACTGTACCCCAGTGTTCGTGACAAACCTGTACCTACCAGTACTGTATCCGTGTTATAGTGACAGACCTGTACCCACCATTAACGTACCCAATGCTATACAGTCACAGACCTGTACCCACCAGTACTGTACCCCAGTAATGTCGTGACAGACCTGCACCAACCAGTACCTTTCCCCAGTGATATACAGTGACTGACCTGACCCACCGCTACTGTACATCAGTGTTATAGAGACAGACCTGTACCCACCAGTACTGTACCCCAGTGTTATACAGCGAGAGACCTGAACCATATCCAGTGTTATACAGTGACAGACCTGTACTGTACCCAATGTTGCACAGTGACAGACCTGTACCCACCAGTACTGTACCTCCAGTGTTATACAGGGACAGACCTGTGCACACCAGTACTATGCCAGTGTTATACAGTTCACATGCCTGTACCGTACCCAGTGTAATGCAGTGACAGACCTGTACCCACCAGTACTGTACCCCAGTGTTATACAGTGACAGACCTGTACCCACCAGTACTGTACCCAGTGTTATACAGTGACAGACCTGTACCCACCAGTACTATACCCCAGTGTTATACAGTGGCAGACCTGTACTGTACCGTGTTATACAGTGACAGACCTGTACCCACCAGTACTGTAACCCAATGTTATACAGTGACAGTCCTGTACACACCAGTACTGTACCTCAGTGTTATACAGTGACAGACCTGTACCCACCAGTATTGTACCTCAGTGTTATACAGTGACAGACCTGTACCCACCAGTACTGCACCCCAATATTATAAAGTGGCAGACCTGTACTGTACCTTGTTATACAGTGACAGACCTGTACCCACCAGTACTGTAACCTAGTGTTATACAATGATAGACCTGTACCCAGCAGCCCTGTACCCCAGTGTTATACAGTGACTGACCTGTAGCCACCAGTACTGTACCCCTATATACAGCGACAGACCTGTACTGTACCCAATGTTGTACAGTGACAGATCTGTACCCACCAGTACTATACCCCAGTGTTATACAGTGGCAGACCTGTACTGTACCTTGTTATACAGTGACAGGCCTGTAAACACCAGTACTGTACCCCAGTGTTGTACAGTAACAGGCCTGCACCCACCAGTACTGTACACCAATGTTATGCAGTGACAGACCTGTACCCAGCAGTGCTGTTCCACAGCGTTATACAGTGACAGATCTGCACCCACCAGTACTGTACCCTAGTGTTACAGTGACAGACTGGTACCCACTAGTACTGTACCCCAGTTATGCGACAGACCTGTACCCACCTGTACTATACCCTATTATACAGCGACAGACCTGTACCCATCAGTACTGTACCCCAGTGTTATAGTGACTGACCTGTACCCACCAGTACTGTACCTTAGTATTATACAGTGACACACCTGTACCCACCAGTACTGTACCCGCGTTATACAGTGATTGACCTGTACTCACCATTACTGGACCCCAGTGTTAGTGACAGACCTGTACCCACCAGTACTGAATCCGTGTTATCCAGTGACAGACCTGTACCCACCAGTAACGTACCCAGTGCTAGACAGTCAGAGACCTGTACCCACCAGTACTGTACCCTAGTATTGTCGTGACAGGCCTGTACCCACCAGTACCGTACCCCAGTGTTATACAGCGAGAGACTGTACCGTACACAGTGTTATACAGTGACAGACCTGTACTGTACCCAATGTTGCACAGTGACAGACCTGTACCCACCAGTACTGTACCTCCAGTGTTATACGGGGACAGACCTGTGCGCACCAGTGCTGTGCCACAGTGTTATACAGTGACAGACCAGTACCGTATCCAGTGTAATGCAGTGACAGACCTGTACCCACCAGTACTGTACCCAGTGTTATACAGTGACAGACCTGTACCCACCAGTACTGTAACCTAGTGTTATACAATGTCAGACATGTACCCACCAGTCCTGCACCCCATGTTATACAATGACAGACCTGTACCCACCGGTCCTGCACATCATGTTATACAATGACAGACCTGTACGCACCAGTACTGTACCCCAGTGTTATACAGTGACAAACCTGTACGCACCAGTACTGTACCTTAGTATTATACAGCGACAGACCTGTACCCACCAGTCCTGTACCCGCGTTATTCAGTGACAGACCTGTACTCACCATTACTGTATCCCAGTGTTACACAGTGACGGACCTGTACCCACCAGTACTGTACCTCAGTTATACAGCAACAGACCTGTACCCACCAGTACTGTACCCCAGTATTAGTGACAGACCTGTACCCACCAACACTGAATCCGTGTTATACAGTGACAGACCTGTACCCACCAGTAACGTACCCAGTGCTAGACAGTCACAGACCTGTACCCACCAGTACTGTACCCCAGTATTGTCGTGACAACCAGTACTTTGCCCCAGTGTTATACAGTGACTGACCTGACCCACCGCTACTGTACCCCAGTGTTATACAGCGACAGACCTTTACCGTACCCAGTGTTATACAGTGACAGACCTGTACTGTACCCAATGTTGTACAGTGACAGACCTGCACCCACCAGTACTGTACCTCCAGTGTTAAACAGTGACAGACCTGTACCCACAAGTATTATACCCCAGTGTTATACAGGGACAGACCTGTGCGCGCCGGCACTGTGCCAGTGTTATACAGTGACAGACCTGTACGCACCAGTACTGTACCCCAGTATTATACAGTGACAGACCTGTACCCACCAGTACTGTACCCCAGTGTTAGTGTTAGACCTCTACTCACCAGTACTGTACCCTAGTATTATACAGCGACAGACCTGTACCCACCAGTACTGCACTCCAGTGTTATACAGTGACAGACCTGTACCCACCAGTACTGTACCCCAGTGTTATACAGTGACAGACCTGTACCTACCAGTACTGTACCCCAGTGTTATACAGTGACTGACCTGTACCCACCAGTACTGTACCTTAGTATTATACAGTGACACACCTGTACCCACCAGTACTGTACCCGCGTTATACAGTGATTGACCTGTACTCACCATTACTGGACCCCAGTGTTAGTGACAGACCTGTACCCACCAGTACTGAATCCGTGTTATACAGTGACAGACCTGTACCCACCAGTAACGTACCCAGTGCTAGACAGTCAGAGACCTGTACCCACCAGTACTGTACCCTATATTGTCGTGACAGACCTGTACCCACCAGTACCGTACCCCAGTGTTATACAGCGAGAGACTGTACCGTACACAGTGTTATACAGTGACAGACCTGTACTGTACCCAATGTTGCACAGTGACAGACCTGTACCCACCAGTACTGTACCTCCAGTGTTATACGGGGACAGACCTGTGCGCACCAGTGCTGTGCCACAGTGTTATACAGTGACAGACCTGTACCATATCCAGTGTAATGCAGTGACAGACCTGTACCCACCAGTACTGTACCCAGTGTTATACAGTGACAGACCTGTACCCACCAGTACTGTAACCTAGTGTTATACAATGTCAGACATGTACCCACCAGTCCTGCACATCATGTTATACAATGACAGACCTGTACGCACCAGTACTGTACCCCAGTGTTATACAGTGACAGACCTGTACGCACCAGTACTGTACCCCAGTGTTATACAGTGACTGACCTGTACCCAGCAGTACTGTACCCCAGTGTGAAACAGCGACAGACCTGTACCCACCAGTACTGTACCCCATTATACAGCGACAGACCTGTACCCACGAGTACTGTACCCGCGTTATACAGTGACAGACCTGTACTCACTATTACTGTATCCCAGTGTTATACAGTGACAGACCTGTACGCACCAGTACTGTACCCCAGTGTTATACAGTGACATACCTGTACCCACCAGTACTGTGCCCCAGTGTTACACAGTGACAGACCTGTACCCACCAGTACTGTACCTTAGTATTATACAGCGACAGACCTGTACCCACCACTACTGTACCCGCGTTATACAGTGACAGACCTGTACTCACTATTACTGTATCCCAGTGTTATACAGTGACGGACCTGTACCCACCAGTACTGTACCTCAGTATTGTCGTGACAACCAGTACTTTGCCCCAGTGTTATACAGTGACTGACCTGACCCACCGCTACTGTACCCCAGTGTTATACAGCGACAGACCTGTACCGTACCCAATGTTATACAGTGACAGGCCTGTACTGTACCCAATTTTGTACAGTGACAGACCTGTACCCATTAACGTACCCAATGCTATACAGTCACAGACATGTACCCATCAGTACTGTACCCTAGTATTGTCGTGACAGACCTGTACCCACCAGTACAGTACCCCAGTGTTATACAGCGAGAGACTGTACCGTACCCAGTGTTATACAGTGACAGACCTGTACCCACCAGTACTGTACCCCAATGTTATACGGGGACAGACCTGTACCCACCAGTACTGTACCCCAGTGTTATACAGTGACAGACCTGTACCCACGAATACTGTACCCCAGTGTTACTCAGGGACAGACCTGTACGCAGCTGTACTGTGCCACAGTGTTATACAGTGACAGACCTGTACCGTAGCCAGTGTAATGCAGTGACAGACCTGTACCCATCAGGACTGTACCCCAGTATTATACAGTGACAGACCTGTACCCACCAGTACTATACCCCAATGTTATACAGTGGCAGTCCGTACACACCAGTACTGTACCCCAGTGTTATACAGTGACGGATCTGTACCCACCAGTACTGTACCCCAGTATTAGTGACAGACCTGTACCCACCAGTATGAATCCGTGTTATACAGTGACAGACTTGTACCCACCAGTAACGTACTCAGTGCTAGACAGTCACAGACCTGTACCCACCAGTACTGTACCCCAGTATTGTCGTGACAACAGTACTTGCCACAGTGTTATAGTGACTGACATGACCCACCGCTACTGTACCCCAGTGTTATACAGCGTCAGACCTGTACCGTACCCAGTGTTATAGTGACAGACCTGTACCGTACCCAATGTTGTACATTGGCAGACCTGTACCCACCAGTATTATACCCCAGTGTTATACAGGGACAGACCTGTGCACACCGGTACTGTGCCACAGTGTTATACAGTGACAGACCTGTACCGTACCCAGTGTAATGCAGTGACAGACCTGTACCCACCAGTACTGTAACCCAGTATTATACAGTGACAGACCTGTACCCGCCAGTCCTGCACCCCATGTTATACAATGACAGACCTGTACCCAGCAGCAATGTACCCCAGTGTTATACAGTGACAGACCTGTACCCACGCGTACCGTACGCCAATGATATACAATGACAGGCCTGTACCCACTAGTACTGTACCCCAGTATTATACAGTGACAGACCTGTACCCACCAGTACTGTACCCAATGTTGTACAGTGACAGACCTGTACCCAACAGTACTGTATCCAGTGTTAAACAGTGACAGACCTGTACCCAACAGTACTGTATATCCAGTGTTATACAGTGACACACCTGTACCCACCAGTACTGTGCCCCAGTGTTATACAGTGACAGACCTGTACCCACCAACACTGTACCCCAGTGTTATACAGTGACAGACCTGTACCCACCAGTACTGTACCCCAGTGTTACAGGGACAGACCTGTGCGCACCGGTACTGTGCCACAGTGTTATACAGTGACAGACCTGTACCGTACCCAGTGTAATGCAGTGACAGATTTGTACCCACCAGTCCTGCACCCCATGTTACACAATGACAGACCTGTACCCAGCAGCCCTGTACCCCAGTGTTATCCAGTGACTGTTCTGTACCCACCAGTACTGTACCACAGTGACAGTTTTAGACCTGTACCCACCAGTACTGTACCCTAGTATTATACAGCGACAGATCTGTACCCACCAGTACTGCACCCCAGTGTTATACAGCGACAGACCTGCACCCACCAGTACTGTACCTGCGTTATACAGTGACTGACCTGTACTCACCATTACTGTCCCCAGTGTTATACAGCAACAGACCTGTACCCACCAGTACTGTATCCCAGTGTTAGTGACAGACCTGTATCCACCAGTAACGTACCCAGTGCTAGACAGTCACAGACCTGTACCCACCAGTACTGTACCCCAGTATTGTCGGGACAACCAGTACGTTCCCCCAGTGTTATACAGTGACTGACCTGACCCACCGCTACTGTACCCCAGTGTTATACAGCGACAGACCTGTACCGTACCCAGTGTTATACAGTGACAGACCAGTACCCACCAGTATTATACCCCAGTGTTATACAGTGACACACCTGTACCCACCAGTACTGTACCCCAGTATTATACAGTGACAGACCTGTACCCACCAGTACTGTGCCCCAGTGTTATACAGGGACAGACCTGTACCCACCAGTACTGTGCCCCAGTGTTATACAGTGAAAGACCTGTACCCACCAGTACTGTGCCACAGTGTTATACAGTGACAGACCTGTACCGTACCCAGTGTAATATAGTGACAGACCCGTACCCACCAGTACTGTACCCCAGTATTATAGTGACAGACCTGTACCCACCAGTACGGTACCCCAATGTTATACAGTGACAGACCTGTACTCACCCGTACTGTACCCCAGTGTTACACAATGATACACCAGAACCCACCAGTTCTGTACCCCAGTGTTAGTGAAAGGCCTGTACCCACCAGCACTGTACCCCAGTTTTATACAGTAACAGACCTGTACGCACCAGTACTGTACCCCAGTGTTATACAGTGACTGACCTGTACCCACCAGTACTGTACCCCAGTGTTATAGTGACTGACCTGTACCCACCAGTACTGTACCCCAGTGTTAGTTTTAGAACTGTACCTACCAGTACTGTACCCCAGTGTGAAACAGCGACAGACCTGTACCCACCAGTATTGTACCCCTTAATACAGCGACAGACCTGTACTGTACCCAATGTTGCGCAGTAACATACCTGTACCCACCAGTACTGTACCCCAGTGTTATACAGTGACAGACCTGTACCCACGAATACTGTACCCCAGTGTTACACAGTGACACACCTGTACCCACCAGTACTGTGCCCCAGTGTTGCACAGGGACAGACCTGTACGCACCATACTGTGCTACAGTGTTATACAGCGACAGACCTGTACTGTACCCAATGTTGTACAGCAACATACCTGTACCCACCAGTACTGTACCCCAGTGTGAAACAGCGACAAACCTGTACCCACCAGTACTGTACCCCAGTGTTACACAGGGACAGACCTGTACGCACCTGTACTGTGCCACAGTGTTATACAGTGACAGACCTGTACCATAGCCAGTGTAATGCAGTGACAGACCTGTACCCATCAGGACTGTACCCCAGTATTATACAGTGACAGACCTGTACCCACCAGTACTGTACCCCAGTGTTATACAGTGACGGACCTGTACCCACCAGTACTGTACCTCAGTTATACAGCAACAGACCTGTACCCACCAGTACTGTACCCCAGTATTAGTGACAGACCTGTACCCACCAGTATGAATCCGTGTTATACAGTGACAGACTTGTACCCACCAGTAACATACTCAGTGCTAGACAGTCACAGACCTGTACCCACCAGTACTGTACCCCAGTATTGTCGTGACAACAGTACTTTGCCACAGTGTTATAGTGACTGACATGACCCACCGCTACTGTACCCGTGTTATACAGCGACAGACCTGTACTGTACCCAATGTTGTACATTGGCAGACCTGTACCCACCAGTATTATACCCCAGTGTTATACAGTGACAGACCTGTACCCACCAGTACTGTACCCCAGTGTTATACAGGGACAGACCTGTGCGCACCGGTACTGTGCCACAGTGTTATACAGTGACAGACCTGTACCGTACCCAGTGTAATGCAGTGACAGACATGTACCCGCCAGTCCTGCACCCCATGTTATACAATGACAGACCTGTACCCAGCAGCAATGTACCCCAGTGTTATACAGTGACAGACCTGTACCCACGCGTACCGTACGCCAGTGATATACAATGACAGGCCTGTACCCACCAGTACTGTACCCCAGTGTTATACAGTGACAGACCTGTACCCACGCGTACCGTACGCCAGTGATATACAATGACAGGCCTGTACCCACCAGTACTGTACCCCAGTATTATACAGTGACAGACCTGTACCCACCAGTACAGCACTCGTGTTATACAGTGACTGACCTGTACCCACCAGTACTGTACCCCAGTGTTATACAGCGACTGACCTGACCCACCGCTACTGTATCCCAGTGTTATACAGCGACAGACCAGTACCATACCCAGTGTTATACAGTGACATATCTGTACTGTACCCAATGTTGTACATGACAGACCTGTCCCCAACAGTACTGTATCTCCAGTGTTATACAGTGACAGACCTGTACCCACCAGTACTGTGCCCCAGTGTTATACAGTGACACACCTGTACCCACCAGTACTGTGTCCCAGTGTTATACAGTGACAGACCTGTACCCACCAGCACTGTACCCCTTAATACAGCGACAGACCTGTACTGTACCCAATGTTGTACAGTAACATACCTGTACCCACCAGTACTGTACCCCACTGTGAAACAGCGACAGACCTGTACCCACTAGTACTATACCCCAATGTTATACAGTGGCAGACCTGTACTGTACCGTGTTATACAGTGACAGACCTGTACCCACCAGTACTGTCACCCAGTGTTAAACAGTGACAGACCTGCACCCACCAGTACTGTACTCGCGTTATACAGTGACAGACCTGTACTCACCATTACTGTATCCCAGTGTTATACAGTGACCTGTACCCACCAGTACTGTACCTCAGTTATACAGCAACAGACCTGTACCCACCAGTACTGTACCCCAGTATTAGTGACAGACCTGTACCCACCAGTACTGAATCCGTGCTATACAGTGACAGACCTGTACCCACCAGTAACTTGCCCAGTGCTAGACAGTCACAGACCTGTACCCATCAGTACTGTACCCCAGTATTGTCGTGACAACCAGTACTTTGCCCCAGTGTTATACAGTGACTGACATGACCCACCGCTACTGTAACCCAGTGTTATACAGCGACAGACCTGTACCGTACCCAGTGTTATACAGTGACAGACCTGTACTGTACCCAATGTTGTACAGTGACAGATCTGTACCGTACCCAGTGTAATACAGTGACAGACCTGTAACCACCAGTCCTGCACCCCATGTTATAAAATGACAGACCTGTACTCACCAGTACTGTGCCCTAGTATTATACAGCGACAGATCTGTACCCACCAGTGCTGCACCCCAGTGTTATACAGGGACAGACCTGTACCCATCAGTACTGTACCCCAGTGTTATACAGTGACAGACCTGTACCCACCAGTACTGTACCCCAGTGTTATACAGTGACAGACCTGTACCCACCAGTACTGTACCCGAGTGTTATAGTGACTGACATGACCCACCGCTACTGTAACCCAGTGTTATACAGCGACAGACCTGTACCGTACCCAGTGTTATACAGTGACAGACCTGTACTGTACCCAATGTTGTACAGTGACAGACCTGTACCCACCAGTATTATATCCCAGTGTTATACAGTGACAGACCTGTACCCACCAGTACTGTGCCCCAGTGTTATACAGGGACAGACCTGTACTGTGCCACAGTGTTATACACTGACAGACCTGTAGCCACCAGTACTGTACCTCAGTGTTATACAGTGACAGCTGTACCCACCAGCATTGTACCTCCAGTGTTTTACAGTGACAGACCTGTACCCACCAGTACTGTACCCCAGTGTTATACAGTGACAGACCTGTACCCACCAGTACTGTACCCCAGTGTTATACAGTGACAGACCTGTACCCACCAGTACTGTACCCCAGTGTTTTACAGTGACAGACCTGTACCCACCAGTACTGTACCCCAGTGTTATACAGTGACAGACCTGTAACCACCAGTACTGTACCCCAGTGTTATACAGTGACAGACCTGTACCCACCAGTACTGTACCCCAGTGTTATACAGTGACAGACCTGTACCCACCAGTACTGTACCCCAGTGTTATACAGTGACAGACCTGTACCCACCAGTACTGTACCCCAGTGTTATACAGTGACAGACCTGTACCCACCAGTACTGTACCCCAGTGTTATACAGTGACAGACCTGTACCCACCAGTACTGTACCCCAGTGTTATACAGTGACAGACCTGTACCCACCAGTACTGTACCCCAGTGTTATACAGTGACAGACCTGTACCCACCAGTACTGTACCCCAGTGTTATACAGTGACAGACCTGTACCCACCAGTACTGGACCAGCATCAAACGCATGCTGTGTGTGGAAGGATGCTGGCTGTTTACAGTTGGGTTAGACAGGTGAATACCCCGGGCTTCCAGCCCCGGGGCAGCCCGGCACCTGATGTTGGCAGTGTGTAAGTGCCGCTGGCGGGGTTGAGCCGGGCCCGGACGGTGCGTGGGTGCTGGGCGGGCAGTGCCAAGGCCCAGCCCTCCGCCCCGCCCCGCACTGCACTGCCCCCTGTGCCGGCTCCGGGCTCTGTCTCTCTCTGTCCGGCCAGGCCCAGCCACTGGGCGAGGCGCCGCTCACTCTGCGCTGCGCCGCTCGCTGCGCCGCCCGCCTCTCACCTCCTCGGGTACGCTCAGGCCTTCCGCCTCGTCCCCCGGCCGGTCCATCAGCTGCTCCGGCCCGTTGAGCGGCGGTGGGTCGGGGCTGGCGGCCGCCATCTTACAGCGCAGGCGCAGGCCGGACGTGACGCCACTGCTCGCAGTTCGGTGACGTCACTCCAGCTCGGTGACGCGCTCCCCGTGTAAAAAACCAGCAAATCAGGGGGAGGGACCTAGGTCACTGCTGGGAGAGGGAATCCAGCCAATCAGACGAAGGAACACAGGTCGCTGCTGGGAGAGGGAATCCAGCCAATCAGAGGAAGGGACACAGGTCACTGCTGGGAGAGGGAATCCAGCCAATGAACAACAACAACTTGTATTTATATAGCGCCTTTAACATAGTGAGACATCCCAAGGCTTCACAGGAATGTTATGAGTGTTAGAGGGAGCAGCGTGCGGCGGCCCGGCCTGCCAGATATTCAGCGTTCCATGCAGCAGAGCAGGTCTCCAGTCGTCTTGGATTATCCTTGCCACTGGACCAAGACCTAGCTCTGTCAAGCCTGTGTGCAACGGCCACCTCATGTTAAAAATATCCACGCACAGGCATCTTCCACCCTTCAGGATGTAGTTCAGGATCTGGAATTTTACATTGAACCACCTGTGAACTCTTTTTGACGTTGGAGGCAAGTCATTCTCATTTCGAGGGACTGCCTACGATGATGAGACAAGAAAATTGGTATTGAGTCACATAAGGAGAAATTAGGGCAGATGACAAGGTAGCTTTTAAGGTGTATGTTGAAGGAGGAAAGAGAGGTAGAGAGGCGGTGAGGTTTAGGGAGGGAGTTCCAGAGCTTGGGGCCCAGGCAACAGAAAGCACGGCCACCAATGGTTGAGTGATGACAATCAGATGCTCAGAAGGGCAGAATTAGAGGAGCACAGACATCTCGGGGTGGGGGGGTGGGTGTTGTGGGGCTGGAGGAGATTACAGAGATGGGGAGGGGCGAGGGCCATGGAGGGATTTGTAAACAAGGATGAGAATTTTGAAATCGAAACATTGTTTAACCGGGAACCAATATACTGTTGTGTATCTGTAAAGCATGCACTCCCATGTTCCACCACCAGGGAGTGCATCCCCTGAAGTCCCAAGGGATCCCAGCATCCCTTGGGAGCAGTGTATATAAGCCGGCCCCTAAGGCCTGTTCCTCACTCTGGAACGTCTAATTAAAGACTGAGGTCACTGTTACTTTAACCTCCCTGTGTGCAGTCTCATCTGTGTTAGGAACACAACATATAGGTCAATGAGCACAAGAGTGATGGGTGAGTGGGATTTGGTGCGAGTTAGAACATGGGCTGTTGAGTTTTGGATCACCTCAAGTTTACGTAGGGTAGAATGTGGGAGGCCAGCCATTGGAATACTCAAGTCTAGAGGTTACAAAGGCATGGAAGAGGGTTTCAGCAGCAGATGAGCTGAGGAAGGCCAGAGACAGGCGATGTTACAGAGATGGAAATATCAGTCTTAGGGTAGAGCTGCGAAACACCAAAGGGCAGAAAACGTTAGTGGGAGTTGTGTACAGACCACCGAACAGTAGTAGGGAGGTTGGGGATGGCATCAAACAGGAAATTAGGGATGCGTGCAATAAGAGTACAGCAGTTATCATGGGTGACTTTAATCTACATATAGATTGGGCTAACCAAACTGGTAGCAGTACTGTGGAGGAGGATTTCCTGGAGTGTATAAGGGATGGTTTTCTCGACCAATATGTCGAGGAGCCAACTAGAGAGCAGGCTATTCTGCACTGGGTCTTGTATAATGAGAGAGGATTCATTAGCAATCTTGGGGAAGAGTGACCATAATATGGTAGAATTCTTCATTAAGATGGAGAGTGACACAGTTAATTCAAAGACTAGGGTCCTGAACTTAAAGAAAGGTAACTTCGATGGTATGAGACATGAATTGACTAGGATAGACTGGCGAATGATACTTAAAGGGCTGACGGTGGATACGCAATGGCAGACATATAAAGATCACATGGATGAACTACAACAATTGTACATCCCTGTCTGGAGTAAAAATAAAACGGGGAAGGTGGCTCAACCGTGGTTAACAAGGGAAATTAGTGATAGTGTTAAATCCAAGGAAGAGGCATATAAATTGGCCAGAAAAAGCAGCAAACCTGAGGACTGGGAGAAATTTAGAATCCAGCAGAGGAAAACAAAGGGTTGAATTGGGAGGGGGAAAATAGAGTATGAGAGTAAGCTTGCAGGGAACATAAAAACTGACTGCAAAAGCTTCTATAGATATGTGAAGAGAAAAAGATTAATGAAGACTAATGTAGGTCCCTTGCAGTCAGAATCAGGTGAATTCATAATGGGGAACAAGGAAATGGCAGACCAATTGACAAATACTGTGGTTCTGTCTTCACTAAAGTAGACATGAATAATCTCCTGAAAATAATAGGGGCCTGAGGGTCTAGCGAGAAGGAGGAACTGAAGGAAATCCTTATTAGTCAGGAAATTGTGTTCGGGAAATTGATCCGATTGAAGGCCGATAAATCCCCAAGGCCTGATAGTCTGCATCCCAGAGTACTTAAAGAAGTGACCCTAGAAATAGTGGATGCATTGGTGGTCATTTTCCAACATTCTATAGACTCTGGATTGCAGGGTAGCTAATGTAACCCTACTTTTTAAAAAAGGAGGGAGAGAGAAAACAGGGAATTATAGACCGGTTAGCCTGACATCGGTAGTGGGGAAAATATTGGAATCAATTATTAAAGATGTAATAGCAGCGCATTTGGAAAGTAGTGACAGGATCGGTCCAAGTCAGCATGGATTTATGAAAGGGAAGTCATGCTTGTCAAATCTTCTTGAATTTTTTGAGGATGTAACTTGTGGAATGGACAAGGGAGAACCAGTGGATGTGGTGTATTTGGACTTTCAAAAGGCTTTTGACAAGGTCCCACAAGAGATTAGTGTGCAAAATTAAAGCACATGGTCTTGGGGATAATGTATTGACGTGGATAGAGAACTGGTTGTCAGACAGGAATCTGAGAGTCGGAATAAACGGGTCCTTTTCAGAATGGCAGGCAGTGACCAGTGGGGTGCCACAGGGTTCAGTGCTGGGACCCCAGCTCTTTACAATATACATCAATGATTTAGATGAAGGAATTGAATGTAATATCTCCAAGTTTGCAGATGATACTAAGCTGGGTGGCAGTGTGAGCTGCGAGGAGGATGCTAAGAGGCTGCAGGGTGACTTAGACAGGTTAGGTGAGTGGGTAAATGCATGGCAGTGTAATGTAGATAAATGTGAGGTTATCCACTTTGGTGGCAAAAACAGGAAGGCAGAATATTGTCTGAATGGTGACAGATTAGGAAAAGGGGAGGTGCAACAAGACCTGGATGTCATGGTACATCAGTCATTGAAAGTTGACATGCAGGTACAGCAGGCAATGAAGAAGGCAAATGGCATGTTGGCCTTCATAGCGAGATAATTTGAGTAGAGAGGTCTTACTGCAGTTGTACAGGGCCTTGGTGAGGCCACACCTTGAATATTGTGTACAGTTTTGGTCTCCTAATCTGAAGAAGGACATTCTTGCTATTAAGGTAGTGCAGCGAAGGTTCACCAGACTGATTCCCAGGATGGCAGAACTGACCTATGAAGAAAGACTGGATCAACTAGGCTTATATTCACTGAAATTTAGAAGAATGAGAGAGGATCTCATAGAAACATATAAAATTCTGACGGGATTGGACAGGTTAGATGCAGGAAGAATGTCCCCAATTTTGGGGAAGTCCAGAACCAGGGATCATAGTCTAAGGCAAGCCATTTAGGACCTAGATGAGGAGAAACTTCTTCACTCAGAGAATTGTGAACTTGTGGAATTCTCAACTACAGAAAGTTGTTGAGGCCAGTTCGTTAGATATATTCAAAAGGGAGTTAGATGTGACCCTTACGGCTGAAGGGATCAAGGGGTATGGAGAGAAAGCAGGAAAGGGGTACTGAGGTGAATGATCAGCCATGATCATATTGAATGGTGGTGCAGGCTCAAAAGGCCGAATGGCCTGCTCCTGCACCTAGTTTCTATGTTTCTATGTCCGCATGAATCTAAGTCCGAGTAAATGCCGGGGCCACCAAATATGCGACCTGGCCATAGCCTTCATCGTGACAATGCCTGGGTGGGTATTGTGTAGGTCGCATATAAACAATTCCCTGCCTTTTTTTGGCAAAACCACGCGATTACCCCAAAAGAGACAATCCGACTGGATGGACATTTCATCTTTGCATCGGTGAAATGGCTTAATTTCATCTTGCATTCCCCGGGAATGGCCGACCAGCTCCCATTGAGGACACAACTTTTTACAAGTGATAGCACAGGATCCTGGCTGAACCCTCGCTCTCAAAAGCATCCATGACCAGAAGCAAGTCTGCGGGCACCCCGGTAGTGGGCAATGGTAGCTGACTGAGGGCATCAGCACAGTTCTCTGTGCCTGGTCATAGGCGGACAATGTTATTGCCCATCTTTGGATGCGGGACGAAGCATTGGTATTTATACCTTTGCTCTCTGAAAACAGTGAAATGAGCAGTTTGTGGTCGGTTTCAATCTCAAACCGAAGTCCAAATAGGTATTGGTGCATTTTCTTAACCCCATATACACGTGCTAATGCTTCTTTCTCAACCATACTGTAGGCTCTTTCAGCCTTCGACAGACATCTAGATGCGTATGCAACTGGTTGAAGTTTGCCCGATACAAATGGTTTGCTGTAACACACAGCCGACCCTGTACGAAGATGCATCACAAGCTAGCGCTAATTGTTTACATGGATCATACAATACAAGTAACTTATTAGAACAAAATAGGTTTCTGGCCTTCTCAACGGCTGTCTCTTGAGATTTACCATAAACCCAGTCGTCATCCTTATGTAGCAACATGTGCAACGGTTCCAGCAAAGTGCTTAACCAGGGTAGAAAGTTCCCAAAATAGTTGAGGAGTCCCAGGAACGAACACAGCTCTGTCATATTCTGTGGTCTGGGTGCATTCTTGATGGCCTCTGTCTTCGAGTCCGTGGGTCTGATGCCGTCTGCCGCAATCTTTCGCCCCTCTGGCGCCAGGAAAACACACTTAGAGCATTTCAGCCTGAGTCCCACTCTGGTCGACTTAGAACCTCTTCCAGGTTGTGCAGGTGTTTGGTTGTGTCACGACCGGTGATCAGGATGTCGTCTTGAAACACAAGGGTGCGCGGAACCGATTTCAGCAATCTGGAAGATGGCAGCAGCCGAGCGAATCCCAAAAGGGCACCTGTCCTTTGTGTGTGTTGATGCACGTCAATCTTTTCGAAGATTCAGCCAGATTCCCGTGTCATGTAGGCAGAGGTTAGGTCTAACTTGGTGAACGACTTCCCCCTTGCTAACGTTGCGAACAGGTCATCCGCCTTGGGTAGCGGGTACTGGTCCTGTAACGAGACTCTGTTGATCGTTACCTTGTAGTCTCTGCTTTTCAACACTGGAACAATCAGACTGGCCCACTCGTTGAATTCAACTGGCGAGATGATTCCCTCTCAGTTGAAGTCTGTCCAGTTCGATCTTGACTTTCTCCCTCATCATATATGGAACTGCTCAAGCCTTGTGATGAGCGGGCCTTGCATCGGGGACTAGATGGATCTGCACCGTGGCGCCTGTGAAGTTGCCGATGCCTGGTGCAAATAGCGACGGAAACTTGCTCAGCGCTTGGGTGCACGAGGCATCATCCACTGAAGATAGTGCTTTGATGTCATCCCAGTTCCATCGAATCTTTCGCAGCCAGCTTCCGCCGAGTAGCGTTGGGCCATCGACTGGTACAATCCACAGTGATAAATCATGCACAGTTCCATCGTATGATACCTTAACTGCTGCACTGCCAATGACTGGTATGATCTCTTTGGTGTAGGTGCGCAGCTTTGTCTGAATCGGGCTTAGTTTGGCCCTTTGTGCCTTGTTGCCCCACAATTTCTCAAAAGCCTTCTGGCTCATAATTGACTGACTCGCCCCGTGTCCAATTCCATTGATATCGGAATACCATTCACTTTGACTTTCAGCATAATAGGACGGCTCTTGGTGTTGAAGATGTGTACCCCATACACTTCTTCCTCGGGTTGAGTTGCCTCTCTTGTTTGTTCTGTGTGATCCGTGCCGGATCGATCATCCTCAGCCGACTCTGCCACTGTGGTGTCCCTGCACCGTACTACAAATTCACACGAGGCATGTACTGCAGACACAGTCACTACACGACCTTAACCTTTATTCCCAGGACCAAGGAGTGCTGACCCTGGGTGGGACCTCCCCTTTTATATCTGGAAACCCAGGTGAGGAGTGTCTCCCACAAGTTCACCCCCTGTGGTCAGGGTGTGCATTTCTCGGGTATAAGTACAGTGTACAGGAGTTGCATGAAGGTTACAGTTACATGAAGGTTACCATTGCATGATGGTTACATACATGAAATCACCTCCCCCCTTACGTCTTTTTGTGTCAAAGGTTAAGTCTTTCAGGTGGTCGACGCTCTCTCGTGGAGCGCCGTAGTTGGGGCTCTGGTGGCTGAGCCTTGGCATGCGTCTCTGTCACCTGAGGTGATTCCGGCCTGTCCAGGCTGGCCGCAGGGACTGTGCATGCTGTGGATTGTCCTCGTTGCTCGTCCACTGGCAGTGGTGTGGGTGACATCTCATGCTCTTCCTCAGGTTCCTCCGTGTCTATGCCCATTGTTCAGTCTGACCACTATGACCCTATTCCATTCTTTGCCGATTACTGTGCCCTCAAGCCACTTGGTCCCAAAGCATGGTTAAGAACAAATACCGGGTCATCCATTTCTATATACCACCCCCTTGAGTTTCGATCATGGAACTCGGTTTGGGACTGGCGCTTGCCCTCAACAATGTCTGCCAGTGCTGGGTGGATGAGGGACAGCCGCGTTTTAAGTGTGCATTTCATGAGGAGTTCCGCTGGTGGGACTCCCTTGAGCGAGCGCGGACGGGACCTGTAGGCCAACAGGAGGCGTGATAGGCGTAGCATGCCCTGTTTTATGACTTGGACCGCACGTTCCGCCTGGCCATTGGAAGCCGGCTTGAACGGCGCTGTCCGGACGTGTTTGATACCATTGCCCGACATAAACTCCTGGAATTCATGGCTGGTGAAACACGGGCCGTTGTCGCTGACCAGGATGTCCGGCAAGCCATGGCTCGCGAAAACCGTACGCAGACTCTCCACGGTGATGGATGTCGTGCACGAGTTTAATATGATGCACTCGATCCATTTCGAGTATGCATCGACTACGATCAGGAAAATTTTCCCCATGAACGGGCCCGCGTAGTCTACGTGAATACGTGACCATGGCCTGGTGGGCCAGGGCCACGGGCTGAGAGGGGCCTCCCTGGGGGCATTGCCCAGCTGGGCACACGTCATGCACCTGCGAACCCAGTGTTCCAGGTCTGAGTCAATTCCCGGCCACCATACATGTGACCGGGCAATGGTCTTCATTAGCACGATGCCAGGGTGCTCGCTGTGGAGTTCCCTAATGAACGTTTTCCTTCCTTTCTGGGGCATGACTATCCAGCTGCCCCATAGCAGGCAGTCGGCTTGGATGGAGAGCTCATCCATCCATCTCTGAAACGGTCTGATCTCCTCAGGGCACGCCCAGTGTGCGGGCGCCCAATCCCCAGTCAGAACACATTTCTTTATCATGGATAGAAGGGGTCTCTGTTGGTCCAGAATTTGATCTGGCGGGCTGTGATGGGGGAGCCTGCGGTGTCAAAAACCTCAATGGCCATGACCATCTCAGCACTTTGCTCCGACGCCCCCTCAGTGGTGGCCAGTGGGAGCCTGCTGAGCGCGTTAGCGCAATTTTCGGTGCCTGGCGGGTGCCGTATGGTGTAGTCATATGCAGCCAGCGTGAGAGCCCATTGCTGTATGCGAGCTGACGCATTGGCATTGACAGCTTTGCTGTCAGACAACAGGGATGTTAACGGCTTGCGGTCCGTTTCTAGCTCGAACCTTCTACTGAAAAGGTACTGGTGCATCTTTTTCACACTGTAAACACAAGCGAGTGCTTCCTTTTCGACCATGCCGTACCCACACTCTGCCTGGGAGAGTGACCTGGAGGTGTAAGCCACCGGTTGGAGTCGGCCGTCATCATTACCCTGCTGCAACACACACCCAACCCCGTAGGATGATGCATCGCATGTTAAGACCAGTTTTTTACAGGGGTCATTGAAAGTCAACAGTTTGTTAGAACACAGCAGGTTCCTCGCCTTATTGAAAGCCCGTTCTTGACAGTCCCCCCAAAGCCATTCACAAACTTTACGCAGGAGCATGTGTAACGGCTCCAAAAATGTGCTTAAGTTCGGCAGAAAGTTCCCGAAATGGTTCAAAAGTCCCAGGAATGATCGCAACTCCGACATGTTGCCGGGCCTGGTTGCCCAGCGGATCGCCTCCATTTTTTAATTCAGTGGGCTGGATCCCGTCTGTGGCAACCCTCCTGCCCAAAAACTCGACTTCTGGGGCCAAAAACACACACTTGACCTTTTTCAGCCGCAAGCCTACCCGGTCCAGTTGGCGTAGCACCTCCTCCAGGTTGTGGAGGTGTTCCTTGGTGTCTCGACCCGTTATAAGGATGTCGTCTTGGAATACGATTGTTTCAGGAATGGATTTGAGCAAGCTTTCCATGTTTCTCTGAAAGATAGCTGCCGCTGAACGAATGCCAAACGGACACCTGTTGTAGATAAATAATCCCTTGTGCGTCGTGATGGTGGTCAGAAGCTTGGATTCTTCAGCCAGTTCCTGAGTGATGTAGGCCGAAGTGAGGTCCAGCTTCGTGAACAGCTTGCCACCTGCCAGCATGGCAAAAAGGTCCTCCGCTCTCGAGAGCAGGTATTGGTCTTGCAGCGACACTCGGTTAATGGTGGCTTTGTAGTCGCCACAAATCCTGACCGAGGACAGGACAGGAACGATGGGACTTGCCCAGTCGCTGAATTCAACGGCCGAAATTATGCCCTCTCTGAGCAGCCTATCCAACTCACTTTCAATTTTCTCACGCATCACATACGGCACTGCTCTGGCTTTGTGGTGTACTGATCTGGCGTCCGGAGTGATGTGTATCACTACCTTAGTGCCCTTGAACGTTCCGACACCGGGTTGAAACGGTGGCCCAAATTTTTGTAGGACCTGTGAGCATGAACTTCGCTCCACAGATGAAATGGCGTGCACATCCCCCCATTTCCAATTCATCTCGACTAGCCAACTCCTCCCCAAGAGCACGGGGCCATTTCCCGGGACGATCCAGAGTGGCAGCCCGTTTCTCGTCGCCAAATGTGGTGTCCCTGCACCTTACTACAAATTCACAAGAGGCATGTACTGCAGACACAGTCACTATGTGACCTTAACCTTTATTCCCAGGACCAAGGAGTGCTGACCCTGGGTGGGACCTCCCCTTTTATACCTGGTGAGGAGTGTCTCCCACAAGTTCACCCCCTGTGGTCAGGGTGTGCATTTCTAGGGTATAAGTACAGTGTACAGGAGTTGCATGAAGGTTACAGTTATATGAAGATTACTGTTGCATGATGGTTACATACATGACAGCCACGTGGTGAGTCACAGCACTCTTGCACATTCGCTGGAGATGCCCCATTGTTTCACAGCCTTTGCACACGTAGTGCTTGAATTGACATTGATGGGCTCGATGATTACCCCCGCAGCACTAACATGGTGCTAATGGATTTGCACTCACGCCCAATGGCGGACTCTGAGTCATCCTAGGTCTTGCAGCCGCAGGCGTGTAGACCCTGCCATATGCAGTTCTGCCTGCTAGTGACATTATTTTATGCACAGTACTTGCCGGTGAGCTTCGATGCTGGGAAGATATCTGTCTGGTATTATCGCTCGTGGATATGAATGCCTGGGCTATCGTGATGGCCTCGCTCAGGCCTAGGGATTCGGCGGACAGAAGCTTACGAAGAATGACCTCGTGGCCGATGCCAAGCACAAAAAAGTCCTGCAGCAGTTCCCCCAAAAATCCAGCAAATTCACAAATTCCCACAAGGTGTCTCAGTTCGGTGACATAACTCGCCACGTCCTGGCCTTGGAGCGGTGGTGCGTGTAGAAGCGATACCTGGCCATTAAGACGCTCTCCTTAGGCTTGAGGTGTTCCTGAACCAGCGTACACAACTCTGTATATGTCTTCTCCATTGGTTTCTCCTGTGCTAGCAGATTCTTGATGAGGCCAAATATTGTTGACCCACACACGGTGAGGAGAATCGCCCTGCGCTTGATCGCTGTATGTCCCCATCCAGCTCGTTGTCCACAAAGTACTGGTCGAGACGTTCAACAAAGGCTTCCCAATCATCACCCTCTACCAATCACTCTAAAATACCAATGGCAGCCATGACCGTGTGAAAGTTCGTTATCTGTTCCTCGTCGCCAATTGTTAAGTAGGGAAGAACTCCACAAGACTGAGTACTGTGAGCTAAAACTGATGTGACCTTAGTCTCTTTAATACAACTTCAGAGTGCCTAAGCAGTATGGCAGACAACCTTTTATCTTCCCTTGCACGAGATGTGCAGGTGACCCTTGGGCCTCAACAGTTGCACCCTCTGGTGGCAAGTCTTACACAGTTACAATATTTACATACATAACAAACTCGAACAGGAGGAGGCCCAGCAAATCTGCACCCACTGACACCCTTGGAAGAGAGGGTCGCTGCTTTGATGGGTCCTGCCTGGAAAAAGCAAACACCACTGCACAAGCTGGGCCCACACTCGAGCGAGAAGGTAAGTCCTGTAAATTCATCATGGTCCTTCAAATCAGCCTGCTGTCTGGCCTGCGATGTGTGAGCCTACTCATGCCACCCACCCTGCCCTCTCCTCTGCTGCTAACCATTTAACTGTTACGTTATATTTTGCTGAACTTTAGGCCAACCCTGGCGATGCAGAAGAAGATTCAGACGCGGATGAGCCTGAAGAGGAGAACATCTTCCAATCCATCCATGGGGGTGAGGGTGAGGGGATGGAGTTGGATAAAGCTCCCACTGTTGTACTGACTTTGGAGGCGGTGCCGCTCATGGAGGTGACAGCCCCTTCTGTGACTAGTGGTTTGAGTGTTGGTGGGACATTCCATGGTTTCACACCTTCCGAGGTTGCGGGTCCCAGTGGTGCGAGGCACATCCATCGGGAGAAGGGGAAGGAGAGCTCGACCGTGCTCTCCAGAGGTGCAGGATCTAACAGATGTGATTCAGATGATGTAATTGACTGCGGAGAGCATTGACCTTACCCGACCACTCCTGGACACCGTCAGTGGGGTGAGTGATGAGGTAGCGGAACTATCAGGAGAAGTAACAGCAATGACAGGAGAAATGGGAACGATGTCCGAGACCATCAGTGAAGGAATAGTGGCCATGAGGGAGGAAATGACAGAGCTAGTGCAAAGCACGTCACTGACCATGAGACACTGTCAGGGCTCATGAGGGACAGCATGTTGGAGTTAGCTGCTCCAATAAGGGAACACGCCCAGACCCCACGTCCATTGACAGAATCAACTGTCACTCCCACTCCAATCCCCACACCAGTCTCTGAAGAGCCCAAAGCCGGGCCCTCCAACTTGCCGCCTGCGGGCAAGGATGGTGGAGAGTCCAAGACCCAGCGCAGTGGGCTGTCTTAGAATAAGGTGGAGGAGAGATGGGTGAAGCCTTTCTTTGCTGTTGTTGTTATTGTTGTAACTGTTCTCAAATTAAAAGTTTTTTGTAAGTTATGTAAATTTACAAGTTTAAAAGTTTGTAAGTGATCTTAAAGTTTTTAAGTGATCTTAAAGAGTGATCTTAAAGTTAAAGTTTGATACAAGAATAATTTTATTAAAATTAAGTTAAGTACAAAAGAACTGTTGTTGAATAAAATATATTTTACATTAAAACTGAATCATTTCCATTATTTGTTCCATTAACACAACACAACATTACGGAACAGCTCCAAACAGTAAACATGTCCATGTGGAATAGTTGTCGCTGAGCTCTCAGGCATCAATAAAGCGTTCACGGATGAGCTGTTCGCGCAAGGCTCGAGCACTTGTTCAAGGGGTACGATGGCCTGCCCTCCTCTGCCGTCATGTTCCGGCCTCAGGCACTTACATAAGAACATAAGAACATAAGTATTATGTATGCAATAAAGGTACAAACTGAGTACTGTTTAACTGAACAAGGTACAACCTTGGCTCTGCTTTATTTAGGCCCAAAGTGCCTGACTCACAAAATGGCTGGCCTTTTATATTATAACAGCACCATGTGCGTGCTGCTCAGTGGCCTCCAACAGTGACACCATCTGGTGGCTACAAACAGCATGTACATACATGACAATACCCCCCTCTAAGATCTTATCACAGTCTTTCACAGGTTGAGACAGTCCAATGCTTTACGCTCCCGGGTTGACCGTCTCAGTTCGATTCCAGCCTTGGGTGAATGTGCGGAGTCTGTTGTGGCTGGTGGCTGGATGGCTGATTTGTTGGGGGTGGCAGTGGCCATGTCAGGAATTGCAAATCCATTTTTATTGAACAAGTCCGTGATGGAAATTCCGGATTCACTTAAGGCTGCTGGTAGGTTGGTTGGTCGTCGACGGTTTCTTCATCCGACTGCTCTGGCTCGTTTGTGTGCCTCAGCTTTGTTTGATCCATGTGTTTACTGCAAGTTTGCCCATTCTTGAGCTTAATAACAAATACTCTGTTGCCCTCCTTGGCCATGACCGTACCAGCGATCCATTTGGGACCCTGACCATAATTCAACACAGGATCATTAACAGAAATCTCACGTGACACAGTTGCGCGATCGTGGTATCCTTGTTGACTCTGTCTTCTGTATTCAACTTAAATCCAGGTGTACAAGAGATAACTTGGTCTTAAGACCTCTTTTCATCATGAGTTCAGCAGGCGAGACCCCTGTGAGTGTGTGGGGTCTTGTCCTGTAACTCAGCAGTATGCAAGACAAGCGGGTCTGCAGTGACCTTTGGGTTACTCTCCTCTTTTTGCTTTGCTTGATAATTTGTACTGCACGTTCTGCTTGCCCGTTGGACGCAGGCTTGAACGTTGCTGACCTTACATGTTTTATGCCATTACGTTTTACAAACTCCTGAAACTCCTGACTGGTGAAGTACGATCCATTGTCGCTCACCACTGTGTCAGGCAGACCATGTGTCACGAACATGACATTGAGATTCTCTATGGTTACCCTGGATGTACTGGATGACATGATTATG
The DNA here is from genome assembly GCF_044704955.1 of Pristiophorus japonicus. Taxonomy (NCBI): domain Eukaryota; kingdom Metazoa; phylum Chordata; class Chondrichthyes; family Pristiophoridae; genus Pristiophorus; species Pristiophorus japonicus. Next base: position 92,729,378 of record NC_091991.1, on the reverse strand, counting down.
CATTCTATCCACTTCAAATAAGCATCCACCACCACTAAAAACATCTTGCCCAGGAAGGGACCTACAAAATCTACATGGATCCTGGACCAAGGTTTGGAGGGCCATGACCACAGACTCAGCACGCGATTCCGCTGGTGTTTTGCTGAGCTGCATGCAGGTGTTGCACTGATGCATGCATGCTTCCAGCTCAGTATCAATTCCTGGCCACCATACGTGGGACCTGGCGATGGCCTTCATCATCACTATACCAAGATGTGTGCTGTGTAACTTACACACAAACTTCTCTCTCCCTTTCTTAGGCATTACAACTCAATTGCCCCACAATATGCAATCTGCTTGAATAGACAGTTCGTCCTTGAGACGAATGTATGGTTTGGCCTCCTCGCACATTTGCTTAGGTATGGCAGACCAATCCCATTTGAGGATGCAACCCTTTACCACCGATAAAATCGGGTTCTGGCTGGTCCAGGTCTTAACTTGTAGAGCCGTGACAGGGGTACCTTCACTCTCAAAAGCATCCATGATTAACATTAAATCTGCCGGTTGTGGCATTTCCACCTCCAGTGTGGGCAACGGCAACCGGCTCAAAGCATCGGCACAATTCTCTGTGCCAGGTCTGTGGCGAATGACATAATCATAGGCAGATAATGTCAGCGCCCACCTTTGGATGCGGGATGAAGCGTCGGTATTGATACCTTTGCTCTCTGAAAACAACAAAATGAGCAGCTTGTGATCGGTCTCTAATTCGAACCTAGGACAGAACAGGTATTGATGCATCTTTTTAACACCGTACACACATGCTAAAGCTTCTTTTTCTACCATACTGTAGGCTCTTTCAGCTTTAGACAAATTTTTGGATGCATACGCGACAGGTTGACGTTTCCCCGACTCATTGGCTTGTTGTAACACGCAACCAATTCCATATGACGATGCGTCTCAGGCCAAAACTAAATGTTTACATGGGTCATAATGTACCAGCAGCTTGTTCGAGCAAATCAGATTGGTGGCTTTCTCGAAAACTCTGTCTTGCAGTTGTTGCCTTTTCTCAATAGCATGTGCAGTGGTTCAAGTAAGGTGCTCAATTTAGGTAGGAAGTTACCAAAGTAGTTGAGTAGACCCAGGAACAAACACAGCTCCATCACGTTCTGCGGCTTGGGTGCATTCTTGATAGCTTTGGTTTTCACGTCAGTAGGTCTGATCCCATCCTCGTCGCCAAATGTTATGTTTAACTAATTTACTGGAATTCTTTGAGGATATAACGAGCATGGTGAATAGAGGTGTACCGATGGATGTGGTGTATTTCGATTTTCAAAAGGCATTTGATAAGGTGCCACACAAAAGGTTACTGCAGAAGATAAAGGTACGCGGAGTCCGAGGAAATGTATTAGCATGGATAGAGAATTGGCTGGCTAACAGAAAGCAGAGAGTCGGGATAAATGGGTCCTTTTCGGGTTGGAAATCGGTGGTTAGTGATGTGCCACAGAGATCGGTGCTGGGAACACAACTGTTTACAATATACATCGATGACCTGAAAGAGGGGACAGAGTGTAGTGTAACAAAATTTTCAGATGACACAAAGATTAGTGGGAAAGCGGGTTGTGTAGAGGACACAGAGAGGCTGCAAAGAGATTTCGATAGGTTAAGCAAATGGGCTAAGGTTTGGCAGATGGAATACAATATTGGAAAATGTGAGGTCATCCACCTTGGAAAAAAAAACAGGAAAAGGGAATATTATTTGAATGGGGAGAAATTACAAAATGCTGTGGTGCAGAGGGACCTGGGGGTCCTTGTGCATGAATCACAAAAAGTTAGTTTGCAGGTGCAGCAGGTAATCAGGAAGGCAAATGGAATGTTGGCCTTCATTGCGAGAGGGATGGAGTACAAAAGCAGGGAGGTCCTGTTGCAACTGTACAGGGTATTGGTGAGGCCGCACCTGGAGTACTGCGTGCAGTTTTGGTCACCTTACTTAAGGAAGGATATACTAGCTTTGGAGGGGGTACAGAGACGATTCACTAGGCTGATTCCGGAGATGAGGGGGTTACCTTATGATGATAAATTGAGTAGACTGGGTCTTTACTCGTTGGAGTTCAGAAGGATGAGGGGTGATCTTATAGAAACATTTAAAATAATGAAAGAGATAGACAAGATAGAGGCAATGGTCGGGGAGACTAGAACTAGGGGGCACAGCCTCAAAATACGGGGGAGCCAATTTAAAACCCGAGTTGAGAAGGAATTTCTTCTCCCAGAGGGTTGTGAATCTGTGGAATTCTCTGCCCAGGGAAGCAGTTGAGGCTAGCTCATTGAATGTATTCAAATCACAGATAGATAGATTTTTAACCAATAAGGGAATTAAGGGTTATGGGGAGCGGGCGGGTAAGTGGAGCTGAGTCCACAGCCAGATCAGCCATGATCTTGTTGAATGGCGGAGCAGGCTCGAGGGGCTAGATGGCCTACTCCTGTTCCTAATTCTTATGTTCTTATGTTCTTATGTACGCAATAAAGGTACAAACTGAGTACTGTTTAACTGAACAAGGTACAACCTTGGCTCTGCTTTATTACGGCCCAAAGTGCTTGACTCTCAAAATGGCTGGCCTTTTATACCAGAGCAGCACCATTTGCATGCTGCTCAGTGGCCTCCAACAATGACACCATCTGGTGGCTACAAACAGCATGTACATACATGACAGTGTCCTTGGCAGCAGGGAGATGACATAGCCTAGAGCTTCCACTATTAGGATCTTCATTCAGAGGATTCCTTCTCGAGCCAAATTTTTTCCCACTCACTTAGCCTGTCTATGTCCTTTTGCAGATTTTTTGTGTCCTCCTCACACATTGTTTTCCCATCTTTCCTCCCATCTTTGTATCATCAGCAAACTTGGCTACGTTACACTCAGTCCATTATTCTAAGTCATTAATTTAGATTGTAAATGGTTGCAAGGCTTCCTTATCCTCGTTGTCCTCCTCCTGCTCGTCACCTACATCTTCCACATCATTATCATCAGCCACTCTCACCGCAGGTGGGCCTTCCACTACCAGGTGCTGCTGCCTCATGATGGCTAAGTTATGCAGCATGCAGCAAATAGTGAACTGATCGACAATCTCAGGGGACTACAGCAAGTAGCCTCTGGCATGGTCCAGGAATCGGAAACGCTGTTTCAAGATGCCAATGTCCTACCTATGATGCTGCATGTTGCAATGTGCGACATGTTGTATTCACGGTCAGCTTCTGTCAGGGTTACACGTAGGACCGTCATGAGCCAGGTGGCGAGGCCATGCCCTTTGTCTCCCAGTAGCCAGCTCTGCCGTTCTGGCTGCTGCTGAAACATGGCAGATATAATGCTGTCGCATAGGATGAACGCATTATGATATGATGTGATATGATGCATGTCATCACACACGAGCTGCACATTAATGGAGTGGAAGCCTGTTCTGTTCCTGTACATCTCGGAATCCTCCAAAGGTGCTCGCAAGGCAACGTGGGTACAATCAATGCAGCCCTGTACCAGCTATTACAATATACATTAATGATTTAGATGATGGAATTGAGTGTAATATCTCCAAGTTTGCAGATGACACGAAACTTGATGGCAGTGTGAGCTGTGAGGAGAAAGCTAAGAGACTGCAGGGTGACTTGGACAGGTTAGGTGAGTGGGCAAATGCATGGCAGATGCAGTATAATGTGGATAAATGTGAGGTTATCCACTTTGGGGGCAAAAACAGGAAGGCAGAATATTTTCTGAATGGCGGAAGATTAGGAAAAGGGGAGGTGCAGCGAGACCTGGGTGTCATGGTTCATCAGTCTTTGAAAGTAGGCATGCAGGTACTGCAGGCGGTGAAGAAGGCAAATGGTATGTTGGCCTTCATAGCTAGGGGATTTGAGTATAGGAGCAGGGAGGTCTTACTGCAGTTGTACAGGGCCTTGGTGAGGCCCCACCTGGAATATTGTGTTCAGTTTTGGTCTCCTAATCTGAGGAAGGATGTTCTGGCTATTGAGGGAGTGCAGCGAAGGTTCACCAGACTGATTCCAGGGATGGCTGGACTGACATATGAGGAGAGATTGGATCAACTGGAACTTTATACACTGGAGTTTAGAAGGATGAGAGGGGATCTCATAGAAACATATAAGATTCTGACTGGACTCGACAGGCTAGATGCAGGAAGAATGTTCCCGATGTTGGGGAAGGCCAGAACCATGGACACAGTCTTAGGATAAGGGGCAAGCCATTTAGGACTGAGATGAGGAGAAACTTCTTCACTCAGAGAGTTGTTAACCTGTGGAATTCCCTGCCACAGAGAGTTGTTGATGGCAGTTCATTGGATATATTCAAGAAGGAGTTAGATATGGCCCTTATGGTTAAGGAGATCAAGGGGTATGGAGAGAAAGCAGGAAAGGGGTACTGAAGGAATGATCAGCCATGATCTTATTGAATGGCGGTGCAGGCTCGAAGGGCCGAATGGCCTACTCCTGCACCTATTTTCTATGTTTCTATGTTTTGGGAAGCCAGCAATCCTGGGGAAGCCCACAGCCCTGTCATGGATTGCTTGGCGGTCATGGGGAACTTTATGAAGTCATTCCTCCACACATAAAGTGCAGCTGTCACCTGGCGAATGCAGACATGTGTTGCATGCTGAGAGATGGTGCACACATCCCCAGTTGTAGCTTGAAACGATCCGGAGGCATAGAATGAAAGTGCAGCTGCAACCTTCACTGCAACTGACGAAGCAGTCCTCTTGATGCTTCTTGGTTGCAGGTCTGCTTTGACCAACTCACAGATCTCACTGAAAACTTATTTACGGAAACGCAACCTTCTAACACGGTCTGCATCACTCGGGTGGAGGTACGAACTCCTGTCTCGATATACCCGAGGTGGGTAAGGCCTCCTGCCCAGCACTTTATGGGCTTTGATGTTCTTGATGCGATGACGTCGAATCAATTGTCTCCTACGTAGCACCATGATGCAGAAGGCTCACACAAGGTATGGCATTGGCAGTATTGCCCCCATACTTAAATTGACAGAAGCTCAAAATGGCAGGAAAGCAGACAAGCTGGACAGGTTCACAATTCTCTCTCTCCCCAAGGTCTGAATGGATGGACCACACCCAAGGTCTTGTGACTTCTCCTCTCCCCGCCCCCCCACCCCCTTAACTAATTGCAGTCATGTGATTGCTCCCCTTATCCCCCTCCTCCCCCCACTCATTGCAGTCTTCAGAAGCCTTCCGATCGGCACCTTGCTCCCCGGCCTCAGTACAGAAGGCTTCTGATTGGCACCTCGCTCTCTCCTCCCCCCCACCCCGCCCCGGGCTTGTTTTGTAGCCAAGCTCCGAGCCGCTGTGTCCGGGCGCGGGCGGATTCTGCCAGCCAAAGCTACGACCCTCCAGCCCTGCTTCAAGACGTTTGCTGGTGACATGTGAGTGAGTAAAAAAATGAGAAAACTTCTGAAATCCAACAAATTTACATTTACTGCGTTGACAGGTAAAAAAAAGTTGAACTTTATTATTGATTTTTAGTGTTTTTGATTCCTTCCAAAATCTTTGATTTAAAAACAATGGCGTCTTTCAGCGCCGATTTGTCAATGTACGCTGGTTTTGTTCAGTGCCCCGAAGGTTTTTCGGGAGTGAGCAGATACACCGACCTAGGGGCACAAAATACTGGCCAAACTGCGAACAATTATAAATACCGGCGCAGACATGAGCAAACGCCCCATGATGTCAAAAAAACTGGCCTAAAAAATCGTAACTGTCAGTTACGCTAGTGCAGATTGCAGAGGGAAACTTGGAATAAATAAATATGCTAAAAAAATGTGCGCCACAAAATAGCGCAAATGACTGGGGAAAATTGAGCCCATTGTTTTTAAAATTTTTTTGTAGCGATTACTTAGTTAAGGGTCTTGTAAATGTTTTGGGGATTTTTTTTCTTTTTCCCCTCTCCCAAGGCCTCTCTCACAGCACTCCTGGCCCCGGACTAAAATTGCTAAAATTCGCGGTTGTCATGTATGTAGACCATGTATACTAACTGTATAGTCACATAAAGTGTGCCACCAGAGGGCACTGCAGTGGGAGACCTGAGGGTCACCTGCATAGGTGTGCAGGGCCCAGTATAAAAGGCTGCCCACCATGCTTGTGCCTCACTCTGGAGTTACAATAAATGGGACTAAGGTCACAACAGCTCAAGTACAATACTAAACCTCGTGGAGTCATTCATAAGAGTATTAAAGACATAACAACTGGTGACGAGATTACGAACTTTCACGCAAAAATGAGTAACATTGATGCATTAGAAAAGTTCTCAGAGGGTGATGATTGGGAAGCCTTTACGGAGCGGCTCGACCAATATTTCGTAGCAAACGACCTGGTAGGCCTTGATCCAGCCACGCTGGCAGATAAGCGCAGAGCTATCTTGTTGGCAAGTTGTGGGCCCGCAGTCAACGACCTTTTCAGGGACTTGCAGCACCAGAGAAAACTATGACCAAGTCATTCAAGGAGCTGAAAGTGCTAATTCAGGACCAACTCAAACCAAAGAAGAGCATCCTCACGGCCAGGCATCGATTTTATACACAACACTGCCACGAGGGCCAGGAAATCGCGAAGTATGCTGCCAAGCTCAGGAAGCTGGCAGGACTGTGTGAATTTGGCGCATCCCTCGCCGATATATTGCGGGACATCTTCGTAATTGGCATCGGTCATGAGGCTCTTCTTCTCAGGCTACTGTCTGCCGAAACCACCGTCACTCTACAGAAGGCCATCAGCATCAGTGTTCATTACCTCAAGCTGCAGCTCCAAGCAGATGATGACTCACTCTCAGGACTCAAACCCAGCAAGTACTGTAAATAGAATGGCGCCTTTCACGGACAGAACTGTTGAATGTGAATCAGGCCTCCGAATTCTTTAACTCAGAGTCCGCCTAGGGGTGCAAACGTAAGTCGAGTAGCACCATGCTGGCGTTGCGGAGGTAATCACTGGGCTCATCAGAGACTATGTGTGCAAAGGCTGCAGCACAAAGGGCCACCTCCAGCGAATATGCAAAAGAACTGTGATTCACCATGTGGAAGAGGAGTCAGCAGATGGCTGTGAATCCAGCGTGGATTACGAGGAGATGGCTAGAGAGGCAGCTCAGTCCTAGGACGAAGTGTATGGAGTATATACCTGCACCACAAATTGTCCTCCAGTGATAATGGAAGTCGAGATAAATGGCATTCCAGTCTTCATGGAAGTGGACACGGGGGCGAGTCAGTCAGTAATGAGCCAGAAAGCCTTTGAGAGGCTATGGAACGATCAAGCTGAACAACCCAAGCTGGTCCCGGTTCAGGCAAAGCTGCACACCTACACCAAGGAACTGATATCAGTTGTTGGTAGTGCGGATGTAAGTGTATCCCATGATGGCACAGTGCACAATTTACCATTGTGGATTGTTTCAGGTGATGGACCAACGCTCCTTGGAAGAAGATGGATGGGGAAACATAGAAACATAGAAAATAGGTGCAGGAGTAGGCCATTCGGCTCTTCGAGCCTGCACCGCCATTCAATAAGATTCATTGGAACTGGGAAGACTTCATTCCTCCAGCAATCGACAGAGCAAGCCCCCAACTTCAGTTGGACCAGGCACCGGAGAGCAGATCCGCGCAGCCCCCGAGGCACAGACCGCTCATCAGGACTGCGTGACGATGATCTGGCCGAGACGACCCGAACGCACCTTCCCAGCTTCAGTGGCAGGAGTCCTGGGGAGGAAGATTGGATCTGAGGGCGCCTTCCCAGCTTCAGTGGCAGAATCCCTGGGAAAAGATGGCGTCCAAACCACGAAGTGCAGCGCTAATGGAGCAACGACACGTGGTTCCACGCAAGGAAGACGACTGGGGTAAAAGTAGTAAGGCCATTTTAAAGGAGGCCAGCAACCCGCCATTTTTGAATGAACTGCTTGAAATTGGGAACCAATGTAAAAGTCCAGCTGTAACGAGCAAAATGTTGTTGAGCGATATCGGGTGCAAATTGCAATCAGCCAATGTAGCGGGCGAATACCTAACGGTCGTATACAGATCCAGCGGGCTATCCAATGCTGTAGCCTGCGTCCCCGGGACCAGAACGATGTATCATAAAGTGTCCCCACAGCCGACAGAAGTAGACAAGCCGCAGAGTAAACGATCCCCGGAAAGCAGAGGCACCGGTAGAGACACCCTGCTTCAGATCGGTTTAACATTGCAGGCACCCGATGGCATAAAACACCACGGGCCAGAAACAGTAAACAGTGCCTATGCTCGCAGTCGGCTACCATCGCGCACCACCCGGGTGGAAAAGGCGCAGCCCACAAACCCACTCGCCACAACGGCAATGCCCAAGAGCGAAGGGTCACCTGCAACGGCTCCTCCGAACGGGACCTGGACCAGCCAGGATCCTAAACTAGAGAGTGCTCACAATGGTGCCCTCAAGGAAGACGAGTCAGCAGTCCCCTGCGAACTGCTAGACAAGACGAGGCAACCCCACCGTCACTTAGACGAAATGCTCACTCGCTCAGACCGCTTCCCAGGGAGCAGCAGCAACACTGTGCAAACGAAAAGAACAGATAGGTCACAGACACATCAGCTGTCTTTGGGCCTGCCCAACACTAGGAGTAACGGCAAGAGTGGTCAGAGGGTCTATTAAGGAGGAGGAACTGAGGGAAATCTTTATTAGTCGGGAAATTGTGTTGGGGAAATTGATGGGATTGAAGGCCGATAAATCCCCAGGGCCTGATGGACTGCATCCCAGAGTACTTAAGGAGGTGGCCTTGGAAATAGCGGATGCATTGACAGTCATTTTCCAACATTCCATTGACTCTGGATCAGTTCCTATCGAGTGGAGGGTAGCCAATGTAACCCCACTTTTTAAAAAAGGAGGGAGAGAGAAAGCAGGGAATTATAGACCGGTCAGCCTGACCTCAGTAGTGGGTAAAATGATGGAATCAATTATTAAGGATGTCATAGCAGCGCATTTGGAAAATGGTGACATGATAGGTCCAAGTCAGCATGGATTTGTGAAAGGGAGATCATGCTTGACAAATCTTCTGGAATTTTTTGAGGATGTTTCCAATAAAGTGGACAAAGGAGTACCAGTTGATGTGGTATATTTGGACTTTCAGAAGGCTTTCGACAAGGTCCCACACAGGAGATTAATGTGCAAAGTTAAAGCACATGGGATTGGGGGTAGTGTGCTGACGTGGATTGAGAACTGGTTGTCAGACAGGAAGCAAAGAGTAGGAGTAAATGGGTACTTTTCGGAATGGCAGGCAGTGACTAGTGGGGTACCGCAGGGTTCTGTGCTGGGGCCCCAGCTGTTTACATTGTACATTAATGATTTAGACGAGGGGATTAAATGTAGTATCTCCAAATTTGCGGATGACACTAAGTTGGGTGGCAGTGTGAGCTGCGAGGAGGATGCTATGAGGCTACAGAGTGACTTGGATAGGTTAGGTGAGTGGGCAAATGCGTGGCAGATGAAGTATAATGTGGATAAATGTGAGGTTATCCACTTTGGTGGTAAAAACAGAGAGACAGACTATTATCTGAATGGTGACAGATTAGGAAAAGGGAAGGTGCAACGAGACCTGGGTGTCATGGTACATCAGTCATTGAAGGTTGGCATGCAGGTACAGCAGGCGGTTAAGAAAGCAAATGGCATGTTGGCCTTCATAGCGAGGGGATTTGAGTACAGGGGCAGGGAGGTGTTGCTACAGTTGTACAGGGCCTTGGTGAGGCCACACCTGGAGTATTGTGTACAGTTTTGGTCTCCTAACTTGAGGAAGGACATACTTGCTATTGAGGGAGTGCAGCGAAGATTCACCAGACTGATTCCCGGGATGGTGGGACTGACCTATCAAGAAAGACTGGATCAACTGGGCTTGTATTCACTGGAGTTCAGAAGAGTGAGAGGGGACCTCATAGAAACGTTTAAAATTCTGACGGGTTTGGACAGGTTGGATGCAGGAAGAATGTTCCCAATGTTGGGGAAGTCCAGAACCAGGGGTCACAGTCTAAGGATAAGGGGTAAGCCATTTAGGACCGAGATAAGGAGAAACTTCTTCACCCAGAGAGTGGTGAACCTGTGGAATTCTCTACCACAGGAAGTAGTTGAGGCCAATTCACTAAATATATTCAAAAGGGAGTTAGATGAAGTCCTTACTACTCGTGGGATCAAGGGGTATGGCGTGAAAGCAGGAAGTGGATACTGAAGTTTCATGTTCAGCCATGAACTCGTTGAATGGCGGTGCAGGCTAGAAGGGCTGAATGGCCTGCTCCTGCACCTATTTTCTATGTTTCTATGTTTCTAAGAGCCCTGAGCTCCGGCAACACGAACAAAATGAACTCACCTCACCCACAGACCCACGAGCATGGGGCACTGCGCCGCCACCAGATGACCCGGATCTCAAACGGCCGTGCTGGAACTAGACTGTCCTTGTGTACCTGTACTGATAGATCTGTACTGATCATGTAAATGTACCACACAAAAAGAAACGCAACTGTAATCCACCCAACAAATGTACCAAGATGTAAATGTTGTTGGGGGAAAACCCCGAGGTAGAAATAAATCTACTCCGAGACTATGTTAGAGAGTTGAAAACACACACAGTTTATTAATACAAGGTACCAGGGGAGTTGTATGTAGGTCCCTCAACCAGGCAACAACTCAACTTGGGTTTACAAAAAATGAGTCGTAAACCGCAAAGGTCACATGTCACTGCTTCTACATCTGTCATTGCAAAAAGAGTCTACACGAGTTTTTTTCGTCTTTGACTGGCTTACTTCCTCATCTTTGGCCAGCGTCTGGTGTGATTGGTTTCTTTCTTGCTCAGCGTCTTGTGACCATTTTGCAATTGCTTATCTCATTCTGTCATAGTACATTTTCTAAAGCACGGCAATTTCGCACTAACGCGATTAACCATTCAATCCCTCATTTGGCCGAAATTTTTCACATACATAATTCTAGGCCAACGTGTACCCGGTCTTCATGCAGAAATTGGTGACGTGATGTGCCGGTTCCTGAGCCCAGGGGTCTCCACTCCGGGGTCCAGGTTCCCATCTCCTGTCGTACCTCATTTTGCTGCTTGTAAAACCTCATCATATAGGTGTTTTGGGCGTGTGTACGCCAACTTCTGAGACACCGCTAGGTTCTCGTAGTTTGAGGGCGGTTGGGTTACAGGTCTGCTCGATAGTAAAGGTGACAGTGCTTTGCTTATACAACATTTAAGTAACATACATAGACAATACAGCATTATTACCACCACCACAAAGGTAACCAGACCTTGGATTAGTGGTGTTCCCATAGATCCTAACCACCCTGAGAACCAGTCCCACAACGTGGAGGCTGGTGGTTGCTTAAGCTTTTTAACCTCTTCTTAGATATGCTCTGCCAGATCGGTAATTTCTCCCGAGCTATCCGGGATGTATGTACAACATTCGGCCCCGATGAGGGCACAGGTTGCCCCTTTTTCTGCCAACACATAGTCAAGGGCCATCCGATTTTGCAGAGCGACTGTGTGGAGGGCTACCATCTCTGCATTAACCTTAACTAGGGCTTCAGCTGTATCATTGGCCACCTGTTCCAGGACGGAAGCCATGTTAATGGATTCCCTTGCCAATTTACCCGCTCCATACCAGGGAAACGCAATGGCCCAGAATCTTTCAGTCTCCGTGATGACTCGTTTGGCTCTCCGGTAGAGGTCCTTCAGAGAACCCAGGTGATACATGTAGGGTACGATATAAGCCAGATAACAAGAACCCATCCATTCTCGGGAGCAACCATGGGTAGGCCCTGTGACCGCACACAAAATGAGTCCCATTGTAGGGCGTACAGTTATTTATCGCTGGAGGGTCCCATTGGACTGAAAAGTCACCGTTTCCGTTTAATGACGGGAGTGTCACCCTACCCTCTTCGGCAGGTAAGGTAAGGCTATATGTGTCAGTTACTGTACCCCACAATAGGATCTTCCGGTCATCCTTGCCTTGTGCGACATAGCCCCCCCCCTCCCTGTCCCTTCTTACACCTTGTTCTCCGGAACGGTGGTAGATAGGAATCGTTATAGGTTGATCGTCTCCACCCACTACACTGTTCTGGATTATACCCATGACTTTTAAGTTTTATTATGGTGTTGCCGTCTGCCTCTATGGCATAAGAGCCAACGCGTGTGGATCCTGTTCTAACTCCAAACATCCAGCTGGCCATCTCATTATCACTAAATGGGATTGGTTGCAGGGAGATTCCTTCCACCGAGTGTGTGGGGACATGGGCACAGACCCAACAACTGGTAACATTGGCTTTCTTGGCACAGGTGTATGACATGTACAAAAAGGTGTTCACATACAACTCTCTCTTGGTCCGTGGGGGTACTCTGGCCTGAGTCCACCCTAGGCTACATATTACAATTACACAAAAAAGCAAACTGCACATAATATTGCCTAACGCATTCATCTTGGATCGTCTTTATTTCTTCCAGCGTTTTCTGCTGATGCGTCCGCCTTCAGTTTCCTAGAATGTGTATGAAGGCAGGGTTATTTGTTTTGTTCGCTAGTGCTGGGGTCGTTGGATTCATATTCTTTGAGCTGAGATCATTGTTTCCATCGGCCAACACCACCCATATCTATGCAGGCGCACGTATCTCCGCTAATTAGGACTTCAAACGGACCAGACCAACGGGGAGCAAACCCCGTTAGTCCTGGCAGACATTTTACCATTACCTTCGCGCCTAACTGCGGGACCTCTCCCTAGTCCTCCAATTCCTTCTGTTCGTCCCTGCCTGCTTGCCGTTCCCTCCTCACTTCCTTCCTCAATTCCTTAAGTTGCTTGCTCAGTTCCAAGAAGTACTTTCTAATCTGATCCCTCAGGGGTCCTATGTCGGATCCCCCAGTTATGATTCCTTCCGGCAGGCACATCACCCTGCCTGTCATCAACTCATATGGAGTTAATCCCGTCACTCGGTTAGGAATTGCCCTTTGTCTCATCAAGGTTATGGGTAGTAAATCCGCCCAAGCTTGTCCCGTCTCTTGGATGGCCTTTGCTAGGGCTGTTTCAAGTGTCCTGTTCATACGTTCTACCATCCCAGAGCTTTGCGGGTGGTAGGGGATATGAAACTTCTGTCTAATACCCAACATAGCACACACCTCCTTCATTATTTGTCCGGTAAAATGGGTTCACTGGTTGGAATCGATTTGGATAGGGACGCCCCAACGTGGGATTACTTCCTCTGCCAATATTCGGGCCACCGTGATTGCGGTGCAGTTTCGCATGGCGAACGCTTCTACCCACCGCGTAAACTGATCTATTATTACTAGACAGTATTTCTTGCCCCTCGAGGATGGTAAAGGTCACATGAAGTCTATCTGTATACACTCCCACGGCCCCCTTGGCTGTGGTTGGTGAGCCATTCTAACCTTAATGGCCTTTCCTGGGTTATGCTGGGCACACGTGACACATTGCTGACAGTACTTAGATACATCCCGTCCCATTCTTGGCCGCCACCAATCGCCAGTTATGTTTGTTATCATGACGTTCCGTCCGACATGACTGATGCCGTAGTGTAGTTCCACGAGCACCTTCCCATCTTTCCTCCATACGAAGTCGTCACCCTGGCTCCCTCCTTTTGTGCCCCAATCTTTCTTTTCTTCATCACTTACATCGGCATGTAATCTCACAATGTCTATATCTTCCCTGGTAATGATACTACATACAACTTTTTCCTGCACTTCTAAGGATATACTTGCTTCCTGTGCCGCTTTATCTGCTGCTTCATCACCCCGTTGGACATTGTTTACTACTTTCTGGTGAGCCTTAACCTTGATCACTGCTGCCTCTGCGGGTTTACTGGCGGCGTCTAATGGTAGTCTGATTCGGCTCTCATGTTTGATAGCCTCCCTGCCTGAAGTGACGAACCCTCTCCTGGCCCAGGCAGTCATGTAGTCATGGACTACCCCGAAGGCATAGCGGCTATCCGTATATATTTGCCCGCCGACCTTCGGCCAGTTGGAGGGCTTCAGTCAGGGCAGTGAGTTCAGCTACTTGGGCCGACAGTCCTCCGTCTAACCTTCCCTTTCGGACAGTGTTTAGCGCTTCGTCTACCATCGCCCATCCCGTATGCGGGGTCCCCTGAATATATTTCCGGGACCCATCCACGTACAGGATTAGCTCGGGATTTTCAAGGGGAATCTCACTTATGTGTCCCAGTGAGTCCTCCCATTCCTGTGACTGGCACTCATGAGGCTCACCCATGGATAAGAGGCCCTCTACCGGGTTCTCCCCCGTTTCTCGTACAATTTTTACGGACCCATCTAAGGGAAGCAATACTGCTTCCCATTTGGCCCGGCGAGTGTTGGACACGGAGCGCAATTTCCCGGTGTTGAGCATTGGTATGTAATATGTAATATAACCTCCCCTGTCATTACTACTGGCTCACTAACTTTCACCGCCCACGTTGCGCAGTCCAAGGCTGCTACACATCTTGACAGACCTCCTGCCACGGGCGACTGTTGGGTGGAATAGTACGCTACTGGGCGGGCTCGGTCTCCATGCATTTGAGTAACTACTGCTCCGTAAAACCCGCTCTCGTTTTCACAATGAATGTGAAATGGTGCATTCACATTTAGAAGTCCTAGGCCTGGGCTTCCTTTATCTGGCCGTATGCTGTTTCTTGTTCCAGGCCCCACTCCACACTTTCTGGAGCTGGTTTTCCTCCCTTAACTAGTCTCTGTATGGGTTCCGCGATTGCCGCGAAATTGGCTATAAAGTTCCTACAGTAGTTAAAGAGTCCTAATACTTTACGCACTCCTCCGATTTCAGTCCATTAAATACGGTCGCTGGGCTTGCTACGCTGGGGTGCTGGTGGGGAGTAACTTTATTTTACGCCGTATATTCTATGGTCAATCGGTATGACCCATCTGGTTTCTTTACGGGCTAGGTTGGCGAGTTCGTAGTGCTTTCGGCTTCCCGAAGGACACCGCTCCACAAGAGGTCCTGCGCTATTTGTTTTATGGCCTCTCGGGCTTCAGGTTTAATGGGGTATTGCTTATGAGGAGTTTGTTCGGGTCCATGAATGACCAGTCCACAATCCTGCTTTGACTGAGCCCACACTTCCCTCATTTGTTCGCATAATGGACCGTAGTCTCCTGCTTTACCCCAATCTCGGGTGAGAAGTTGCACACTTCCGACCTTTGCGTGATTGTGCAAATTAGTCTGTTCCCCGTACGTCGTGATTTTGCGTCCTCCCTTATTTCTCCAAAGTATTCTCTTATTCTGTGGGTCTATTAGTGCCCTTAACTGTTCCAGGAGGTCTATCCCCAATATGGTCCCTTCTGCATTTGGGCATTCATAAAATTGTACCAGCTATCTCCAATAGAATTACTTCACTCTGGTGAGCTTTGGTGGCAAATCCTCCCATGCCAGTTATATGGACGACATGTTTAGTTGTGGATAAGGGAATATCTGTCATAGATACTGAGGCTCCAGTATCCACTAACATATCACACTGCTGGCCCCCTAACAGCGCTGTTATGTGAATACACAGACCTCTCCCTGCCCCACGGGGGCCGCTGGCCTTCAGTCTCTTCCTAATTCCCTCAGCGCTGTGATTAGCTGCTGCCGGTTCATCTCCTCTACTCTAAGGCCTGACTGACTATTTCTTTTCTCCTTGGGCGCCCAACATTTATCAGTGGCATGTCCCTTTTTCCCGCAATTGTCACATCGGACGGTTGGCCTTTTGGGGCCCCTACAGTCGGCGGCAAAATGACCCGTCTTGCCACAGTTACATAGAAACATAAAAAATAGGTGCAGGAGCAGGCCATTCAGCCCTTCTAGCCTGCACCGCCATTCAATGAGTTCATGGCTGAACATGAAACTTCAGTATCCCCTTCCTGCTTTCTCACCATACCCCTTGATCCCCCGAGTAGTAAGGACTTCATCTAACTCCTTTTTGAATATATTTAGTGAATTGGCCTCAACTACTTTCTGTGGTAGAGAATTCCCCTCGGCCCGCACTCTTACTCCTCTTAGCTGCGGCCACTTCTTGTTTTATTCCCCCAGAGTTAATGTGGCATGCCCACTGGACAGCTTGGTCATAGGTGTCCGCGACTACCGTCCCCATTTTTAAGATCTTTTGATGGTCGGCCGAAAGGCCGTCCTTAAACATTTTCACGAAGACTGGGTCGTCTCTGATCGGGGCCGCCTGTCCCGAGGATTCTTGATATTGGAACCATAACCTCTCTCCGTGGTTTTCTCCCTTTTTCTGGTGGGTCTGCATTATCAATCCCCAATTTGGAGTGGATGCTCCCATTAAGGCGTGTACAACCTGGACGCACCCCGTTCTGGCAGCGTCCCATTGTGCCCTTGTGGCACCCATGGCAGGTATCCATGTGCCGTCACTGTGAGGGGGTGCTAGCCCTGTCCACTGGTCCTTTGGACACTTAGCCCAAACTATTTGGTGGACATCTCGCTCATGCATATCATGGGTCTCATACAATTCTAACTTTTGCCAAAATTCTACATTTCTCTTCCGTGGTTGTAGACTCCCCAAATCCTGATTCATCATTTGTTTTTCTGTGAGGGTGAAAGTGTAGTATTCTCAGGGTTCCCTCCCTGTACGCCCTGGGTTACCCTAAGAGGTGCTGCCCTTACTGTATTTACTGATTTTGACCCTTCCATCTCAGTCTCCTCATCAAAGGGAGGAGCCGAGGCTGCTACTGCGGCAACATAAGTCGGAGGGAGGTCATAATCTGATCCCCCCCACTTGCCGGTTTGTTCATACCGCTGTCTCCATTTCTTATTCTCGGCTTCTGTTTCCTTACTTTCCTCTACTAATTGTTTGGTTTTACTTTGTGACACACATAACTGATATACTAAAAGTACTCCAGCTTTCTTTGCCTTTTTCTGTTTCTGTTTCTCCCACCAATTCTTTTGCTCCTTGGGGACAGCCGAGGGATCCCACCCATCTTTAATCATTTTATCTATTAAACCCTTCTTGTCGTCTGCATAGAACCTACTAAGAGACCCCCCCGGCCCCCATTCAAGGTCTTCCCCCACCGCCATTATGTGATCTGACCTTCCCTCGCTTCCTCTGCGAATGAGTTTCTTCACGCGGGCCTACTTCTACTCCGTCACTTATTTATTGAGATGGGATTATCCCACATGTCTCACACCAGTTCACGTGTATCACACAGTCACTCACAGGTTTCCGCCGTCACTTTGTCCTCCCGGTGTTCCCTTCGACCTTAATCCTTGACCATCACGTGGGGCATTTGCCCTCTTAATTCCGGCTCAAGTTAGGTGATTGAGATAGTTTGTGACAGTTGAAGTGACGGGGACACTCGTTTCTCTTACACACCACTTATCTTACTTATATTCTACTTTATCTTAATTTCTACTCACTGTGTCTGTTATCAAACCTCTCCGAGTCTCACTTGTTCGTTGGGTGTCCGGCAGCCTCACCCCTACCGGTTCGACATTCCAATTTCTGGGATGTCGTGAAATCCGACCTTATCCCCGTACGTTCGCGTCTCGGTCAGGAGGGCTTACCGGTACACCTTGCTCGCAGCGCCAAAACTGTTGGGGGAAAACCCCGAGGTAGAAATAAATCTACTCCGAGACTATGTTAGAGCGTTGAAAACACACACAGTTTATTAATACAAGGTACCAGGGGAGTTGTATGTAGGTCCCTCAACCAGGCAACAACTCAACTTGGGTTTACAAAAAATAAATATTTAAAGTCGTAAACCGCAAAGGTCACATGTCACTGCTTCTACATCTGTCATTGCAAAAAGAGTCGACACAGCGAGTTTTTTTTCGTCTTTGTCCCGCTTACTTCCTCATCTTCGGCCAGCGTCTGGTGTGATTGGTTTCTTTCTTGCTCAGCATCTTTGCCCACAGACCCACTGGCATGGGGCGCTGCACCGCCACCAGACGACCCGGATCTCATCTGGCCGTGCTGGAACTAGACTGTCCTTGTGTACGTACTGATATACCTGTACTGATCATGTAAATGTACCACACAAAAAGAAACATAACTGTAATCCACCCAACAAATGTACCAAGATGTAAATGTAAAACCCATGCGATGAACTTGAATGCAACTTGCATGTAACGGGCCATTAGCATGATCTCTGTGTGGGGGGGAGAATGGAGTAGTCATGGACTCACAACCAGAAACCACGGGGACCTCCACTGGCAACAAATCTCACTACTAACCCACCCAAGCTAGTAGCGACCCTCCAATGGTCAACCAGGAAGAGCAAAGCCCAGGTCACCGTCAATGTACGAGTCAATTTGCATTAAAGACTTGGGAGGAAGTGATGTCATGTATGAAGACCATGTATACTAACTGTATAGTCACATAAGGTGTGCCATCAGAGGGCACTGCGGTGGGAGACCTGAGGGTCACCTGCATAGGTGTGCAGGGCCCAGTATAAAAGGCTGCCCACCATGCTTGTGCCTCACTCTGGAGTTACAATAAATGGGACTAAGGTCACAACAGCTCAAGTACAATACTAGTCCTCGTGGAGTCATTCATAAGAGTATTAAAGACATAACAGCGGTTTGCACCGCGAATGCTTGTGCAGCGCTTCCCTTACCGAGACGTAAAGGCCGAAAGTTCGGCCTAAAAATGGCAGCGGAGCGAAAACGGTAAGTTTCACGTATCGCTACCGTTTTTGCCGAAATCCCCCGAAAATTGAAAATCCGGCCCACAATTCCATTGTGTGAGGTTGCTTGAATCGTCTCATTCTCCAAAACCTCCTCACTTTGAAGTGGCTCATGTTATTATGGTGGTATGCTGGCACCAATGTTTTATCACTGATTTGGGTTTTTCCCAGCTGGAAACACACAGAATCAGTGTTTCATTATGGGCCATCTTGTTAATCCAACAGTCATAAAAGCAGCTGTGATGGTCTCCCAGTGTCTTGCCTTGCCTTTGTTGGCTATACTAGTCCGTCCCTCTTCCCAGAGTCTTTGCCTCTTCTTACAATTCGTCGATTCCTCACCTATTATAAACCCACAGGCTGGAGTGGCATGTCTTCACATACCACATCACACCTACTAACTCAAGTAGTGCCGTTTAGGGTACAGCACTCTATGTCCGGTGCTTTCCAAGTTCCGGCGTTCTTTATCAGATAGCTTGCATATTCTTTATATTGTTTGTGCACCGGGCCTATTCCAGAGTCTTTACTCACTTCGATAGACTCTACCATCCAGTACACTTCAAGGGTGACTCCCATTCTTTGGTGACAAAGAGCAGTGCCAGTACCAGTGGTATGATTTGCCCGCCCAGCCTTCACTTCGGAGGGCCAAAAATGCTATTCCCATCTGGCACATTGTATTATAGACTATCTCATGGTTCCTTTGAACCATTTTCTCAGTTGTTCTTTATGAATAAACAAAGGGTTGTGATTATCTTCTATCTTGTCCAGTCCCTTCTCTACCACATTCATCACAAGTGTCGCATAGAAGCTACATACGATACCTCCAGTAAGGTCTTGATTCTGGTTAGCCTCATTGTTTGCTAGTAATCTTTTTAATTGCCTTTTTATAACCTCATCGTGTTCTCACACCCTTTCTATATATTCTGTTTACTCCTACTAACCTTGCTGTGGTTCCTATTCCTAGCCATTCCGTCAGCCCTCGCTTTCTTTGTGATTTAAATGGATTCTCCTTATGTTCCTTACCTTCTTCATCCCTTGGTTCCTGTTTTCTATTCTTTACTAACACATCCTTTATTAATTCTCCTACCACTTTGTCTATTAATTGTGAATAACTCCCTTCACATAATCTAGTTGACAGATTCAAGCTCATGTTTAACACAACCGGTACAATTTTAAAATGCACATCGTTATATAATACATTTCCTGATTCAATTACTTCTAGCCCATTAAGATTCGGGTTCTTTTGCTGAATCGGACAGGTAGAGTTCTTTTTGTGAGGTGGGATATTTTTTTGGTCCCACCTACGTTTTAGTGTTATGATGATTACCATCAGTGTTTGTACTTGGCAAACCAATAGTTAATATTACTTGTCAACATGAGATATTTCTTACTTTAAAATAACCTGCTGCCATTACCTTTTAAGTTTGTATTGAAATCGTTTACAATGTTCTTGAATTACTTATTGTCCTAGTGTGATAATAACTCTTTAACTGAACCCGATTAATTCCGTGACCAATTTAGTGTTTGGGATCAGGGGTGTCTTCCAGGTCTCCCGCATACGGGACTCCCAATCTTCCCAAGTAGCCCGCTTTAGGGGTCTTTCTCTATTACCACCGAAATTATGCTTTTGGAGGCTATACCTCAGTTTATCCCTGATTCCAAACCTAACCCTGCTGAGCTCCTCTACTTCCTCATGGAGGTCGCCTCTCACTTGGATCCATGTTTTGTTACGGAACCTGTAATGTATGGCCTCCTTGTCTCCCATCTTCAGCTTGTAGCTGATTTGTATACAGCCATGGACACCTTGTCCAGACAGAGATAGGGCTCGGCCTCGCTGATTTCTTTGTTTTTAGCCTCCCTACAAGCTTCCTTTGTTCAACACTTAGTGGAGGCCTTGAAACTGACGACCATTCTAGCTGTAAGGAATTTCTAATAGGATCAGCATTCTTTACAGTGTGTTTAACTCTATCCTGATTATTTCAAAGTCAGTTTCTCTATGGAATCAGGGATAAACCGAGGTATAGAGAATATGTCGTGGCCTTGATGATTTAAACAGTTGTCTCACTCTCCTGAGCCACAGTAGCTATTTCATGTTGTGCTGTTGTCGATAACTGAGCATGTCTGAGACTCGTGCTTCACTGCAAGGTCACCATGCGGTCCCACATGCGAGTTACTTCACACGTAAAGTGTAACGTTTGGTGGTGTAATTTTCCTGTTTTCATCTTACATCCTCCCTCACTTCCTCTCATTCAATTTTATACCGTATTCACCATTTCATTCATGTGCCCCAGAGAAACTTTACTGTCTAATACAATATCATAATAATATCTTTAAAACATAGATCAAACATTCCCACTTGCTCCAGGTTTTAACCAAACCTCTTCTTGGACCTTTTATTCCCCAAAATATGCCAGGAAGCAATTCAGTCTGCAAGATGAGGGATGTTAGTTACCTTAATCAAACCAGTCTCCTCCCGAAAATTTCTCTCTGAATACATAGCTTGGACAGAGCCACATACAATGGGTCTTTTCAAAAATAAAACTTGATTAACCTTTAAATTTCAGCTAAATTTTCCTTCCCAAGTGCTTGAACAGCAACTCTTATCATAGAATCATAGAAGTTTACAGCACGGAAGGAGGCCATTTCGGCCCATCGTGTCCGTGCCAGCCAACAAGAGGCTATCCAGTCTAATCCCACTTTCCAGCTCTAGGTCCATAGCCCTGTAAGTTATGGCACTTCAGGTGCACATCCAAGTATTTTTTAAATGTGGTGAAAGTTTAAGAACATAAGAACAAAAGAAATAGGAACAGGAGTAGGCCATACAGCCCCTCTAGCCTGCTCTGCCATTTAATAAGATCATGGCTGATCTGATCATGGACTCAGCTCCATTTCCCTGCCCGCTCCCCATAACCCCTGATTGCCTTATCGTTTAAGAAACTGTCTTAAATTTATTCAATGTCTCAGCTTCCACAGCTCTCTGAGGCAGCAAATTCCACAGATTTACAACCCTCTGAGAGAAGAAATTTCTCCTCATCTCTGTTTTAAATGGGTGGCCCCTTATTCTAAGATCATGCCCTCTAGTTCTAGTCTCCCCCATCAGTGGAAGCATCCTCTCTGCAATCACCTTGTCAAGCCCCCTCATAATCTTTTGCGTTTCGATAAGATCACCTCTCATTCTTCTGAATTCCAATGAGTGGAGGCCCAACCTACTCAACCTTTCCTCATAAGTCAACCCCCTCATCTCTGGAATCAACCCAGTGAACCTCCTCTGGTTCTGGACTTCCCCAACATCGGGAACGTTCTTCCCACATCTAACCTGTCCAGTCCCGTCAGAATATTATACCTTTCTATGAAATCCCCTCTCAGCCTTCTAAACTTCAGTGAATAAAGGCCCAGTTGATCCAGTCCCTCCTCATATGACAGTCCAGCCATCCCTGGAATCAGTCTAGTGAACCTTCGCTGCACTCCCTCAATAGCAAGAACATCCTTCCTCAGATTAGGAGACCAAAACTGAACACAATATTCCAGGTGAGGCCTCACTAAGGCCCTGTACAACTGCAGTAAGACCTCCCTGCTCCTATACTCAAATCCCCTAGCTATGAAGGCTAACATACCATTTGCCTTCTTCACCGCCTGCTGTACCTGCATGTCCACTTTCAGTGACTGATGAACCATGACACCCAGGTCTCGTTGCACCTCCCCTTTTCCTAATCTTCCGCCATTCAGATAATATTCTGTCTTTGTGTTTTTGCCCCCAAAATGGATAACCTCACATTTATCCACATTATACTGCATCTGCCATGCACTTGCCCACGTACCTAACCTGTCCAAGTCACCCTTCAGCCTCTTAGCGTCCCCCTCACAGCTCACACTGTCACCCAGTTTAGTGTCATCTGCAAACTTGGAGATAATACACTCAATTCCTTCATCTAAATCATTAATGTATATTGTAAAGAGCTGGGGTCCCAGCACTGAGCCCTGCGGCACCCCACTAGTCACTGCCTGCCATTCTGAAAAGGACCCGTTTATCCCGACTCTCTGCTTCCTATCTGCCAACTAGTTCTCTATCCACGTCAGTACATTACCCCCAATACCATGTGCTTTGACTTTGCACACCAATCTCTTGTGCGGGACCTTGTCAAAAGCCTTTTGAAAGTCCAAATACACCACATCCACTGGTTCTCCCTTGTGCACTCTGCGAGTTACATCCTCAAAAAATTCCAGAAGATTCGTCAAGCATGCTTTCCCTTTCATAAATCCATGCTGACTTGGATCGATCCTGTCACTGCTTTGCAAATGCACTGCTGTTTCATCTTTAATGATTGATTCCAACATTTTCTCCACTACTGATGTCAGGCTAACCGGTCTATAATTACCCGTTTTCTCTCCCTCCATTTTTAAAAAGTGGTGTTACATTAGCTACCCTCCAGTCCATAGGAACTGATCCAGAGTTGATAGACTGTTGGAAAATGATCACCAATGCATCCACTATTTCTTGGGCCACTTCCTTAAGTACTCTGGGATGCAGACTATCAGGCCCCAGGGATTTATCAGCCTTCAATCCCATCAATTTCCCGAACATAATTTCCCGCCTAATAAGGATATTGTTCAGTTCCTCCTTCTCACTAGACCCACTGTCCCCTAGTACATTCGAAAGCTTATTCGTGTCTTCCTTCGTGAAGACAGAACCGAAGTATTTGTTCAGTTGGTCTGCCATTTCTTTGTTCCCCATTATAAATTCACCTGAATCCGACTGCAAGGGACCTACATTTGTCTTCACTAATCTTTTTCTCTTCACATATTTATACAAGCTTTTGCAGTCAGTTTTTATGTTCCATGCAAGCTTCCTCTCGTACTCTATTTTCCCCCTCTTAATTAAACCCTTAGTCCTCCTCTGTTGAATTCTAAATTTCTCCCAGTCCTCAGGGTTGTTACTTTTTCTAGCCAATTTATATGCCTCTTCCTTGGTTTTTACTTAATTTCCCTTGTTGGCCACGGTTGAGCCACGTTCCCCGTTTTATTTTTACTCCAGACAGGGATGTACAATTGCTGACGTTCCTCCATGTGATCTTTAAATGTTTGCCATTGCTTATCCACCGTCAACCCTTTAAGTGTCCTTTGCCAGTCTATTCTAGCCAATTCACGCCGCATACCGTCGAAGTTACCTTTCCTTAAGTTCAGGACCCTAGTTTCCGAATTAACTGTGTCACTCTCCATCTTAATAAAGAATTCTACCATATTATGGTCACTCTTCCCCAAGGGACCTCGCACAACAAGATTGCTAATTAGTTCCTTCTTGACATGTATCTTACATTATTATATATAACTGTATCCTAACATGCTATACATAACTGTAATAAGATATGACATGTAACCACCAGCATATCTTACCACCAGGAGTGCACTTGGATTTCTTGACTCGTAGGCCTACCCGATCCAACTGCTTTAGTACTTCCTCCAAATTATGGAGATGGGAGTCGGTGTCCCTACCAGGGGTGCACTTGGATTTCTTGACTCGTAGGCCTACCCGATCCAACCGCTTTGGTGCTTCCTCCAAATTACGGAGATGGGAGTCGGTGTCCCTGCCTGTGATAAGTATGTCGTCTTGAAATACAACCGTCCCTGGGATGCACTTGAGCACACTTTCCATGTTGCGCTGGAATATGGCAGCTGCCGACCTGATGCTGAATGGGCATCGATTGTACATGAAAAGGTCTCGATGTGTGTTGATGGTGGTGAGTAGCTCGGATTCCTCGGTCAATTCTTGCGTCATATACGCAGATGTGAGGTCTAATTTTGAGAA
Source organism: Pristiophorus japonicus (assembly GCF_044704955.1). Lineage (NCBI taxonomy): Eukaryota > Metazoa > Chordata > Chondrichthyes > Pristiophoridae > Pristiophorus > Pristiophorus japonicus. The sequence goes on along the minus strand of NC_091991.1, from coordinate 92,704,934 downwards.
AAGTTTACCTCCAGCCAATGTGGCAAATAAGTCCTCCGCTCTGGGTAACGGGTACTAGTCCTGCAGGGAGATGGTAGATTTGTAGTCCCCACAGATTCGTACGGATCCATCAGGCTTCATGACTGGGACGATGGGACCTGCTCAGTCGCTAAATTACACAGGTGATATAATGCCTTCCCGCAGAAGCCTGTCGAGATCGTGTTCAATCTTTTCCCTCATCACATAGGGTACAGCTCTGGCCTTGTGATGGACCGGTCTAGCATCCTGTGTGATGTAGATTTTGACTTTGGCCCCTTTGAAAGTGCCCACACCTGGCTGAAAGAGATGTTCAAATCGCTTTATAACTGTTGAGCAGGAGGTCCGTTCCTCTAATGACATGGCATGGACATCATCCCATTTCCAGTTTAGTTTTGCCAGCCAGCTTCTCCCCAGCAGTGCTGGGGGGGGTCTCCGGGGACAATCCACAGAGGGAATCGGTTCACTGTCTCTTTGTGTGTGACAGAGAGCATGGCGCTGCCGAGGACTGATACGATTTCTTTGGTATAGGTCCTTAGTTTGGTGTCGACCCTTGTGAGTTTTGGTCTGTCTCTTTTATGCGGCCACAGTTGTTCAAATTGTTGAGCGCCCATGAGAGATTGAATCGCTCCCGTATCCAGCTCTATGTTGACAGATATCCTGTTGAGTAGGACACTCATCATTATAGGAGGAGTCCTGTTGTAGGAGCAGTGGCCATTGATCGTGTTGACCCGCTGTACATCGGTGTCCCGGGTACTGTCCCCACCATCTTCTGGTCCGCTTTCCGACCCATCCGTTTCGTATACCAGCCGAGCTGCCATTTTTTTGCACATGCGGGCCAAATGCCCTGTATATTCACAATTTCTGCAAACAGCCTGCTGAAATCGACATCCCCTTGACGAGTGCCCACCCCCACACCTCCAGCACAGACCTGTTCCATTGTTCAAAGTGTTCCCAAAGAATGAGCTGCGTCTGGCTGATCTCTCTTGAGCTTCTCTCAGTTTGTAGTTGATTGCTCGCATTGTGGGTTGATGAGGTGTGAACGGCCGTTGATGGCTTCTGCCTGCTGTCGAGAGACTGTTATCCCGGTTTTGTCTGTGTATGGGGGTGGCAGCTTGTTTAGTGCTGTGAACTTCTTGTTCCGATATTTCATTAGTTGTCGTACTGCATTGTAAATCAACCTCGTTTCTTCTTCCCCTACCAAGAATGTCTGTGCAACCAGTGCTGCTGCCTCTAAGGTCAGGTTATTGGTCTCTATGAGCTTTCAGAATATGCCTGCATGGCCTATTCCTTCAACGAAAAAGTCTCTCAGCATTTCTCTCCTCAGTTCATCAGAGAACTCACATAAACAAGCCAACCTCCGAAGTTCCGCCACGAAGTCGGGTATGCTCTGGTCCACACAGCGTCTGTCGTTGTAGAACCTGTGTCTGGCCAAGTGTAGGCTGCTCGCTGGCTTCAGGTGGTCTCTTACTAGTGTGCTCAATTCTTCAAACGACTTGCTTGCTGGTTTCTCGGGTGCCAACAGATCCTTCATTAAAGCGTATGTTTTCGAGCCACAGCTGGTCAAGAGATTGGCTCTTCTCTTGTCTGCCTTATCGTCGCCTAACCAGTCTTTGGTTACAAAGCTTTGCTGGAGCCTTTCTATAAAGTCCTCCCAATTGTCTCCAGCATTGTACTTTTCATCTGATCCATTGTTCGCCATTCTATGGATTCTGTAATCCCGTAACTCGTCGCCACTGTAAAGTCCTGTCCCCTCAGTACAGATTCACACGAGGCATGTAGTGAAGTCAAGGTCACTCTGGACCTGCACCTTTATTTCACAGCTCTGGAATGCTGCACTTGCCTGAGACCTGTCCTTATATACCTGTCTCTTGCAAGTGCACCCCTGGTGGTAAGGTATGCTGGTGGTTACAGGTCATATCTTATTACAGTCATGTATAGCATGTTAGGATACAGTTATATATAATAATGTAAGATACATGACATCACCCTCCCCCAAGGTCTTATTGTCTTTATAGGTTCAGTTTCTCAGGTGGTCTACACTCTCGCGTGGAGCGTCTGAGTTGTGGTTCAGTTGTTTGCCTTGGTGTCTGTTTTTCTTTGGGTGTGGTTGCTAGTATCTCGCCTGGGCTGTCTGTTTCGATTGGTGTGATTGCTGTTGACTCGCCTGGGCTGTCTGTTGGGATTGCCCTTTCCTCAGGTTGTTCCCGCTGTCTGTCCACCAGGTGTGGTGTGAGTTCCACATTGTAGTCTGCCTCTGGTTCCGCAGTGTTGTTGGTAAATCTGCTTTTGACTTGGTCTACATGCCTCCGGCAGGTTTTGCCATTGTCCAATTGTACTAGCAGTAGACTGTTTCCTTTGTAAGGGGAAAATGGGAAGGCTTCTCCTCCCTGATATAGAGGGTCGACGCTTGCCCCAACCCACGTAACAGCCCCCGGAGTTAGCAGACAGAGACGAATGGCAAGGTATAACGATCTTTTATTACGAATGTCCAGGAACACCTCTTATCACAGCCGCCTGTGAGTGGAGATGCTCCCCGAACAGCACAATCATACAACTTTTATATATTTCAAAAACCCCTCCATTCCCTGATAAGACCTCCCTAGATCTCTAATTGGACTACCTTATTAGTGCTACTTCTCCAATTGGACTACCTTATTAGTGCTACTTTGGATTGACAGGCCAAGACCCTCGTGATCACCTTAGGCCGTGACTAGAATGACTTCATTTGGTCAGAATTTGTTGATTCTCCTTGGTGCCCGTGAGTTCGCCTCGAGCCTCTTCGCAAGGTCTTATCAATATCTGTTTAGGTTCTCACATCATATCCTGTCGGAATATTATTGAATTGATAACTTCTGGAGCCTTGGTACAAGGCCGAAGAGAGGCCTTTTACCTCCTTATGGGTCGGTGCAGGAACCAGTACTTTAACCCTTGTCCCGCTGGTGCCCCTAATGCCAAATTTCTCTTACACCTTCCTTGCACGTTACTGTCCCTGCAAGCCATTTGGGACCCCTGCCATAGTTTAGTACAAACACTTTGTCCCCTATCTCATTCCATCTCCCCCTCGAATTTCTGTCATGGTACTCAGTCAGCTTACGGCGCTTTGCCTCAACGATTTCGTGCATGTCTGGGAGGATTAATGAGAGCCTTGTTTTTAAAGTCCTTTTCATCAACAGTTGCGCGGGTTGGGATCCCAGTGAGTGAGTGCGGACGAGATCTGTATGCCAGCAGCAGTCACGACAGGCGACCCTGCAGCATGGGACCTTGGATTTTAAGCATGCCTTGTGTGAATCTGTACTGAGGGGACAGGACTTTACACTTCTCATTACATATCACCCAGTCTAGGATGGCCAGCTCTCCAGTTGGTTCCTCGACATATTGGTCAAGAAAAGCATCCCTAATACACTCCAGGAAATCCTCCTCCACTGCATTGCTACCAGTTAGGTTAGCCCAATCAATATATAGATTAAAGTCGCCCATGATAACTGCTGTACCTTTATTGCACACATCCCTTATTTCTTGTTTGATGCTGTCCCCAACCTCACTACCACTGTTTGGTGGTCTGTACTCAACTCCCACTAGCGTTTTCTGCCCTTTGGTATTCCGCAGCTCCACCCATACCGATTCCACATCATCCAAGCTAATGTCCCTCCTTACTATTGCATTAATTTCCTCTTTAACCAGCAACGCCACCCTGCCTCCTTTTCCTTTCTGTCTATCCTTCCTAAATGTTGAATGCCCCTGGATGTTGAGTTCCCAGCCTTGGTCACCCTGGAGCCATGTCTCCGTGATGCCAATTACATCATATCCGTTAACTGCTGTCTGCGCAGTTAATTCGTCCACCTTATTCCGAATACTCCTTGCATTGAGGCACAGGGCTTTCAGGCTTGTCTTTTTAACACACTTTTCCCCATTAGAATTTTGCTGTAATGTGGCCCTTCTTGTTTTTTGCCTTGGGTTTTTTTGTCCTCCACTTTTACTATTCTCCTTTCTATTTTTTGCTTCTGCCTCCATTTTATTTCCCTCTGTCTCCCTGCATAGTTTCCCATCCCCCTGCCATGTTAGTTTAACTCCTCCCCAACAGCACTAGCAAACACTGTACCCCAGGACATTGGTTCCGGTCCTGCCCAGGTGCAGACCGTCCGGTTTGTACTGGTCCCACCTCCCCCAGAACCGGTTCAAATGTCCCAGGAATTTGAATCCCTCCCTTTTGCACCACTCCTCATGCCACGTATTCATCTGAGCTATCCTGCAATTCCTACTCTGACTAGCACGTGGCACTGGTAGCAATCCTGAGATTACTACTTTTGAGGTCCTACTTTTTAATTTAGCTTCTAGCTCCCTAAATTCGTCTCGTAGGACCTCATCCCGTTTTTTTATCGATATCGTTGGTATCTATGTGCACCACGACAACTGGCTGGTCACCCTCCCTTTTCAGAATGTTCTGCACCCGCTCCGAGACATCCTTGATCCTTGCACCAGGGAGGCAACATACCATCCTGGAGTCTCGGTTGCGGCCGCAGAAACGCCTATCTATTCCCCTTACAATTGAATCCCCTATCATTATAGCTCTCCCACTCTTTTTCCTGCCCCATGGTGTCATGAACTTGGCTGCTGCTGCCCTCCCCTGATGAGTCATCCCCCTCAACAGTACCCAAAGCGGTGTATCTGTTTTGCAGGGGGATGACCGCTGGGGATCCCTGCACTACTTTCCTTGCACTGCTCTTCCTGTTGGTCACCCACACCCTATCTGGCTGTGTACACTTTACCTGCAGTGAGACCAACTCACTAAACATACTATTCACGTCATTCTCAGCATCATGTATGCTCCAGAGTGAATCCACCCGCAGCTTCAGTGCCGCAATACGGTCCGTCAGGAGCTGGAGGCGGATACACTTCCCGCACACGTAGTCGTCAGGGACACCGGAAGCGTCCCTGACTTCCCACATAGTACAGGAGGAGCATAACACGTGTCCGAGTTCTCTTGCCATGACTTAACCCCGAGATTAGCTTAATTTGGCAACAACAGTGCTAATATATTACCCCCAAGCTTTTATCTTATGCAATAACTTTTTATGTGGCACCTTGTCAAATGCCTTCAGCCTCTCCCACCCTTTCAGGCAGAGTTCTAGACCCCCACAACTCTCTGGGTGAAGAAGTTTCCCCTCAAATCCCCGCTAAGCCGTCTACCAATTATTTTAAATTCATGCCCCCTGGTTGTTGACCCCTCTGCTAAGGGAAATAGGCCCTTTCTATTCACTATATCCAGGCCCCTCATAATTTTATACACCTCAATAAGGTCTCCCCTCCGCCTCCTCTGTTCCAATGAAAACAAACCCAGCCTATCCAATCTGTCCTCATAGCTAAGATTCTCCAGTCCAGGCAACATCCTCATAAATCTCCTCTGTACCCTCTCCAGTGAAATCACATCCTTCCTGTAATGCGATGCACGCAGTACTTCAGCTGTAGCCTAACTAGTGTTTTATACAGTTCAAGCATAACCCACCTGTTCTTATATTCTGTGCCTCGGCCAATAAAGGCAAGCATTCCGTATAACTTCTTAATCACCTTATCTACCTGACCTGCTACTTTCAGGGATCTGTGGACGTGCACTCCTAGGTCCCTTTGTTCCTCTACACTTCTCAGTGTCATACCATTTAATGTGTATTCCCTTTCCTTGTTAGCCCTCCCAAAATGCATTACCTCACATTTCTGTGCATTAAATTCCGTTTGCCACTGTTCTGCCCACCTGACCAGTACATTGATATCTTCCTGCAGTTCGCAGCTTTCCTCTTCATTATCAACCACACAGCCTATTTTGGTATCATCTGCAAACTTCTTAATCATACCCCCTATATTCAAGTCTAGATTATTGATGTACCGGTATATCACAAAAAGATCCCTATGTAACGCAGCATTTTGTTATCTCTCTCCATTTAAATAATAATTTATTTTTTTATTTTTCCTACCAAAGTGGATGACCTCACATTTTCTCACATCATATTCCAGCTGCCAAATGTTTGCTTACTCACTTAGCTTATCTATATCCCTTTGCAGATCCTTTATGTTCTCCACACTACTTGTTTTCCTATCTATCTTTCTATTTTCAGCAAATTTGGCTACAATACACTCGATCCCTTCATCCAAGTCATTAATATAGATTGTAAATAGTTGAGGCCCCAGCACCAATCCCTGCAGCACCCCACTAGTCACTGTTTGTCAACCAGAAAATGACCCATTTATCCCGACTCCCTGTTCTCTGTTAGTTGGCCCATCCTCTATCCATGCTCATATATTACCTCACATTTGACTACATTAAAATCCGTTTGTCACAATGCTACCCATTCACTTAATCTATTAATATCCCTCTGTAATTTATGCTTCCATCTACACAGCTTACATTGCCGCCTCTCCTTGTGTCGTCGGTAGACTTACAACAACAGCGCTTTGTAATTGTTCAAAATGATTTAAAACAATACCACAGGGTCTTCAAACAGGTTTTTCTAAAACCTCTAGTCCAATGTTTTGAAAAGTTCAAATTAATTTTCTGCCATGGCAACCGTAACTTCAAGGCTGAAGCTGGGACTGAAACTTATCTTCAGTTAAACAAATTCATTGTCTTGTTTTGTTCAGCCTTTCTACACCAGCGTTTTTAACTAGTTGAGAGTTTTTTCCCAATTCTGGGTGCACAATCTTAAATTAACATGAACTTACCCAATTAACTATATTCACACCTACATGTAACTTAGAAATATAATTTCTGATGATTCTAACAATTTCTTACCTCTGGTCCTCTCAACATTTTTTGAGTCACCCTTAATTCTGTCGCCTTTTGATGCGAGTCCACGTCTGGGCTGCTCGAAAAAAACACTGATTTCTTCTCTCTGGTTCTTTCCCCTTTGGACTTGGCCTCTATTGGAGGTGACCTGCCTCCAGAGTTTTTCTGTCCATTGATGCCTGCAATGAACTCAAAGTGCCAAAATCGATGTGATATTTCCCAGTCGCGAGCCAAGAAACACACTCGGAAACTTGTTCCCTTTTAAAAAAAAAGCAAAACATAGAATCATAGAAATTTACAGCACGGAAGGAGGCCATTTTGGCCCATCGTGTCCACGCCGGCTGACCAAGAGCTATCCAGCCTAATCCCACTTTCCAGCTCTTGGTCTGTAGCCCTGTAGGTTATGGCAGTTCAAGTGCACATCCAAGTATCTTTTAAATGTGGTGAGGGTTTCTGCCTCTACCACCCTTTCAGGCAGTGAGTTCCAGACCCTCACCACCCTCTGGGTTAAGACATTTCCCCTCATATCTCCTCTAAACCTCTCCCCAATTACTTTAAATCTATGTCCCCTGGTTATTGACTCCTCTGCCAAGTGAAACAGGTCATTCCTATCCACTCTATCCAGGCCCCTCAAAATTTTATACACCTCAATCAGGTCTCCCCTCAGCCTCCTCTGTTCCAAAGAAAACAGACCCAGCATCTCCAATCTTTCCTCATAGCCAAAATTCTCCCGTCCAGACAACATTCTTGTAAATCTCCTCTGCACCCTTTCTCGTGCAATCACATCTTTCCTGTAATGTGGTGACCAGAACTGCACGCAGTACTCCAGCTGCGGCCTAACCAGTGTTTTATACAGTTCAAGCATAACGTCCTTGCTCTTGTATTCCATGTATCGACTAATAAAGTATTCCATATGCCTTCTTAACCACCTTATCTACCTGGCCTGCAATCTTCAGGGATCTGAGGACCTGCACTCCAAGGTCCCGTTGTTTCTCTACACTTTTCAGTGTCGTATCATTTAATGTGTATTCCCTTGCCTTATTAGACCGCCCCAAATGCATTACCTCACACTTATCTGGATTGAATTCCAGTACATTGATATCTTCCTGCAGTCCGCAGCTTTCTTCTTCATTATCCTATTTTAGTGTCATCTGCAAACTTCTTAATCGTACCCTCAACATTCAAGTCCAAGTCATTGATATATATACCACAAAACGCAAGGGACCCAGCACTAAGCCCTGTGGAACCCCACTGGGTACAGCCTTCCAGTCATAAAAACACCATCAACCATTACCCTTTGCTTCCTGCCTCTGAGTCAATTTTGGATCCAACTTGCCACTTTGCCCTGGATCCCATGGGCTTTTATTTTTGTGACCAATCTACCATGTGGGACCTTATCAAAAGCTTTGCTAAAATCCATATACACTACATCATATGCACTGTCCTCATCGACCATCCTGGTTACCTCCTCGAAAATTCAATCAAGTTAGTCAGACACAACCTCCCCTTAACAAATCCATGCTGACTGTCCTTGATTAATCCATGTCTTTCTAAGGATTTTTTCCTCAGGACTTTTTCCAATAATTTTCCCACCACTGAGGTTAGGCTGACTGGCCTGTAATTACTTGGCCTATCCCTTTCTCCCTTTTTAAACAAAGGTACAACATTAGCAGTCCTCCAGTCCTCTGGCCCCACACCTTTAGACAGAGAGGGCTGGAAAATGATGGTCAGAGCCTCCGCTATTTCCTCTTTTGCTTCTCTTAACAGCCTGGGATACATTTCATCCAGGCCTGGGGATTTATCCACTTTCAAAGCTGCTAAGCCCCTCAATACTTCCTCTCACCATGTTTCTCTCGTGTAATATTTCATACTCCTCCCCCCTCATTGCAAAGTCTGCATCACCCCTCTCTTTTGTGAAAACAGATGCAAAGTATTCATTAAGAATAATACTCACGTCTTCTGCCTCCACACCCTTATGGTCTCTAATAGACCCCACTCTTTCTCTAGTTATCATGCTGAAGACAATTATCCTATTGCTTCCTCACATCGATCCTATTTTTTTAACTTTGGCTGTGGGCTTTTTAACTTCTTTCTCCTTTCCTTAATCCCTTTTGTTACACACCATGAACAACTCAGGGTTTTTATTAGCTGCTATTTACACCACAAACCGCTCAGCAATGCCACACCTGGAGGTAAGGCAGCTTGTCTGTCGCGGCGTCTGCCTGCTGTAGTAATTGAACTTTACTTTGTAACTGAGCTGTGTCTCCTATTCCCTCATATTTGGGCAATTGGCCAATGAGTTGGCACAATCCTGAAAGGGTCAAATCCCGACTTGCTTCTTTATCTTTGTATTCGTGTAACAACTGCCTGCCTGTATAATCTTCTACCCGCACCCTACATGAGGTATTTGGTTATTATCATTCAACAGCTGTTCCCTGTTCGGCCCTCTGCTTCTTGGACTTGGCCTTTGTCATACTTCATTGTAAGGTCACTGCTGCCCTTCTCTGAGCGTCCTTCCCGACTGTGCTTTTGGACATAACCTTCTGCCTACAACATCCTTTATTATCGTTTATTTTTACAATTGTTCCCTATTGGGCCTTCTTCCTGGCCTCAGCTTTTACTGGAGGTGATCAGTCACCAATCTCCTTACAACATCCTCCCCCTTTCCATGATGCCTATAAGGAATTGAGCACTATATGAGTAGTACAGTGGTCCTTCAGCCATGTTAAAACACCATGGCCTAGAAATTGGCCTTGTTAGCAGCTCCTGTTATCGCCCCCAGACGGCAATAATGGGGGGCTAAGCACTTACTGACCAGGTGTAGTCAGATCGACTCCCGCTAAATTCGGCAGGAGGTTTGCGGTGGGAGATCGTGGTGTCAACATCCTGCGCATCGCTCCGGTAGCGCCCCGGACCCAAACTTCGGTTGAAAACACCGACAGTTGTAGGAGGCGTTTATCAGGAGGCCGGGCATTTCAGGGGCAATGCTTCAAGGTGGGATGGCCGAGGTCAGTAAATGCATTCGAGCAATGTTGTAATTCCAATTTTTTCAAGCCTCTTCTGCCCGTGATCGATCAGCCCGGCACTCTGCTGCAGTGCGTGGGGCTGCTGGGGCTGCATGGGGTGGCTGCCATCGAGGACCAGCACAACAGGCCCAGTGCAGAGCCTGCAGCAATGGGCCTTCCCTTTAAGGGAGGGCAAGAGCCCTGGAACACGGCAGCGCTGCATGGCCCAGTGTGCCATGCTGCACAACATAGAAACATAGAAAATAGGTGCAGGAGTAGGCCATTCGGCCCTTCGAGCCTGCAGCACCATTCAATAAGATCATGGCTGATCATTCCTTCAGTACCCCTTTCCCGCTTTCTCTCCATACCCCTTGATTCACTTAGCCGTAACGGCCATATCTAACTCCCTCTTGAATATAGCCAATGAACTGGCATCAACAACTCTCTGCGGCAGGGAATTCCACAGGTTAACAACTCTCTGAGTGAAGAAGTTTCTCTTCATCTCAGTCCTAAATGGACTATCCCTTATCCTAAGACTGTGTCCCCTGGTTCTGGACTTCCCCAACATCAGGAACATTCTACCCGCATCTAACCTGTCCCGTCCCGTCAGAATCTTATATGTTTCTATGCGATCCCCTCTCATCCTTCTAAACTCCAGTGAATAAAGGCCCAGTTGATCCAGTCTCTCCTCATATGTCAGTCCTGCTATCCCGGGAATGAGTCTGGTGAACCTTCTCTGCACTCCCTCAATAGCACGAACGTCCTTCCTCAGATTAGGAGACCAAAACTGAACACCATATTCCAGATGAGGCCTCACCAAGGCCCTGTACAACTGCAGTAAGACCTCCCTGCTCCTATACTCAAATCCCCTAGCTATGAAGGCCAACAAACCATTTGCCTTCTTCACCGCCTGCTGTACCTGTATGCTAACTTTCAATGACTGATGAACCATGACACCCAGGTCTCATTGCACCTCCCCTTTTCCTAATCTGCCGCCATTTAGATAATATTCTGTCTTCGCATTTTTGCCCCCAAAGTGGATAACCTCACATTTATCCACATTATTCTACATCTGCTATGCATTTGTCCACTCACCTAACCTGTCCAAGTCACCCTGCAGCCTCCTAGCGTCCCCCTCACAGCTCACACTGCCACCCAGTTTAGTGTCGTCTGCAAACTTGGAGATATTACACTCAATTGATTTTACACACCAATCTCTTGTGTGGGACCTTGTCAAAAGCCTTTTGAAAGTCCAAATACACCACATCGGCTGGTTCTCCCTTGTCCACTCTACTAGTTAAATCCTCAAAAAATTCCAGAAGATTTGTCAAGCTTTCCCCTTCATAAATCCATGCTGACTTGGACCGATTCTGTCACTGCTTTCCAAATGCGCTGCTGTTTCATCCTTAACAATTGATTCCAACATTTTCCCTACTACTGATGTCAGGCTAACCAGTCTATAATTACCCATTTTCTCTCTCCCTCCCTTTTTAAAAAGTGGTGTTACATTAGCTACCCTCCAGTCCATAGGAACTGATCCAGAGTTGATAGACGGTTGGAAAATGATCACCAATGCATCCACTATTTCTAGGGCCACTTCTTTAAGTACTCTGGGATGCAGACTATCAGGCCCCGGGGATTTATCGGCCTTCAATCCCATCAATTTCCCTAACACAATTTCCTGACTAATAAGGATTTCCTTCAGTTCCTGCTTCTCACTAGACCCTCGGTCCTTAGTATTTCCGGAACGTCATTTGTGTCTTCTTTCGTGAAGACAGAACCGAAATATTTGTTCAATTGGTCTGCCATTTCTTTGTTCCCCATTATAAATTCACCTGATTCTGACTGCAAGGGACCTACATTGGTCTTCACTAATCTTTTTCTCTTCACATATTTAAAGAAGCTTTTGCAGTCAGTTTTTATGTTCCTCTCATATTCTATTTTCCCCTTCATAATTAAACCCTTCGTCCTCCTCTGCTGAATTCTAAATTTCTCCCAGTCCTCAGGTTTGCTGCTTTTTCTGGCCAATTTATATGCCTCTTCCTTGGATTTAACACTATCCTTAATTTCCCTTGTTCGCCATTGTTGAGCCACCTTTCCCGTTTTATTTTTACTCCAGACCAGGATGTATAATTGTTGAAGTTCATCAATGTGATCTTTAAATGTTTGCCATTGCCTATCCAACGTCAACCCTGTAAGTATCATTCGCCAGTCTATTCTAGCCAGTTCACATCTCATACCTTCGAAGTTACCTTTCCTTAAGTTCAGGACCTTAGCCTCTGAATTAACTGTGTCACTCTCCATCTTAATAAAAAATTCTACCATATTATGGTCACTCTTCCCCAAGGGGCCTCGCATAACAAGATTGCTAATTAGTCCCTTCTCATTACACATCACCCAGTCTAGGATGGCCAGCTCTCTAGTTGGTTCCTCAACATATTGGTCTAGAAAACTCCGCCCTGCCTGCGGCCTAGTGCACTCCAGGAAGGAAGTGCAGCGATTGATTTAGCGTCCACTTCTTTTCTCGAGTGCAAACCCCAAATGTTTTAAAAGTTGAAAACATTAATACCTGGCACTAATTTTTTCAACTTTTAAAAGTTAGTGCCTCAAATGTGGTGCTCCCGAATTTCTCCCCCCCCCCCACCTATGTAACTTTTAACCTGTTATATCCCACTATTACATTGAATACTACTCACAGGTATAAATTATTTTACCCTGAGTCCTGCTATGTCGCCTTGGTTTGTCATTGGTGAAAATCTACGTCCTGCTCCACAGCTCGCTCATTCTGTTATGAATATCGAAGGCTGGTTCGTCGCAAAACACCAGCTGTTGCTAAATGAAATCTCTCTCTCCCCCCTTCTCTCTCCCCCTCTCTCTAATGATATGAACCACGTTTTCTCCCTATATCGAATGAATTAAACATGAACCCCTTTCAGAAGCTGAATTATCCGGGATCCATATGCCAATAGGACAGTCACTCTCACCTTACCTCTGGAATTCAGCTCTTTTGTCCATGTTTGGACCATGGCTGTAATGAGGTCTGGAGCCGAGTGATCCTGACGGATCCCAAACTGAGCATTGGTGAGCAGGTTATTGGTGAGTAAGTGTCGCTCGATAGCACTGTCGATGACAGATGATTGAGAGTAGACTGATGGCTGGATTGCATTTTGTTAACAGGACATACCTGTTCAGTTTTCCACATTGTCGGGTAGATGCCAGTGTTCTAGCTGTACTGCAAAAGCTTGGCTAGAGGCACAGCTAGTTCTGGAGCACAAGTCTTCAACTCTAGAGCCGGGATGTTGTCGGGACCCATAGCCTTTGCTGTATCCAGTGCGCTCAGCCGCTTCTTGATATCACGTAGACTGAATCGAATTGGCTGAAGACTGGCTTCTGTGATGGTGGGGACCTCAGGAGGGGCTGAGATGGATCATCCACTCGGCACTTCTGGCTGAAGATGGTTGTAAACGCTTCAGCCTTGTATTTTGCACTCGTTCCATCAGCATTGAGGATTGGGTTGTTCATGGAGTCTCTTCCTCCCGTTTGTTGTTTAATTGTCCACCACCAATCACAACTGGATATGGCAGGACTGCATAGTTTTGATCTGATTTGTTGATTGTGAGATCGCTTAACCCTGTCAATAGCATGCTGCTCCCATTGTTTAGCATGCATGTGGTCCTGTGTTTTTTCATTCAGTGCCTTTGACACGGTTAACCGCGAGGGTCTATGGAGCATCCTCCTTCGTTTCGGCTGCCCCCAAAAGTTTGTCGCCATCCTCCGCCTGCTCCACGACAACATGCAAGCCATGATCCTGACCAATGGATCCACCGCAGACCCAAGTCCGGACCGCGGTCAAGCAGGGTTGTGTCATCGCGCCAACCCTCTTCTCAATCTTCCTCGCTGCAATGCTCCACCTCACACTCAATAAGCTCCCCGCTGGAGTGGAACTAAACTACAGAACCAGTGGGAACCTGTTCAACCTTCGCCGTCTTCAGGCCAGGTCCAAGACCATCCCAATCTTTGTCGTCGAACTACAGTACGCGGACGATGCTTGCGTCTGCGCACATTCAGAGTCTGAACTCCAAGTCATAGTCAACAGCTTCACTGAGGCGTACGAAAGCATAGGCCTTACATTAAACATCCGTAAGACAAAGGTCCTCCACCAACTTGACCCCACCACACAGCACTACCCCCCAGTCATCAAGATTCATGATGCGGCCCTGGACAACGTGGACCATTCCATACCTCGGGAGCCTCTTATCAGCAAGGGCAGACATCAACAACGAGATTCAATACTGCCTCCAGTGCGCCAATGCAACCTTCGGCCGCCTGAGGAAAAGAGTGTTCGAAGATCAGGCTTTCAAATCTGGCACCAAGCTCATGGTCTACAGGGCTGTGGTAATACCCACCCTCCTGTATGGCTCAGAGATATGGCCCATATACAGTAGACATCTCAAATCGCTGGAGAAATACCACCAATGATGTCTCCACAGTGAGGGAATGTGGCCGCAACAGAGCTTGGATTTTTATTCATGAAGAAAGCAGAGACCATCATATGTGGATGAACCTATGTTACTGATAAAATTAAAATCCCATTGATGAGCATTTGGGTGCTGCACCCTTTCCTTCAACGGCTGCCTGCCCCACCTGCGACAAAGGCTGTAATTCCCGTATTGGACTGTTCAGTCACCTAAGAACTCATTTTTAGAGTGGAAGCAAGTCTTCCTCGATTTCGAGGGACTGTCTATGATGATGGTCCTGTGTTGCAGCTTCCCCAGGTTGGCACCTCATTTTTAGGTACGCCTGGTGCTTCTCCTGGCATGTTCTTCTACAGTCCTCATTGAACCCGGGTTGGTCTCCTGGCCTGATGGTAATGGTAGAGTGTGGGATATGCCGGGCCATGAGGTTACAGATTGTGGTGGAATACAATTCTGCTGCTGCTGATGGCCCACAGCGCCTTATGGATGCCCAGTTTTGAGCTGCTAGATCAGTTCTGAATCTATCTCATTTAGCACGGTGGCAGTGCCACACAACACGATGGATGGTGTCCTCAGTGTGAAGATGGGACTTCGTCTCCACAATGACTTTGCAGTGGTCACTGCTACCAATGCTGTCGTGGACAGATGCACCTGCGACAGGTAGATTGGAGAGGACGAGCTCAAGTAGATTTTTCCCTCGTGTTGGTTCTCTCACCACCTGCTATACACCCAGTCTGGCAGCTATGTCCTTCAGGACTCGGCCAGCTCGGTCAGTAGTGGTGCCACCGAGCCACTCTTGGTGCTTCTTTCAAGTGGTGTTCAACTGATTCATCAGCTGATGGAGGCCAGTAGGTGATAAGCAGCAGAGGTTCCCCTGCCCATGCTTGGTCTGATGCCATGAGACTTCAAACGGTCCGGAGTCAATGTTGAGGACTCCCAGGGCCACTCCCGCCCGACTGTATATCACTGTGCTGCCACCCCTGGTGGGTCTGTCCTGCCGGTGGGACAGGACATACCCAGGGATGGTGATGGAGGAGTCTGGGACATTAGCTGAAAGGTATGATTCTGTGAGTATGACTATGTCAGGCTGTTACTTGACTAGTCTGTGGGACAGCTCTCCCAATTTTGGCACAAGTCCCCAGATGTTGGTGAGTAGGACTTTGCAGGAGTGGGCTGGGTGTGCCTTTCTCTTGTCGGAATCCGAAACCTAGGTTGATGCCGGTTGGTCCGTCCAGTATTATTCCTATTCTTATTGTTTTTTGTAGCGGTTTGATACAACTAAGTGTCTTGCTAGGCCATTTCAGAGGGCAGTTAAGAGTCAACCACATTGCTGTGGGTCTGGAGTCACATATCGGCCAGACCGGGTAAGGACGGCAGATTTCCTTCCCTACGGACATCAGTGAACCAGATGGGTTTTATAACGGTTGTTTCATGCTCACCATTACTGACACTAGCTTTTTAATCCACGTTTATTTAATTAACTGAATTTAAATTCCCCAGCTACCGTGGTGGGATTTGAAGACACTTGTCGGGATCATTAATTTTTGGATTACTGGGCCAGTAACATAAGCACTATGCTACCATACCCTCTAACCCTATCAGCATATCCTCTATCCCTTTCTGCCACATGTACTTATCCAGCTTCCCCTTAAAGGCATCTACGCCATTCACCTCAACCATTGCATGAGGTGAGTGCTTCAAGACAAGTGCGTTCATCAAACCTATCCAAATCCCGGAAGATTAGCAAGAGCAAATTGGAAACACTGGGAAGGAACAGAGTTCATTGTTGGAGAGAAAGAAGTCCGAGAACAAAGTGTCATGTGAGCAGAGATCTGACTTTACATGGTGAGTGAGTGAACACAAACAATCTTTCACTGATCATTACTCCCAAAAATTATTTGGTTCAAACCTTTCTTCAGTTGTAAAATATCCCTCAATGTGGAAACATTCTCAGTTGCCCTGGTAAAGATGATAGCCGAGGAAGATGAAAATTGTCAACAGAAAATATCAAAGACCCCCAGACACTGGGGCATCAGCACCCAGAAATAGTATTAACGAGCTGCCATAACTATCTGTGCCATCGCACCATGCGGGCAGCTCCACACAGTGCTGTAATATTGGAAACCATGGCAATGATTATCAAGGACATCCTTGATCAAATCAGCCAAGCACTAGTGGGAAAGTTATCGTTCTGGGCGCAATATGGATGACGATGTTAATCGGAGCACAAGCTGAGAGCCAGGAAGCTGCCAGCAATCTCCTGGTTGCCATGAGCTTCAGGTTCAGAAATGAAGTTGTCCAGTTGACGACAAAGCATTTCAAATAAGGGCACCTTCCACCTGTGTACGTGGTCAAGGCCTTAACCAAACTGGCAATGGAAAAAGTGCACGGCATTGTGTCTTTACCAAAATCTATCTTAGAGACCATGATTCCAGTATTCGTTGCCATGAAACAGGCTGAGCTGACGTCTGCATTTGTTTCGGCAGTGGGAAGTTTTAGCATCCTGAACTATCTGGGCAATGTGGAGGAAGCCTCAGACCCTAACGTGACTGAAGATTCTTTCTCCACTGAGATCAAAGCTGTCTATAGTCTGTTACTCAAGGTGTGGCTCGAGAAGGAATCCTCTGAATGAAGATCCTACTAGTGGAAGCTCTAGGCTATGTCATCTCCCTGCTGCCAAGGACACTGTCATGTATGTACATGCTATTTGTAGCCACCAGATGGTGTCATTGTTGGAGGCCACTGAGCAGCACGCACATGGTGCTGCTCTGGTATAAAAGGCCAGCCATTTTGTGAGTCAGGCACTTTGGGCCGTAATAAAGCAGAGCCAAGGTTATACCTTGTTCAGTTAAACAGTACTCAGTTTGTACCTTTATTGCATACATAACAGACACACTGGAGGAGGAGCTGCCCAGGTTATTTCCAAACATCCTGTCTCTCTACAAGAAGCAACCCGGGCATTTTTCCATCACAGAATGTACTGGATATTACCATAGAGATGAGCTATCTGGGGCTGAAAACACAGATGGACAGTCTGCTTAAAGGTCTCGACTAGCAGGTGTGTGTTGTGGGTGGTCCCCACCAGCAGGTGTGTGTTGTGGGTGGTCCCCACCAGCAGGTGTGTGTTGTGGGTGGTCCCCACCAGCAGGTGTGTGTTGTGGGTGGTCCCCACCAGCAGGTATGTGTTATGGGTGGTCCCCACCAGCCGGTATGTGTTGTGGGTGGTCCCCACCAGCCGGTATGTGTTGTGGCAGGGTATAATAACCATGTTGCTGCGAAGAAACGCTGTTTGGGAGTTCTGGCCCCAGCTTATGCAGACTCAATACTCAAACTTCTCCTCTCGCAGTTAGAGAACGCTGACAAAAAAATGAGGGTAGGAACACTCTATGTACTTAGGCACCTCAGCATATCGGTCTCTGCATATTTTCAGAGGAAGGCGGCTCAGATTGTGGCCGCCATAAAAGCACTGCTCCTGGACAAGAGCAGCAATCAGAAGAAGCTCATTGCCTAGGTGACCTGTGTCATGGCCCAGCAAGGTTACCTTGAGCTAGAGGGAGGAAAGGCAATGGTGGAACAGTGTGCTTCATCCGTTGATTCAAGGACCTTGGTATTGCCCAATCACCAGCCAGACCAGGTTACAGATGAGGAATTAGTCACTATGTGTGATCACAACTGCAGTTAAGATAACCCAGTACACCAGAGGCTAAATTTTAGGCTGTTCTGTTTTTGGGGCGGGAAAGTTTCTGGCTGGGAATCGTCTGCACTTTGGTAAGGAATTTTTGTCATCTGGGCCCTGTGTCAGGGGGCGCAGCGCGAAGGGAGGCGTTGTACACTTTTCAAGGGGCAAAAATAGGAAACTCGTAAACTAAAGAGCTGGGCCGTGTGCGCTCCGAGAGGCATTGGGGTGGGGGGGGGGAAACTTAAAATAAAATACAAAAACATTCCCAAAACATGACCCACGTCACCACAACACAAATCGCTAAAACAATGACGAGAACAAACACTCACACTCGTACTTTAGGTTCCTCACTGCTGCCGGCATGGTTGGACTGCTTTGGTTTCCCAGGCGGTCATTGTGAGGCGCGATCCCAGGCGGACGAGTCGGGTTCCAGTCAAAACGAGAGAGGTTGCACATCCGACGCAGCTCTTCCCGGCGGTGCTGCAAAAACAGATCGGAGGATGGCGGCGGGACGCAGGAGACCTGAACGCTGCCTTTCACGCCGCTCCGGGGCGAAACTCCGAGCGCAAAGGACCGGAAAATCAAGCCCCAAGGCTTTAACAATTATCTGTAACTGATTAGCACATCTTGGAAAAAAGAAACTGCAAGCCAACAGTGAAAGATTTTTCCTCACTTGCAATGAAGATGTCAATCTCCCTGCTGATCCGGCTCCTCGTCGTGTCTTGTTGGCCATATCAGGGAGAAGACCGAGGAGCGGCAGCACTGTGGCTAATGCAAGTCCTGAGCCTCTATATCCAGTGAGGGGGTGGGAAGAGGAGCTTCCTTCATTGGTTGGACAATTGCTGAAGAGTTCAAAGGAGTCACTGGCCCAAACGGAGTGGGAGGATAAATTATTGCTGGTCTTGTGCGGAACTCTCAGTACCATTGATGAGGTGTCAGCTCACTGATCAAATACATAAAGGGATCGACACCAGCAATCTTTCCCCACAAGAGAAGGGCTTTCTCTATAAAACGCTTGGGACAGTGCTCCATCAGACCCGCACAAAGGAAATAAAGGGGGAACTTTCCAAAATGCTACTGAGTGTGCAGCACAGCGAGAGTGCGGAGAGAGAGGGTGCAGCCCTCACCATTGGTTTCCGTGCCATGACACACTTTGATGTAAACCAAAACTGCATGCAGTATTCCAGGTGTGGTCTCACCAATACCTTATATAGCTATAGCAAGACTTCCCTGCTTTTATACTCCATCCCCTTTGCAATAAAGGCCAAGATACCTTCCTGATCACTTGCTGTACCTGCATACTATCTGAATATATGTGGAAGTGTATTTACTCTGTACAGCCACCAGAGGGCTCATTCCCCGGAGTCCCAAGGGATCCCATAATCCCTTGGGAGTACAGGTATTTAAGAAGGCTTCACAGGTTGGAGAGGCACTCTGGAGACCTGCAATAAAAGACTAAGGTCACACTTTATTTGAGCTCACAGTGTTCAGTCTGACTCTTTCTCCATACACAACAATTGGCGACGAGATACAGATAATGAACCCAAAGATGCAGAGAACAGTGGGCATCCTAGATAAATTTTCAGAGGGAGATGAAAACTGCACCGATGCTCTCAGTAGGGTGCCATTGCCCACCACCGGGGTGGAAATGGCGCAGCCCGCAGATCTAGCCATGGTAATGGAAGCGTTTGAGAGTAAGCAATCACCCATCACTGACCAGCAGATCAAAACCTGAACAAGCCAGGACCCCTTATTATCTCAAGTCAAAAGCTGTGTGCTTCACGGGAGCTGGTCCAGTGTTCCAGTGGAAATGCAGGAAGAGATAAAGCTGTTCCAGCAGTGCAAAGATGAAATGTCTATACAGACAGACTGCCTTCTGTGGGGCAATTGAGTAGTGGTCCCCAAGAAGGGCAGAGACAGCTTCATCAATGGCCTCCACAGTACCCACACAGGCATCGTAATGATGAAAGCGATAGCCAGATCCCACGTGTGGTGGCCTGGTATCGATGCGGACTTAGAGTCCTGCATTCACAGATGTAATACGTGCTCGCAGTTAAGCAATGTACCCAGGGAGGCACCGCTAAGTTTATGGTCTTGGCCCTCCAAATCATGATCTAGGGTACACGTTGATTATGCAGGCCCGTTCTTGGGTAAAAATGTTCCTTGTGGTTGTAGACGCGTACTCCAAGTGGATTGAATGTGAGATAATGTTGGCTCACACGTCCGCTGCCACTACTGAAAGCCTGCGGGCCATGTTTGCCACACACTGCCTACCCGATGTTCTGGTGAGCGACAACAGGCCATGTTTTACCAGTGCTGAGTTCAAAGAATTCATGACCCGTAACGGGATCAAACATGTCACATCTGCCCCGTTTAAACCAGCGTCCAATGGTCAGGCAGAGAGAGCAGTGCAAACCATCAAACAAGGCTTGAAGAGGGTAACTGAAGGCACACTGCAGACTCGTCTATCCCGAGTCCTGCTTAGCTACCGCACGAGACCTACTCACTCAATGGGATTCCACCTGCTGAACTGCTCATGAAAAGAGCATTTAAGACAAGACTCTCGTTAGTTCACCCTGATCTATATGAACAGGTAGAGAGCACAGGTACAAAGTGCATATCATGATAGCGCAATTGTGTCACGTGATCCTGTAGTTGTATTAAATTATGGACAAGGTCCCAAGTGGCTTCCCGGCACTGTCATAGCCAAAGAGGGGAGCAGGGTGTTTCGGGTCAAACTTTCAAATGGACTCACTCACCGGAAACACTTGGACCAAATCAAACTCAGATTCACGGACTATCCTGAGCAACCCACCTTGGACCCTACCTTTTTTGATCCCCCAACACACACACCAGTGGCAACCGACATCACGGTTGACCACAAAGCAGAACCCATCATCCACAGCAGCCCTGCAGGCCCAACACACCAGGCAGCCCAGCAAGGCCAGCTGCACAGCAGCCCAGCGAGGGCCCAACAAATGATTCAACAACACCAGCTTTCACACCGAGATGATCAACCAGGGCAAGAAAGGCTCCAGATCGACTCACATTCTAAATAGTTACACTATTGCTTTGGGGGGAATGTTGTTATATATCTGGACTTGTATTTACTCTGTACAGCCACCAGAGGGCTCATTCCCCGGAGTCCCAATGGATCCCATAATCCCTTGGGGGCACAGGTATTTAAGAAGGCGTCACAGGTTGGAGAGGCACTCTGGAGACCTGCACTAAAAGACTACGGTCACACTTTACTTTGAGCTCACAGTGTTCAGTCTGACTCTTTCCCCATACATAACACTATCCTTTTGTGTTTCATACACAAGAATCCTCAGATCCCGCTGTACTGCGGCCCTTTGCAATCCTTCTCCATTTAAATAATAACTTGCTCTTTGATTTTTTTCTGCCAAAGTGCAGGACCTCACACTTTCCAACATTATACTCCATCTGCCAAGTTTTTGTCCACTCACTTAGCCTTTTTGTCCTTTTGCAGATTTTTTGTGTCCTCCTCACACACTGTTTTTCCTCCCATCTTTGTATTGTCAGCAAACTTGGCTACGTTACACTCAGTCCCTTCTTCCAAGTCGTTAATATACTTTGAATCGGGTAGAAGTCTGGATCATTTCAACAGAAGCTCAGCAACAAGTGGGAGCCATAGACATGGCCTTAGAGTTCATGACATTTTACTGGGACAAGCTCGATGTTCATAATGTAGCAGCTGGAAATAACACAGGGACTTTCACTGGACGACTGATGCCGCGCTCTGTGGAACTATCGCTTCCCATTCGACACATGGCCCTGGACACCTTGAGCATCATACTGGCCATTCAGTTATCGTATGAAGGCACCAATCGGGATCAGCGAAAGGAGCAGTTGGAGGTTCTGAAAGCAGTCAAAGAACAGTTAGTTAACCCTGATGCTTCTCTCCTCTTTCAAACATGCTACCAGATCTCGGAGATCATTTCCAAGTGTTTGCCCTATGACCAGCTGGCCAACTTGCTCTTCGTGGCCTTCAAAGGACTCTCTAACCAACACCCCAGCTGTTCCAGTGCAGCCACTGTGCTCCTGCAAACCATCATTGAAAGACGTGGCAGTGAACTTCGGGATCGGTCTCAGAGATACTTCACTGTGATATCTTCTCTACGGCATCACAGACATTTAGACTTTACAAGATGGCTCCAATCATCATGGGACTTATATTGTATATATAGCAGTAGTTGCATTACCACAGTAGCCCACTAGGTTGTGTAGTAGTACACTGGGGGTGCTCTACTACACTTCTACCTCCTTAATGAAGAAGTAATCATAACAAAGTAATCATCATACATAACTTGCATGGTTATACACAACAAAAGATATGGACTTATTTTGCCATATTTAGAAATCAAACTTAACCACTGGTTTTCTGTTTTGAAGAGGATATCTTCACTCTCGAACAGATCTTTCCAAACTTGGTGTTAAACTTAGACTCATTCTAGGCTGAGCCTGCGGAGAGTTTATCTCCAAGGGCAATTTTTGATCTACATTTTGACTCTCTACAACTTCAGACTGTTTGTCTGCCTGACTCGGACTCAGACTGAAATTCTGGCTTTCTCTTGGATTTGTTTCTCGAACATCTGATGTCGGATTTGTTACTGGTACTCTATTTGTAACAAAACTATCTGATGAGTCAGAAATAATCGAATCATTCCAACTCAACTGCTTCCACATCTGTGGGTAAAATATGATCAATGTGAACAAACCTAACCTTTACATGATCAAACATCTTGACCAAATATGTACGAGGGCCACATAGCTTCACCACTCTCCCTTGTAAACACTTTAACCATTTATGGTGATGGTTCTTCACTCTCACCTTCTGATTCAATTTCACATTTCTCTCTTTTACTCTACCTCTATATGATAATCTTCTGCCTTAATTGTTTCTCTTCTACTACTGTCAGGTTTGGCTTTAACTACGAGCACCTGGGTCATGGTTGTCATTTAAGAAACAACTCTGCTGGTGTTCTACCAGCAGTTATCTGAGGAGTATTATGAAAAGTAATCAGAAAATTTTCCAATTTGTGGTCCAATGACAACTTATTTGGATTTGGATCCAACATCTGTTTGATGAGGGCACATTTTACAATTTGTACTGTGCACTCTGCTGCACCATTTGAAGCAGGGTGGCACGGTGGAACCTTGGTATGTTTCACACCATTTCTGCTCATGAATTCTTCTGAACAAAATTGTGGCCCATTATCAGACACAATCTCTTCTAGGAGGTCATATCAAGAAGATAATCTTCGCAAATTGTCTAGTGTTTTACTTGTTTTTTTCTGCATCGGAAACACCTCTACCCAGTCCAAATGGGTATCAACCATAATGAACAATTGCTGTCCTTCTAGCTCAGCAAAATCTACATTTAACCTTTGCCACACCCTGGGAGGCCATTTCCATGGCTGTAATGGTGTTTTTTTGCTTACCGATTGACATGACTAACGATGTACTTTATGGGCTAGACTTCCCACTTCACATCGCCCATCTATGGCTCATATATCACCCAAAATGAACCTCTCTCACCCATTTTGAGGAAAAACTGGAAACTAGGCCAGAAAGATTGCCGGAAAAATAAGCCCCCAAGTTTCGGCTCATTTCGCTGAACTGATCGCCGAGCTGATCGCCCACACATGCCCCAGCCCAACTTTCGGCACATCACCTTCACAAGGCCGGGCTGATCACTCACCGAGAACAAAGCTGGGTAATAGTTTCTTTTCCCGGTCTTTACAGAAGGGCACTATGGTCACCATTTTGAAGATCGGAGGAAGGGTGGAGGCAGCTAAAAAATCATGCTTAGATAGTTGTGAGTTATTTAAGGGAGCTGTATAGATAGATCTACTCAGATAATTAATTATGTTTAATTTTAATAAAACTAGCCTAGTGGATTAGGCATTTTTTAATAAAAAGTGCATTTATAGCAAGTGAAAATAATTATTGAAAGTGATGGCGCCTAGTGAACATTACCAAGAGATGTTACATATCAATATTTTTTACAACCCCAGAAAGCTGTAGCTGCTGCAATCCCTGCTTCTTATGCATGCATGAAATGACATGACATCATTAGTACATCATAAGCACATTACAAGTATATTGCATTTTGCATTATAATTACAGGACATTAGATCAGTTACATACTTAAGTTTTTAATACTGTTTTTAATACAGTTCGACAAATTACAAATTACTCACGGGACGCATGGCTGGGTTCGGCCAGACCACGGGTGGTGGCCGAACGGTTATCACGGCCAACCAGCGCGACTGCACACTCTTCGATTTCAGGTAATGGCTGCAGCTGAGCAATGCCGCCACCCCCGTCCGCCGTTGCTCGGTGCGAGTGATAGATATCTTCTTCTGAAAAAGAGAAAAGAGCATGGCATGGCATGGCATAAGCTAATGGACTAGGTAGTATCTTGAGGTCACAACAGTTTAAAATGTTTAAAATGTTACATGCTGCTGGTTCAGAACACTGTCTGGATCTTAACAATATTTACCTAACACATTTAAGAATGACAAACATAAATTCAATACAGGAGATTCATTGTTATAATAAAAATTTGCATGCATGCATCAGTAAAGTATTAAATATAAAATTTGGAATAGAAAATGAAACATACTGTCAACATGGTTTCATTAATACAATAAAGAATATCCAACTTGAATTAAATGCAGGACATTCATTGCTCTAATAAAAATGTCCATGCAAAAGTAAAATATTACATATAAATTATAAAATATTAAGTGCAAATTACTGTTAACATGGTTTAACTAATACATTCAAGAATTAGATTAAATGCAGTAGATTCATTGTTCGAATAAAAATTTGCATGCATCAGTAAAATAAAAAATAGAAAAAACAACTTACT
This sequence comes from Pristiophorus japonicus, assembly GCF_044704955.1. Taxonomy (NCBI): domain Eukaryota; kingdom Metazoa; phylum Chordata; class Chondrichthyes; family Pristiophoridae; genus Pristiophorus; species Pristiophorus japonicus. The sequence goes on along the minus strand of NC_091991.1, from coordinate 92,680,084 downwards.
CTTACTGCAGCCACCAAGCTATTCCAGCGTTTTCTGCACTGGTCAGCCCCCCTCGCTTCATGGGATGAAGACGAAACCACGGCTGCAATCTCCGCCCAAATTTTTCGGTAGACACGGGGAGGAGGTTTCCCATGCACACCCCATGTCAAATTCGCCCACCTGGCATGCACCTCGTCGACCAGGGTCTCGTTTGCCTCATCACTAAAGGGTTTAGCACTTTTCCTCTTTGATTCAGTCTCCGAAGTCATTTTCAGAATGGATATACTATCATACAATTATTTAGATACAATTATTTCGATTTAAATTTTATTTTTCAATTGGAATCGCTGCAAATATATCGAGTCTAACCTTCCTGCTTCCTCCTCTATCAATCTCCTCTCTCTCTCCACCCCTCCCTCAACCTTCTGAGCATGTGTGATGACCCCTGACCTTCAGAAACACGGTAAAACCAGTTGGCCAAAAAAAAACCTCACACATGCGCAGAAGGCCGTTGATAGAGAAGCTTTTGACTGGCTCACTCGGTGAGCGAACACAACATCACCGAAAAATCAGATCGCCCATTCCACATTGCCGGCCTAAGGCCGAGTGGAAAATCGCAAAAAATTTGGCCATGTAACAGCGATCAGCAAGGCTGAGACATCCTATATCACTGGAACAAGGCCCATCTTTTGGGGCGATGGCCACCTAGTGGAAAGTCTAGCCCTCTATATCTTTATCAAGACCTGGCCACCATAAGTAACTGCACGCAAAACTCTTGGTCAAGCACATTCCCAGGTGCTGGTCATGAAGAGTTAATAATAATTTGGACCTGAATTTATTTGGTATAAACTCCTGCACCACACATGATACAATCTTTATCGACTGATAATTCATTCCTATGAATGAAGAATGGATGAATATCTTTGTCTGTTACCTGGTTTGGCCAGCCATTTGCGATGCAATCATACACCTTTGACATAACTGGGTTACGTTTGGTTGTTCTACCAATCTCTTCAGCTGTGACTGGCAGTTCATCAATGTATGAAAAATAGAACACTTCTTCCCTATTGGGTGTAACTTGTGATGGGGATGGAAACCTAGACATAACATTAGCATTACCATCTGACTTAGGTGCAACAACAATGGGTGTAGCCCTATTTCTTAGATCTACCTTAGAGATAATGTTCTCAGTTTCTAGTCTTTTGAGTTCTTGCTCAACTCTCTTTGAGTGCGTATGGTACAGGACGTGGCTTGTAGTAAACTGGTCTTGCGTTCTTCTGCACCTTGACACTCATATTGAAGCCTTGGATCCGACTGCCTGTTTCACAGAACACCTTCGGATATTGCTTGATGACATCATCCTTCGATGCAAATAACGTTTCAATACAAAAAATCTTATTCCAATCCAGCTTCAGTGATTCCAATCAATTTCTACCTATCAAGGCAGGCTTGGCTCCTGCCAGTACTAAGAGAGGCAAGCTCTGAAACTTATCCTTGTATTTCACCGGTACGGTGATATGTCCTACCACAGGGATTTGCTCTCCTGAGTAGCCTCACAGCTCAATCTTCGACTTCTCCAGTGGAAAATCACTCAACTTATCGAGATAAAGCGAATCAGGTACTGTGCTCACAGATGCACCAGTGTTGATTTCCATGAGTATCCTGGTTTGCTGTTAGATACCCTCACGCTCCTGATGACATATATCTCCAGAACCTCCTCGTCCTGTTGCTTCTCTTCAATTCTATGTCGTCTCTGGCAATTTCTACTTATAGCTTTAAAAGTTGGTTTATTCTTCAGTTGGCATGTCCTGTTTTCTTGCAGAAGAAACATTCTGCCTTCACGTATGGATAGCTTTGAGTGAGATTTTGCCCCAGGCACCGATAGCATGACTTCAATGTACTGTTACCATGGCCAGTTGCTGAGATCTTGGGGCCCAGCTGCCTTTTACGTTTAACTTAGCAGGTGATTCACCTCGGTTGTCTGACGGCTGGAAATCGTGCAATCTCTGGAGTATTGACCAGCCATATGCATCGACATAGCATCTGACAAGCTAAATCAAAAGTCAAGTTAGAGGTTGTCAACAATTTTTTTCGGATTGCTTCATTTTTCATTCCACAAACAAAGCGGTCACGCAATGCTCGGTCCTGAAAGTTTCCAAAATGACAGTGAATGGATAGCTTCTTTAAAGCTACAATGTACTCACTGATACTCTCAGCATTCAACTGATTTCATGTTCAAAAACAATAACTTTCAATGATTTCCAGGGTCTCAGGACTGTAGTGCTGGTTAGAATCTCTGTAAGTGGCTTATCCTTTGGCTTGACAGGAACAAGCAATTTTTTCAGGGTTTCATACACCTCGGGGCCTTCTTCAGTCAAGAAAATAGTCTGTTTTCATTCTAAAACCACCCAGTTACGGTTTTCATCATCGGGGACTTTGATGACACTATTCATGGTGAACAACATTTCTAGCCATTTCACACATGCTCTGAAAGTTTCTTGGTCACGCTGGATCTCACCCAAGGGCCCTATTATTCCCATAGCCGCAGCCATCTGGATTCCAAGTTCAGCCAATTGTGCTTGTAACTTACAGTGGGTTTTTAGCTGTGCTGCAAAACAAAGAACCTCTCAAAGTATCTCTGTCAGTTGGCCGAATCATCCACCAACAAAAATTTCAGTTAAGGAATCCAATTATCCTATCTATGTCGCCAATGTAATATCTTCTTTACGACATCACAAACACAGGCATTACAATATGGCTCCAATCATCATGTGACTTTTATTGTATAAACAGCAGTAGTTGCATTACCACAGTAGTCCACTAAGTAGAGCAGTAGTCCACTAGGTGGAGCTATATTACATTTACGTGCTGAGCATTCAATTGTAGTCAGTTCCTTATGAGGAGGTGAAGCTTTTGGTTCTACGGAGTATCGCCATACTGGCCTCACACAACACAGCAACAGTTGTGTCCTATCTCCTCATGTATCCCCCTGTCCCTTTGGACAAGTACATCAATGGCATGTGGCGATCACTGGCCGAGGACACAGAATGTGCCACAAGTAAAATGGGAGAGCTGCTGGACAGACTAAACAAAGAGTTACGATTTGCGAAAAGCAAAACCTATCCCGTCAGAGATAAGACAACCCAGCATTCGACCCTTGAATGCCTGGCTGCCATCGATGGTCTGCATGAAATGATAACTGAGCCTGAGTCAGCAAAGCGGTGTTTACGTTATTCCCGCAGATATTTAATGCCCTACTCATTAATCTGAAGTCTTGTGTGAATGTTTGTCTGGGCAATGGTTTTACTCCTGATGATCAATCGCAGCAGAGAGAATTCTCAGTTGAGCCTCTAACACCTGAAAGCAGCACTGTGTGTGTGGACCGTGTGGAGACACTGAAGGACCTGCTAGCTCAGATAGATAATGAACCAGTGCCTAATGTCATGCTGCAAAGTGGAGGATGGGACCAGATGCTGGATCTCTGCAAGTCCGACAAGCGTGTCCTGCTGGCCAGAGCAATGGTGAAATATGCTGGCCCCAGACTGACTGGCATTGTGAAACAGCTGGCAGCTCAAAATCTTACGGTCCAAGATTGTCAGCCAGTCACCGTGGTTTCCTTTGGAGAGCTTTTAAAATCTCCCCTGGTTTCACAGCTGCAGCTCACAGACGCTCTGGTGAGCAGATTGCTAAGATGTTTGCTCTATGTTTGCCCAGCTGCTGTGTGTCAGGTGCCTGAGCAACATTACAATTGGAACACATCACAAGACTGAAAGCTGGTCCTGGAAAGTGATGCACACAATGATTGCTCTGTTGGGGAAGCAAGAGAACCAGAAGGAGGTGCTAATATTTGAGGTGCTGTCGTGCCTCTCGAAACACTTCATTCAGTTGTGAGAAAACACCATACAACCCTTTGGAAGGAAATTCCTCGCCAGGATTCAACCACTCTTTGAGGCAGAGTGTGATCACGTGCGGGTTGAAGCATTCAGCGTGTTGGGGAACTCGGCCAAATGTGGAATCAGAGGTTCCCGATCCTCCTCCTGCCGACGGGTCCACTCCGACCTGGTGCGATTGTTGTTGTACCTGGATGGACAGAGTGAGGAGGTCACCAGGTCTTGTTGTTCAACACTACGGTTGTCATTGGCTCTGTCGAGGCTTCCTCGTTGATTGAGGAGTATCAGGAGAAGCCCACCAGGAGCTACATGCACTTCCTAAGTGCCTTTCACAGCAGTTGGCTCAAGATATCCCCAAATGGATCATCTCATATGTCACTGATTGTGAGTCCTACTTCCAGAACCCCCAGGAGTAACTGTGATCACATGCAGTGGCCTTTGCATCTTTACTTCACCGACGGTCAGGACCTGTCCAACCCACGTGGAGGGTCACCTGGTGGAACATGTGCGTCATGACCTGCTACTGTTCACCATCAGACTGAAGACTAAAGGCTCAGGCCACCAACCTTCTCCACCTCCTCTTAGCGGCAGACTGATCATTCATTTAACATCATTTATAAATATGTAATTTTGTGGATTGTAAATAAATCGGTATCCTGTTGTTCCATTGTAATTATTGATGGATCTTCAAACGCTGCAGGTCCCGTTGTTGCGTGACTGGGAGTGAACTCCCCTGATACTCTCTCACACACACCTGACATTACACACAGATCCTGCTCCTCACTCCCTGCAATTCCTCGCTGGATCACCATATTTTATTTATAGACGCCCGTGCACTCCCAAAGTGCCTCACTTCACACGTATTCACATTAACTTGTATCTGCCATGTGTTTGCCCATTTCACCAGCCTGTGTGCCCCTGAAGTCTGATACTATCCTGCTCACTAGTTACTGTGTTGCCAACTTTTGGATCATGCGCAATCTTTGACATTGTTCTCCCTAGCTTAGAGTTTCCACTAGGTAGCGCTGTTTTTTTCACGGCAATCTGCCTGAAATCGGCCAATCCCGCGCAAAAGATCACGGAATTTCAAGCACAAATTATGTTTAGCACTAATCGAGTGTCTGCAGTCTCAGGCTATGGCATAAAACTTTGGGCTGGAAGATGGCCCCGTCCACATAACTAGCCCCGCCCCCAGGCTGAATCAATCACCATGGTGAGTTTCCGCTGATTGCGCTTGTTTGTGGGCCTTTGAGGAGGCTCCTAAAATCAAGCATTTTTTAAAGGGGCAAGGACAATAATAGGTGCATTTTAAAAGTTTTTAAAATATAAAAAAGTGGAACGAGAATTCCGGCCTCGCTGGGTGCGTACGAAGTGCGCATGGATCCAGCGAGGTCTGATGCACACGCGCCATAAACCGGCTTTTCCAATCTGTCAAGATTTCTCTTGACAGATCGAACACATCCCCGGGTGAAGGACATCTGCCCGGACATCCCTGCACTGTTTGTAAGGGGACTGCGTCTATAAATAAAATACGGTGATCCAGCGAGGAATTGCAGGGAGTGAGGATGTCCTTCAGAAGAGGTACTGCAGAAGATAAAGGTATGCAGGGCCAGTGGAAATGTATTAGCATGGATAGAGAATTGGCTGGCTAACAGAAAGCAGAGAGTCGGGATAAATGGGTCCTTTTCGGGTTGGAAATCGGTGGTTAGTGGTGTGCCACAGGGATCGGTGCTGGGACCACAACTGTTTACAATATACATAGATGACCTGGAGGAGGGGACAGAGTGTAGTGTAACAAAATTTGCAGATGACACAAAGATTAGTGGGAAAGCGGGTTGTGTAGAGGACACAGAGAGGCTGCAAAGAGATTTAGATAGGGGTTAAGCGAATGGGCTAAGGTTTGGCAGATGGAATACAATGTCGGAAAGTGTGAGGTCATCCACCTTGGGAAAAAAAACAAAAAAAGGGAATACTATTTGAATGGGGAGAAATTACAACATGCTGCGGTGCAGAGGGACCTGGGGGTCCTTGTGCATGAATCCCAAAAAGTTAGTTTGCAGGTGCAGCAGGTAATCAGGAAGGCGAATGGGATGTTGGCCTTCATTGCGAGAGGGATGGAGTACAAAAGCAGGGAGGTCCTTCTGCAACTGTATAGGGTATTGGTGTGGCCACACCTGGAGTACTGCGTGCAGTTTTGGTCGCCTTACTTAAGGAAGGATATACTGGCTTTGGAGGGGGTACAGAGATGATTCACTAGGCTGATTCCGGAGATGAGGGGGTTACCTTATGATGATAGATTGAGTAGACTGGGTCTTTACTCGTTGGAGTTCAGAAGGATGAGGGGTGAAACATTTAAAATAATGAAAGGGATAGACAAGATAGAGGCAGAGAGGGAGACTAGAACTATGGGGCACAGCCTCAAAATACGGGGGAGCCAATTTAAAACCGAGTTGAGAAGGAAGTTCTTCTCCCAGAGGGTTGTGAATCTGTGGAATTCTCTGCCCAAGGAAGCAGTTGAGGCTAGCTCATTGAATGTATTCAAGTCACAGATAGATAGACTTTTAACCAATAAGGGAATTAAGGGTTACGGGGAGAGGGCGGGTAAGTGGAGCTGAGTCCACGTCCAGATCAGCCATGATCTTTTTGAATGGCGGAGCAGGCTCGAGGGGCTGGATGGCCTACTCCTGTTCCTCATTCTTATGTTCTTATGTTCTTATGAGAGATCGGACTATTTGCCCAACTCATGCCCAGCGAATGTCCTTCAAACTCTTACGCCTGGCAAAAGCAGGCATATAGCTTACTTTTACCAGTGTAACAGTTTTAAAACATATAAAAATGTAATTTAAACACTCATTTTTATATTATAAACCTTGTCCATTAAGGTAAGTTTATTTTTAACACTATTAAAACACAGTTAAAAAAATTCCAAAAATATATATTTTTTCTAAAACATTTAATTACATTTTATTTCAATTAATTTTAAATATGTGAGGTGTTTTATTTATTTATTATGCTGTGTTTCGGTGTTTTAGGGGGTTTTCTCATTGATAGTTTTGTGAGCCCATACAAACAGAACTCCCATTTTTATCAGTGAGAATACTGCATCGTTATTGGTGGTCCAGGTCCATGTAACTCTAGCTTGTACGTACGTACCTGAAAGGCATCTCCCCGTGCCCTGTGCAGTGAATCTCAGCCTCCGGCCGGACTCTCTACGTTTCTCTGGGACCACCAGGTACTTTTGTAAGTTTTTTTCGGGTCGGAGGCATTTGTACGAAGGAAGCCTCCGATCGCAATTTCCCCCAATAGTTAATTTGCTAAGAAACTGACCGCTGTACACCAATGAAATAGTAAATGGTTCTGTATAGTTTTTAAAACTCATTTTCACTTATTTAAAATCAGGTTACTCACAGGTGGTGGATCTTAATAAAAATGTTTTTTGTGTGATAAACCCATTTCCAGGGGTATTAATCAAACTGCACCAGGTTGCCCCTCTTAAATATAAAAGCAATATTTTTCATGCAAGAAACTTATGGGGGCCGATTTTCAGCACCTCTCTGCCTGCTGTCGCTCGCTGCCGTTGATATTCCTCCTGCAGATCCGCCCAGTGCCACTTTCGGGGTGGGCTGGAGCGAGCGGGAGGGGAGAGCAACTGAGCTCCCGCCCGCCGAGCTCCCAGATTCCTGCTGGCGGGACTCGGCGGCAAAACGGGGATGGATCGCTGGCTGGAGGCTGGTCTGTCCCCGACGGTGAGTCTGAAGAATCTGTAAAAAGGTTAGTGAACATTTTAATACTTTTTTTCAACAGCGACTTACCTGGATGGTCCCCTGAAGCTCCTTGGATATTTAAAAAAAATTTTTGCTATTGTTTTTTTTTCAGCTCTTAGACCCTGTGTGGGCCCAACTCCATCCTCGGCGGCACTTGGGCAGCAAGCGCCTCTGCTGCCGAGAATGAGAGCTCCTGCCCGCTGCCGCCCAGATTGGTGGCGTATGTCGTCCATTTGTCGTCCGCCAACCTTCGAGGGACCTTCTTCCAGAATATCCTGCCCAAAGTACCGTCCGGTACCTCGGCGGCCATCGGCGGCACTTTGGGCGGCACTTGGGCGGGTGGAGGCCTTGCTGAAAATCGGCCCCATGGTGTTGTAAAATGCTGCTTGATTGAGCTGGTTCAGGGAAGGGTTTACAGTTGGCAATATGCAAATGTGCTTGAGGGAAACGAGCAAAAATTTCAATTTGGAAACAAGTGCAATTCGAGCGCAATTTGCGCCTGATTGCCGATTGCGCCTAAAGCAAAACCTCTTCCTCTCCAAACCCAAGTCCAGGCCAATTTGTATAACAATCACACCAATGGTCCTAATACCGACCTTACTGCATACTTCTCTCCAGTCAGAAAACACCCGTTCACCACTCATCTCTGCCTCCTGTCCCTTAGCCAATAACGCACCCAAGTTACCATCATCTCTTTAAGAACACGTGCTTCTATTTTCCGAATCAATCTGTTATATGGTACTTTATCAAATGCTTTTTGAAAGTCCATTCCAATCTGCCTTCTAATTTTCATTTTGGGGTTGTGGCCCCTTGAAGGGTATGTGCGACCCATTCAAAGTTTTCCGCACGCATGAAATTTCACATCTGAAAAGCTGTCCAGGGCTGCACGGGACCAGCATACAGCTGTACGGCTCACAGAGAATGCTGGTCCATACATGTACTGCACCACCATTACCAACCCTCTCTGATACTTCATCAAAGAACTCAAATCGGGTTAATCAGACAAAGAATCATAGAAATTTACAGCACGGAAGGAGGCCATTTCGGTCCATTGTGTCCGTGCCAGCTGACAAATAGCTATCCAGCCTAATCCCATTTACCAGCTCTAGGTCCGTAGCTGTGTACGTTATGGCACTTCAGGTGCACATCCAAGTACTTTTCAAAGGTGGTGAGGGTTTCTGCCTCTACCACCCTTTCAGGCAGTGAGTTCCAGATCCCCACCACCCTCTGGGTGAAGAAATTTTCCCTCAAATCCCCTCTAAACCTTCTACCAATTACTGTAAATCTATTACCACTGGTTGTTGACCCCTCATGCTAAGAGAAATAGGTCCCTCCTATCCACTCTATCTAGGCCCCTCATAATTTTATACACCTCAATAAAATCTCCCCTCAGCCTCCTCTGTTCCGAAGAAAACAAACCCAACCTAGCCAATCTTTCCTCATAGCTAAAATTCTCCAGTCCAGGCAACATCCTCGTAAATCTCCTCTGCACCCTCTCCAGTGCAATCACATCTTTCCTGTAATGTGGTGACCAGATTTGAAAACAGTACTCCAGCTGCAGCCTAACCAGTGTTTTATATAGTTCAAGCATAACCTCCTGCTCTTGTATTCTATGCCTCGGCTTGTCATGTATTCAACCAGCATTGTAACCCATGTATAATCTGACCTAAGTTGTGCACTGTGAGAACAATGACCACTAGGTGGGAGACACTCCTAACCTGGACCTTCAGGTATAAAAGGGGAAGCTCCACCCACCTTCATCACTTGAGTGCGAAGGAATAAAGGACAGGTCACAGACTGACCTTCTCTCAAGCATGGGCCTCGTGTGCATTTATACTGTATAGTAAGGACGTATCAATGGCGACGAGAAACTGGGATTTAAACCACATGAGCATGGCCACTAGCAGAACAGACGAGAGGTACTGTGTTAAGGAATGGTTGGGACAGAGATTCAACATTGTTAAAGCAGCACACAGTTCTCCAGGCAGACAAGGGCAGTCGGGCATGCCCCAACATGTAGTCAAACCCAGAGAGGGAGTTCGACAGAGACAATGGCAAGTTGAACGGCGATTAACGCCATTGCAAGGGACAATGCGACCAGTAATGGGGCCATCAACACCTGTCAATGGCACACTCAAGGACAGTCACAGGGGCAGTCAGGGATGATCAACTGGCAAGGGACCTTTTGTTTCCAACAGCAGCCCATGTTGGAGGCGTGGAGGCACACACTCAGCCAGAGTTTGCAGAGATGAGCAAAATACCTGCAGAAATTGCAGAAATGAATGCTGGGGGAAATCGCTGGAAGCTGAAGTTCAGCGAGTTCATGTGGAGCACGTATACAATTCATATACCAGGACGCCACCGATAATGATGAAAGTGCTCCTCAATGGCATCCCAGTATCAATGGAGTTAGATACGGGGGCCAGCCAATCCCTGATGGGTATCAAACAGTTCGAAAAGTTGTGGGGGTCCAAGGCCAGGAGGCCAAAATTATCGCCGATTGACGCACAGCTAGGGACTTACACAAAGCAGATCATTCCGGTGCTAGGCAGCGCCACGGTAGTCGTGACCCACAAAGATTCGGAGAACAGGTTGCCACTCTGGATTGTACAAGGGGACGGTCCTGCACTACTGGGGAGGAATTGGCTTGCTGTCATGAACTAGAAATGGGGCGATGTCAATGCAATTTCCTCTGTGGAGGGAGTATCATGCTCACAGATCCTGGACAAATTTGGCTCATTATTTCAACCCGGCATCGGCACTTTCATGGAGGCCAAGGTAGTGATTCACATAAACCCGGACGCCAGGCCAGTACACCACAAGGCCAGAGCGGTGCCGGACATGATGCGGGAAAAGATAGAAGGCAAATTGGACCGCCTGCTGAGGGAAGGCATCATCTCGCCAGTCGAATTCAGTGACTGGGCGAGCCCAATCGTGCCGGTGCTCATGGCGGATGGGTCGGTCAGGATATGTGGTGATTACAAGGCTACCATCAATTGGGTGTCACTCCAAGACCAGTACCCGCTACCGAGAGCGGAGGACCTCTTTGCGACGCTATCCGGTGCCAACCTTTTTCAAAATTGGACCTGACCTCAGCTTACATGACCCAGGAGCTGGCGAGTGAGTCGAAGAAGCTGACCACCATCATGACACATAAGGGGTTGTTTGAGTACAACAGATGTCCGTTCGGGATTCGCTCGACCGCCGTGATCTTCCAACGAAATATGGAAAGCCTCCTCAAGTCGATTCTAGGGACGGTGGTTTTTCAGGACGACATCCTCATCACGGGTTACGATACTGAAGAACCTGGAGGAGATGCTACGCAGACTGGACCGGGTAGGGCTGCGACTGAAAAAGGCGAAGTGCACCTTCCTAGCTCCAAAGGTAGAATTTCTGGGGATGAGGATAGCAGCAGACGGGATCAGCCCGACTGCATCCAAGACAGAAGTGATCCAGAAAGCACCCAGACCTCATAACATGACGGAGCTGCGTTCGTTCCTGGGGCTCCTGAACTATTTTGGAAACTTTCTTCTCAAATTGAGCACGCTGTTAGAGCCGCTACACGTGCTCCTATGCAAAGGTCGCAAATGGGTCTGGGGGGACAGCCAGGAAAGGGCTTTTAATAGAGCTCGCAATTTGTTATGTTCCAACACTCTGTTAACACTATACGACCCATGTAAGAAACTTATGTTAACGTGCGATGCGTTGTCCTATGGTGTCAGGTGTGTGTTGCAGCATGTCAATGTCAAGGGTCAGTTACAGCCGGTAGCTTATGCCTCCAGGACTCTGTCCCAGGCAGAAAGGGGTTACGGGATGGTAGAAAAGGAGGTGCTCGCTTGTGTATATGCGATAAAGAAAATGCACCAGTACCTGTTTGGCAGGAAATTTGAACTGGAGACAGATCACAAACCCCTAACGTCCCTTTTGGCCGACAACAAGGCCATACATGTTAAACGCATCGGCCCGCATACAGAGGTGAGCACTCACGTTAGCCGCCTATGACTATACAATTTGGCACAGACCGGGCACCGAAAACTGCGCCGATGCACTCAGCAGGCTCCCACTAGCCACCACTGAGGGGGCTACCGAGCATGCTGCTGAGATGGTCATGGCTGTTGAAGCTTTCGGAAGCGAAGGCTCACCCGTGACAGCCCGTCAGATTAAAGTCTGGACAAATAGAGACCCGCTATTGTCTCTAGTTAAGAAATGTGTCCTGAATGGGGACTGGGCAGCCACGTAAAGGGCAAGCCCTGAGGAATTTAAACCATTTCACAGGTGCAGGGATGAACTCTCGATTCAGGCCAATTGCCTACTGTGGGGAAACCGCGTAGTCATGCCCCAGATGGGCAGAGAGGTGTTCATCAGAGAACTCCACAATGGGCACCCGGGCATTGTCACGATGAAGGCTATTGCCAGGTCACATGTTTGGTGGCCAGGTGTAGACGCAGATCTGGAACTTTGTGTTCGCAGGTGCAACACGTGTGCCTAGCTGGGCAATGCGCCCAGGGAAGCCCCCCTTAGCCCCTGGCCATGGCCTGCCAAGCCTTGGTCACGCATCCGTGTGGACTACGCAGGTCCTTTCATGGGAAAAATGTTTTTGGTTGTAGTAGACGCCTACTCCAAATGGATCGAGTGTGACATTTTAAATTCAAGCACATCCTCTGCCACGGTAGAAAGTCTACAGGCAATGTTCGCCACCCACGGTCTACCGGACGTCTTGATCAGTGACAATGGCCCGTGCTTCACAAGCACTTAATTCCAGGACTTCATGGCAGGCAATGGAATTAACCATGTCAGAACGGCACCGTTCAAGCCGGCCTCAAACGGCCAGGAAGAACAAGCAGTGCAGATAATCAAACAGGGGATGCTCAGAATCCAAGGCGGTTCCCTACAAAGGCGCTTATCACGCCTCCTGTTGGCCTATAGATCCCGACCACACTCGCTCACAGGGGTTCCAGCCCCAGAGCTGCTAATGAAAAGGACGCTCAAAACCCGGCTATCCCTTATACACCCCACCATGAGAGAAATTGTCGAGAGCAGGCGCCAGCCACAATATGACTACCTTGACAGGAATGCGAGGGCGCGATGTATTGATGTAAATGATCCTGATTTTGTCCTCAGCTACGCTGCAGGGCCCAAATGGCTCGCAGGCACTGTGATTGCCAAAGAGGGAAATAGGATTCTGGTAGTTAAACTTATCAATGGACAAATCTGCCGCAAACATGTGGATCAAACAAAAAGGAGGTTCAGCAACCCCATAGAAGAAGCAGAGGAAGAACACAATATAGAGTTCACTCCACCACAGGTGACCGCACACCGGAACCAAAGAGAGGAGAGCCCAATCACTGTGGGCAGTCCGGACAGGCCTGAGGCACCGCAAACAGCAGACACTCAGGCCAGCGCCTAACAACCGGAGCCCCAACTCAGGCGCTCTACAAGAGAGCGTAAACCACCAGAGAGACTCAACCTGTGATCCCAATAAGACTTTGGGGGGGAGGTGATGTCATGTATTCAACCAGCATTGTAACCCATGTATAATCTGACCTAAGTTGTACACCGTGAGAACACTGACCACTAGTTGGGAGATACTCCTAACCTGGACCTTCAGGTATAAAAGGGGAAGTCCACCCACCTTCATCACTTGAGTGCTAAGGAATAAAGGACAGGTCACAGACTGACCTTCTCTCAAGCATGGACCTCGTGTGCATTTATAGTATAGTGTGGAAATGTATTTTTATTTAGGCTGATACCACATGGTATTTTTGTGCCCTTTTTAATATATAACAAAATGGGGTCCTGGTCCTTCCAGAAATTTCTGCATAAAGCAGTCGCTTGCATAAACAGCTAAACCTGGCTTGAAAGGGCTGATAGCCACCAGACAGCTAGGAGGCAAGTCCTGCTGAGACAAGTAATCTCCCCCCCCCATGGTGCTCTCCTATTGTCTATACGACACCAGTTCCACACCACCACACCCTTTTCGAAGTACTCAAACCACCAGCCATTATCTCTTGTAGAGACCTCATCCATTTGATGCAAAAAGATTACTGACTAGGAAACTGGACAATCCTGACACAATGCAACGCAGGTAATAGCTCATTACCACACTCTCATCGAATAATGGCCGGCTGGCCAACTAATAACCTTGACAAAAGGAAATATCTGGAAACCATGTCAGGACAAGGATGTAGTAATTAACTCTTTATCTGTATTCACTGACTGCGAGACAGAGCCAATACACAGGGAGAGGCCATAACTTGGGTTTTACTGTATAAATATCTCGTGAAACTGTACCATTTGGGAGGTGTTCACTTAGCCATTGACTGAGTGCGACCTTTCCCTTGCTAGCAAGTAAATTAAAGAAACTTCTGCCGGAGCTGAAGGTGTCTGAGTCATTTATCGGAGGTTGAGATTTCGACAGTTACTTCTTGGAGGTTCCCCCGAGATGCATACTCTCTGTCCTGTGAGTAAAACGGATACAGGCATAGTGCCTCTCCAGTGAAAGGCTTCAGTGGCCAAAACAAGGTGAGCCTTTTGCTCACAAGAGGTTTCTTCACTGTTGAATCGCATATGTAATCTGTTGTCCACAGGGGAGGTACTGCAATCTACGAGACTCGACATTTAAAAGCAAAAGTTATTTTTTATAATCATTTCTTTCTCCGCTCGCAAGCAGAAGAGAACTGGTTCTGGAAAAATCTCGAAACAGCCCGGGGAAGGTTTCAGTAGGTAAGGTGGAAACAGTGCTATTAGGGGAAAAAAAAGGTTCTTAAAGGTTCTTATGTGATAAGATTAGAAAAAAAGTGCTAATCGATCGAAGGTTCTTATGTGATAAGAGTTAATTTGGAAAAGGTTCTTATGTGATAAGAGTAGGAAAAAAAAGCGCAATCGATCGAAGGTTCTTATGTGATAAGAGTTACGGTAATGGAACCATAAGTTTTATAAGTTTTATTAGGATAAGTTAAGGACTCGGTCTGTAGTGGCGTACAATGCAGACTGAGAATTGATTATTTGTTTAGATAGAGTTTAAGGTTATGATTTGTGTACTTGCGTGAATGTTGTTTGTCCTAGCTGTCCTTGTTATACTGTTGTGTGCGACATTGCAATTAGAGAAACGGGAAGAGTCACTGGGGAAAATTGTGATTTGGAAAAAAAAACAAGGATTGATTGAGAAAAGAAACAGTAACTGATTGATCAACTACGGTTGGTTCGTGCCAACATATCTCACACACCCAGACTGAGCCCGAATTAAGAGCCTTTTCAGGCCACGTAACGGCCAGGAGAAGTGGGCGTAGAGAACTCGGTTGGCCGAAAGGATTGTGAGATCAGAAACTGTGGAAAATCTTAATCATCCAGAATGGGCTGTCACAGGTGAGCCTTCGCTTCCGAAAGCTTCAACAGCCATGACCATCTCAGCAGCATGCTCGGTAGCCCCCTCAGTGGTGGCTAGTGGGAGCCTGCTGAGTGCATCAGCGCAGTTTTCGGTGAATGGTCTGTGCCGAATTGTATAGTCATAGGCGGCTAACGTGAGTGCCCACCTCTGTATGCGGGCCGATGCGTTTGCATTTATGGCCTTGTTGTCGGCCAAAAGGGACGTTAGGCGTTTGTGATCTGTCTCCAGCTCAAATTTCCTGCCAAACAGGTAATGGTGCATTTTCTTTACCGCATATACACATGCGAGCGCCTCCTTTTCTACCATCCCGTAGCCCCTTTCTGCCTGGGACAGACTTCTGGAGGCATAAGCTACTGGCTGTAACTGACCCTTGGCATTGACATGCTGCAACACACACCCGACACCATAGGACGACGCATCGCACGTTAAAACTAGTTTCTTACACGGGTCATATAACATTAATAGATTGTTGGAGCATAACAAATTGCGTGCTCTATCAAAAGCCCTTTCCTGGCTGTCCTCCCAGACCCATTCGCAACCTTTGCGTAGGAGCACGTGTAGCGGCTCTAGCAGCGTGCTCAATTTGAAGAAAGTTACCAAAATAGTTCAGGAGCCCCAGGAACGAATGCAGCTCCGTCGTATTACGGGGTCTGGGTGCTCTCTGGATCGCTTCCGTCTTGGACGCAGTAGGGCTGATCCCGTCTGCAGCTACCCTCATCCCCAGGAATTCTACCTTTGGAGCTAGGAAGACGCACTTCATCTTTTTCAGTCGCAGCCCTACCTGGTCCAGTCTGCGTAGCACCTCCTCCAGGTTGTGGAGGTGTTCTTCAGTATCGCAACCCGTGATGAGGATGTCGTCTTGAAAAACCACCGTCCCTGGAATTGACTTGAGGAGACTTTCCATATTTCGTTGGAAGATCGCGGCGGCCGAGCGAATCCCAAACGGACATCTGTTGTACTCAAACAATCCCTTGTGTGTCGTGATGGTGGTCAGCTTCTTCGACTCACTCGCCAGCTCCTGGGTCATGTAAGCTGAGGTCACATCCAATTTTGAAAAAGGTTTGCCACCGGATAGCGTCGCAAAGAGGTCCTCCACTCTCGGTAGCGGGTACTGGTCTTGGAGTGACACCCGATTGATAGTGGCCTTGTAATCACCACATATCCTGACCGACCCATCCGCCTTGAGCACCGGCACGATCGGGCTCGCCCAGTCACTGAATTCGACTGGCGAGATGATGCCTTCCCTCAGCAGGCGGTCCAATTCGCCTTCTATCTTTTCCCGCATCACGTGCGGCACCGCTCTGACCTGGTCGTGTAATGGTCTGGCGTCCGGGTTTATGTGAATCATTACCTTGGCCCCCATGAAAGTGCCAATGCCGGGTTGAAATAATAAGTCAAATTTGTCCAGGATCTGTGAGCATAATACTCGCTCCACAGAGGAAATTGCATTGACATCGCCCCATTTCCAGTTAATGACAGCAAGTCAACTCCTCCCCAGTAGTGCGGGACCGTCCCCTGGGACAACCCAGACTGGCAACCTGTTTTCCGAATCTTTGTGGGTCATGACTACCATGGTGCTGCCTAGCACCGGAATGATCTCCTTTGTGTAAGTCCGTAACTGTGCGTAAATCGGCGATAATTTTGGCCTCCTGGCCTTGGACGCCCACAACTTTTCGAACTGTTTGATACTCATCAGGGACTGGCTGGCCCCCGTGTCTAGCTCCATTGATATTGGGATGCCATTGAGGAGTACTTTCATCATTATCGGTGGCGTCCTGGTGTATGAACTGTATACGTGCTCCACATGAACTCGCTGAACTTCAGCTTCCAGCGATTTCCCCCAGTGTCCATTTCTGCAATTTCTGCAGGTATTTTGCTCATCTCTGCAAACTCCGGCTGAGTGTGTGCCTCCACACCTCCAACATGAGCTATTGTTGGAAACAAAAGGTCCCTTGCCAGTCGATCGTCTCTGATGCTTCTGTGACTGTCCTTAAGTGCGCTATTAGCAGGTGTTGATGGCCCTATTATTGGCCGCAGTGTCCCTTGCAATGGCGTGAATCACCGTTCAGCTTGTCATTGTCTCTGTTGAACTCCCCCTCTGGGTTCGACTACATGTTGGGGCATGCCCGACTGCCCTTGTCTGCCTGGAGAACTGTGTGCTGCTTTAACAATGTTGATTCTCTGTCCCAACCATTCCTTAACACAGTACCTCTCGTCTGTTCTGCTAGTGGCCATGCTCACATGGTTTCAATCCCAGTTTCTCAACGCCACTGATACAGTATAAATGCACACAAGCCCCATGCTTGAGAGGTCAGTCTTTGACCTGTCCTTTATTCCAGAGCACTCAAGTGATGAAGGTGGGTGGAGCTTCCCCTTTTATACCTGAAGGTCCAGGTTAGGAGTGTCTCCCAAAAGTTCACCATCTAGTGGTCATTGTTCTCACAGTGTACAACTTAGGTCAGATTATACATGGGTTACATTGCTGGTTGAATACATGACAATCATATTGATTGGTGGTGCAGGCTTGAAGGGCCGAATGGCCTGCTCCTGCACCTATTTTCTATGTTTCTATGTTTACTATCTAAAGTTGAATGTGTTTAATTGTCGGTTTTAGTGCCCCCCTTTAATCAGGGGACACTTGATTTACAGATCACTAGAAATAGTTGAAGAGGGTATGCTTTGTCACTGAGCAGCCACACTTTAAGGTTCATTCCAGTTCAGAACATGTTGGGGAGATCCTGGACTGCCGCAGTATGAACGTATCACAGCAGCTCCCAGGGAATCTGTGCAGACCTGTATGAACCTTTTCCTGTGGTTGGGCCGAGTGTAACGTAGCCAAGTTTGCTGACGATACAAAGATGGGAGGAAAAGCAATGTGTGAGGAGGACACAGAAAACCTGCAAAAGGACATAATAGACAGGCTAAGTGAGTGGACAAAAATTTGGCAGATGGAGAATAATGTTGGAAAGTGTGAGGTTATCCACTTTGGCAGAAAAAAATCAAAGAGCAAGTTATTATTTAAATGGAGAAAGATTGCAAAGTGCTGCAGTACAGTAGGACCTGGGGGTACTTGTGCATGAAACACAAAAGGATAGTATGCAGGTACAGCAAGTGATCAGGAAGGCCAATGGTATCTTGGCCTTTATTGCAAAGGGGATGGAGTATAAAAGCAGGGAAGTCTTGCTACAGTTATACAGGGTATTGGTGAGGCCACACCTGGAATACTGCGTGCAGTTTTGGTTTCCATATTTACGAAAGGATATACTTGCTTTGGAGGCAGTTCAGAGAAGGTTCACTCGGTTGATTCCGGAGATGAAGAAAGGTTGAGTAGGTTGGGCCTCTACTAATTGGAATTCAGAAGAATGAGAGGTGATCTTATCGAAACGTATAAGATTAAGAGGGGGCTTGACAAGGTGGATGCAGAGAGGATGTTTCCACTGATGAGGGAGACTAGAACTAGAGGGCATGATCTTAGAATAAGGGGCTGCTCATTTAAAACTGAGATGACGAGAAATTTCTTCTCTCAGAGGGTTGTAAATCTGTGGAATTCGCTGCCTCAGAGAACTATGGCAGTTGGGACATTGAATAAATTTAAGACAAAAATTGACAGTTTCTTAAGCGATAAGGGAATAAGGGGTTATGGGGAGCGGGCAGGGAAGTGGAGCTGAGTCCATGATCAGATCAGCCATGATCATATTAAATGGCTGAGCAGGCTCGAGGGGCCGTATGGCCTACTCCTGCTCCTATTTCTTATGTTCTAACCCCTTGCAGTTGACGTACGCTCCTGGTTGATCAATCAGGGAGTGCCCGAATTGCCACGTGTCTACACCTGTGTGAAGCCAGCCAGAGATGGGAATCCCAGTACTCACTCATTCCGCTTATTGTCATCACAGAGGAAGATTATATAACCCACAGCCCTGGCAAACAATCCATCCATTACATGCCTTATGCATTTATGTGCAGCTGACTGCGGGACCCTCGTTATGTCTCTGGTAACGCCCCAGAAGAAGCCGGAGGCAAAGAAATTGGTGACTTTCACAGCCACCGGTAATGCGTGGCCACCAGGCCCACCAGGAAGCAGCTCTTCTTCTGGGAGGCTGCAGATGTCTGCGACCACCTGCC
Source organism: Pristiophorus japonicus (assembly GCF_044704955.1). Taxonomy (NCBI): domain Eukaryota; kingdom Metazoa; phylum Chordata; class Chondrichthyes; family Pristiophoridae; genus Pristiophorus; species Pristiophorus japonicus. The sequence goes on along the minus strand of NC_091991.1, from coordinate 92,660,942 downwards.
GTGACGATCTCAGCCTTCGGAAGCTCTCCTCCGAGGTTAAGGAAGCTGAGCCTCTGTCTGTGCACCTGGTTAGGTGGGCAGTGCCTCCTGCGACCTCGCCCTCCCTGTTACTGGCCACCTGCAGCCCCCTCCACAGCACGCCCTTGCTGCTGGCGATGCTGATTGACTTCCTCGTTCAAAGTCCAACCGAGCGCAGGCATGGAGCCGCCCATCGTGAACTTCTCCCGCTGAACAACCCAAAGCTCTCCAAATTACTCTCTCACACCAAGTACTCTCACTAAACCGTGTCCCAGCAGGAACTGGGAAAGCAGCTGTGAGCACTGAGCATTTATTGACATCGGGCCTCCTGATCTTTAACCACCCGATAGAGTGCCGAGCAATCGCACCTCCCTTTCACTGGCGACCTTCCCACCCCTCAGAAAACACATGCTGCACCAGCTAAATTCAGTTTGGGCTCCCAACTGCATTATAGGAGCCCATTGTCAAAGAATCTTTCCTTCCATCTTCATTGTTACCTTCAGCCTCTGGAAGTAGCAAGCCTTCCTTTATCGATGTATCCAGGTATCGAAAATGGGACCTGAGAATTCTCAATGACACTTTGTTGTCGCATGGGCCTTACTGCTGCCCTGCTCAGTCTATGGGAGTCTTACTGGAGTCTTTAGCCATGACTGGTGGGGATAGCCCTGATCACCAATCAACCATCTTCATAAGGCTGCTATAGTAGATTGTCGCATCATGACAGCTTCCTGGCATTTATATGCAGGATAAGGAGATTGGCAGCACACACTAGCTGCATTTTAATCAAATTAAAGCCTTTTCTCATAAAATGAGGGGAGTTATATGAAGCTGTAAGTGGCACATGAATTCCGTCAAAACCCTGCCAGACTGTAGAACTGATAACTCTCTTTGTCTGTTTTCATTGGGAAGGATATGAATTGCACAGCTCTCCTGAATAGGGCATTGTGATACATTCTTTACATCACTAACGCACACAAGATGGCTCGACTACATCGTGACTTTTAGTGTATTTACATCAGCAGTTGCATTACCACAGTAGACCAGGTGGAGCGCTATATTACAGGCATCAGTGACTACCTTGAAACAATGGTGAGCAGCCGATTGACAAATGTGGGAAAGGTCACCTGATGCTGTCTGCAAAGCTCCAGACACAAAGAGATTCAGGTGAGTGGTGACCTTGATTGGTACAGACAATGCTGCTCTACTGGTGGAAGTAGGCTGCAGGTCTTCAGCCAAATCTGGCCAATAGCCTCCGAGAGGGGGCACAGTCTCCGGGGCTACTGAGTCAGGAAATTCTCGGTTTGTAAAGCCTGGTGAGTGGTTGTGAGCATGTTGGAAACAAATACCTTCTGTGATGCTTCTGTAAGAGCCTCCAGTCCAGCCTCTTCCATGCCCTTATCCAGCTCTTGTTTATAGCACAGAATAGAGGGATTGCCGTGGGAAAATGTACGTCCCCAATGTAAAGCAGGATGTTAGAACATAAGAATTAGGAACAAGAGTAGGCCATCTAGCCCCTCGAGCCTGCTCCGCCATTCAACAAGATCATGGCTGATCTGGCCGTGGACTCAGCTCCACTTACCTGCCCGCTCCCCGTAACCCTTAATTCCCTTATTGGTTAAAAATCTATCTATCTGTGATTTGAATACATTCAATGAGCTAGCCTCAACTGCTTCCTTGGGAAGATAATTCCACAGATTCACAACCCTCTGGGAGAAGAAATTCCTTCTCAACTCGGTTTTAAATTGGCTCCCCTATATTTTGAGGCTGTGCCCCCTAGTTCTAGTCTCCCCCACCAATGGAAACAACCTCTCTGCCTCTATCTTGTCTATCCCTTTCATTATTTTAAATGTTTCTATAAGATCACTCCTCATCCTTCTGAACTCCAACGAGTAAAGACCCAGTCTACTCAATCTATCATCATAAGGTAACCCCCTCATCTCTGGAATCAGCCCAGTGAATCGTCTCTGTACCCCCTCCAAGGCTAGTATATCCTTCCTTAAGTAAGGTGACCAAAACTGCACGCAGTACTCCGGGTGCGGCCTCATCAATACCCTGTACAGTTGCAGCAGGACCTCCCTGCTTTTGTACTCCATCCCTCTCGCAATGAAGGCCAACATCCCATTCGCCTTCCTGATTACCTGCTGCACCTGCAAACTAACTTTTTGGGATTCATGCACAAGGACCCCCAGGTCCCTCTGCACCGCAGCATGTTGTAATTTCTTCCCATTCAAATAATATTCCCTTTTACTGTTTTTTTTTCCAAGGTGGATGACCTCACATTTTCCGACATTGTATTCCATCTGCCAAACCTTAGCCCATTCGCTTGAGCAGAACCATGTGAAACTAGCTGCAAAGTCCTGACTGAGTCTCCAAAGTACTAAACCTTCAGCAGCAACACACAAAATGACCTCCTCAATGTGGTATCTGCTTCAGGGATACTTAACTCCATCCTGTACCATCGCTTATATAGAGGCAGTAATTATTTCGGGGAGGTTTGGGCAAGAGGAGTTAGCCACACCCCTTTGACATCATTTCCAGTGGGGTTTGGGCTCCTGGTGATTATTTTTGTAGGATAATTCAGGTGCAGATTTTAGTGTGAATTTGAGGCAGCCATGTTTGACCCTGGATACCACTCAAATCCTTCCCAAAACAGGCGGTAATTCAAAGGAAATTCCAGCCTGATATGTGAGTCGGCTGAACAGTGGCAGATGAAATTGAATGCAGACAAGTGTAAAGTATTATATACAAGAATAAAAAATGAGAAGCACGTAGAGTTCAGGATGAACATGCTCAGTCAATGCAGTGCAGCAACCAACAACACACACAGAATGTGGAACTACATCACCAACACTGTAGAATACAAGCCAGAGGGAGTTGTGATCATATTGGACAGAGCTCTGATCAGGTCACATCTTTAGTTCCTTGTCCAGTTCTGGCCGCCAAGACACAGGAAGACATTGAAATGCTGGAGATAGTGCAGAGAAGAGCCACATGGCTGATTCCCAACGTCAGGGGCCTGAGTTATGAGCAATGTCTTAAGAAGCTTGTTCTTTACTGGAGGCATCTGAGAGATGATCTTATAGAGAGGAATCTTTTTTCTTTAATCATTCATTGGATGTGGGCGTCGCTGGCAAGGCCGGCATTTATTGCCCATCCCTAATTGCCCTTGAGAAGGTGATGGTAAGCCCGCTATCCTGGCAAAGTGACGTATGCGCTCCTGCTGTTTCTCTCTGTTTGGAGAGAAGACAATGATGTCCCCTCTCCTGGCATACATGGGCGCTGTGACCTCCCGGACGCAGCGATGAACGGCGAACTGCGAGATGTTTGCTATGTCGCCTGTTCCAGCCTGGAAGGATGTGCTGGTGAAAAAAAAATCATGGCAAGGGTCTCCTTGAGAGACACTGGCAGTGTTGGCGTCACCCTGCTCTGAGGCTGCAGGTCTGGTTGCAAGAGGTGGCAGAGTTGTGTGACCACCTCCTTGGTGAAGCAGAGCCACCGACCGTACTGCTCCTGGCTTGGGTGCAGCTTGGAGAAGTGCTCCCTGAAGACCATAGGTGAGAGCCTCCCTCCCACTCTGTGAGCAGCTTGTGTGGGGGGGGAGGGGGGTGGGGCCGTAGTGCAGATGAATGCACGTTCAGCTGAGAGTGTTTCAGAGAAAGGCATTGAATGGAGTGGCAGCGTTGAAAATGGCAGGCAGTGCATCAAAACAGCGTTACACGATTTTTCTACTCTGCATACTGAGTGCACACTCGCACCTCCCGCGCTATCGCCCTCACCAAGATGGCCAACAGGGTGGGCCACACCGGAAGTGGGCGGACGCCACTTACAAACAAAATGCCCAAAACTCCCGGCACTACAGGGGTGAATTTCGCGGCCAGAATTTGACACCGAGTCACTTGTCACCTGTCCCAATATCTTATGTGACTCAGTGTCAAACTCTGGCCGCGAAATTCACCCCTGTAGTGCCGGGAGTTTTGGGCATTTTTTGGTTTAAAAAGATAGGTTTTAAGGAGCGTCAATGGAGGAGCGAGAAGGAGAGAGGCGGAGAGGTTTAGGGAAGCGTTTCCAGAGCTTAGGGACCAGGCAGCTGAAGGCACGGCCGTCGTGATTAAAATTGGGATTGGTCAGGAGGCCAGAATTGGAGGAGCGCAGAGATCTTGGAGGGTTATAGGGCTGGAGGAGGCTACAGAGGTAGGGAGGGGCGAGGCCATGGAGGGCCCATGGAGCTGGAGGGGAAGGCTCTTGAATTAAGCGGCATCTCTATCTCTTTTTTGAGGATGTAACTAGTAGAGTGGATAAGGGAGAACCAGTGGATGTGGTGCATTTGGACTTTCAAAAGGCTTTTGGCAAGGTACCACACAAGAGATTGGTGTGCAAAATTAAAGCACATGGTATTGGGGGTAATGTATTGACGTGGATAGAGAACTGGTTGGCAGACAGGAAGCAAAGAATGGGAATAAATGGGTCCTTTTCAGAATGGCAGGCAGTGACTAGTGGGGTGCCACAGGGCTTAGTGCTGGGACCCCAGCTATTTACAATATACATCAATGATTTAGACAAAGGAATTGAATGCAATATCTCTCAGATGACACTAAGCTGGGTGGCAGTGCGAGTTGTGAGGAAGGTGCTAGGAGGCTGCAGGGGGACTTGGACAGGTTAGGTGAGTGGGCAAATGCATGGCAGATGCACTTTAATGTGGATAAATGTGAGGTTATCCACTTTGGTGGCAAAAACAGGAAGGCAGATTATTATCTGAATGATGACAGATTAGTAAAAGAGGAGGTGCAGAGAGACCTGGGTGTCATGGTACATCGGTTATTGAAGGTAGGCATGCAGGTACCGGGAGTTCCAGGTGCATGTAGAGGCTCGGGAGGTGCGTTGCTGAGGCCTATAAAAAGGCCCAACATGTTGGAGGAGGCGAGCCAGTGCAGCTGCGGCAGAGTGAGAAGGTAAAAAAGTAGAAAGAAATCAAAAGGTGACATCACAGCCAAGAGGGTAAGTGATTGGCTGGTGATTGGTGAGTAGTTTTTCGTTTTCTTTTTCTTTCTTTATCAGTAAGTAACCACTTAACATTGTTGTTGCCCAATTAGGTTAATCTAAGGGTTAAGTCATGGCAGGACAGCTCGGACACGTGTTGTGCTCCTCCTGTACTACATGGGAACTCAGGGACGCTCCCGGTGTCCCTGAGGACTATGTGTGCGGGAAGTGCATCCGCCTGCAGAACCTGACAAAACGCATTGCGGCGCTGGAGCTGTAGGTGGATGAACTCTGGAGCATCCACAATGCTGAGAATGACGTGAATAGCACGTTTAGTGAGTTGGTCTCACCGCAGGTAAAGGGTACACAGTCAGATAGGGAACGGGTGACGAACAGGAAGAGCAGTGCAAGGAAGGTAGTGCAGGGGTCCTCTGCGGTCATCCCCCTGCAAAACAGATACACCGCTTTGGGTACTGTTGAGGGGGTGACTCATCAGGGGAGGGCAGCAGCAGCCAAGTTCATGGCACCCTGGGTGGCTCTGCTGCACAGGAGGGCAGGAAAAAGAGTCGGAGAGCTATAGTGATAGGGGATTCAATTGTAAGGGGAATAGATAGGCGTTTCTGCGGCCGCAACCGAGACTCCAGGATGGTATGTTGCCTCCCTGGTGCAAGGGTCAAGGATGTCTCGGAGCGGGTGCAGGACATTCTGAAAAGGGAGGGTGAACAGCCAGTTGTCGTGGTGCATATAGGTACCAACGATATAGGTAAAAAATGGGATGAGGTCCTACGAGACGAATTTAGGGAGCTAGGAGTTAAATTAAAAAGTAGGACCTCAAAAGTAGTAATCTCAGGATTGCTACCAGTGCCATGTGCTAGTCAGAGTAGGAATCGGCGGATAGCTCAGATGAATACGTGGCTTGAGGAGTGGTGCAGAAGGGAGGGATTCAAATTCCTGGGACATTGGAACCGGTTCTGGGGGAGGTGGGACCAGTACAAACCGGACGGTCTGCACCTGGGCAGGACCAGAACCAATGTCCTAGGGGGAGTGTTTGCTAGTGCTGTTGGGGAGGAGTTAAACTAATATGGCGGGGGGATGGGAACCTATGCAGGGAGGCAGAGGGAAATAAAAGGGAGACAGAGGCAAAAGATAGAAAGGAGAATAGTAAAAGTGGAGGGCAGAGAAACCTAAGGCAAAATTCTAAAGGGGCAAAGTGTTAAAAAGACAAGCCTGAAGGCTCTATGCCTCAATGCGAGGAGTATTCGGAATAAGGTGGACGAATTAACTGCACATATAGCAGTTAATGAATAGGATGTAGTTGGCATCACAGAGACATGGCTCCAGGGTGACCAAGGCTGGGAACTCAACATCCAGGGGTATTCAACATTTAGGAAGGACAGACAGAAAGGAAAAGGAGGCGGGGTGGCGTTGCTAGTTAAAGAGGAAATTAATGCAATAATTAGGAAGGACATTGGTTTGGATGATGTGGAATCGGTATGGGTGGAGCTACGGAATACCAAAGGGCAGAAAACGCTGGTGGGAGTTGTGTACAGGCCACCAAACAGTAGTAGTGAGGTTGGGGACAGCATCAAACAAGAAATAAGGAATGTGTGCAATAAAGGTACAGCAGTTATCATGGGCGACTTTAATTTACATATAGATTGAGCTAACCAAACTGGTAGCAATGCGGTGGAGGAGGATTTCCTAGAGTGTATTAGGGTTGGTTTTCTTGACCAATATGTCGAGGAACCAACTAGAGAGCTGGCCATCCTAGACTGGGTGATGTGTAATGAGAAGGGACTAATTAGCAATCTTGTTGTGCGAGGCCCCTTGGGGAAGAGTGACCATAATATGGTCGAATTCTTTATTAAGATAAAGAGTGACACAGTTAAATCAGAAACTAGGGTCCTGAACTTAAGGAAAGGTAACTTCGACAGCATGAGGCGTGAATTGGCTAGAATAGATTGGCAAGTGATACTTAAAGGGTTGACAGTGGATAAGCAATGGCAAACATTTATAGACCACATGAATGAACTTCAACAATTGTACGTCCCTGAGTGGAGTAAAAATAAAACAAGGAAGGTGGCTCAACCGTGGCTAACAAGGGAAACTAAGGATAGTGTTAGATCCAAATAAGAGGCATATAAATTGTCCAGAAAAAGCAGCAAACCAGAGGACTGGGAGGAATTTAGAATTCAGCAGAGGACGACAAAGAGTTTAATTAGGAGGGGGGAAATAGAGTACGAGAGGAAGCTTGCCGGCAACATAAAAACTGACAGCAAAAGCTTCTATAGATATGTGAAGAGAAAAAGATTAGTGAAGACAAACGTAGGTCCCTTGCAGTCGGACTCGGGTGAATTTATAATGGGGAACAAAGAAATGGCAGACCAATTGAACAAATACTTTGGTTCTGTCTTCACGAAGGAAGACACAAATAACCTTCCGGATGTACTAGGGGACCAAGGGTCTAGTGAGAAGGAGGAATTGAAGGATATCCTAATTAGGCTGGAAATTGTGTTGGGGAAATTGATGGGATTGAAGGCCGATAAATACCCGGGACCTGATTGTCTGCATCCCAGAGTACTTAAGTGGCTCTAGAAATAGTGGATTCATTGGTGATCATTTTCCAACAGTCTATCGACTCTGGATCAGTTCCTATGGACTGGAGGGTAGCTAATGTAACACCACTTTTTAAAAAAGGAGGGAGAGAGAAAACGGGTAATTATAGACTGGTTAGCCTGACATCAGTTGTGGGGAAAATGTTGGAATCAATTATTAAGGATGAAATAGCAGTGCATTTGGAAAGCAGTGACAGGATCAGTCCAAGTCAGCATGGATTTATGAAAGGGAAATCATGCTTGACAAATTTTCTGGAATTTTTTGAGGATGTAACTAGTAGAGTGGACAAGGGAGAACCAGTGGATGTGGTGTATTTGGACTTTCAAAAGGCCTTTGACAAGGTCCCACATAAGAGATTGGTGTGTAACATCAAAGCACATGGTATTGGGGGTAATGTACTGGCGTGGATAGAGAATTGGTTGGCAGACAGGAAGCAGAGAGTCGGGATAAACGGGCCCTTTTCGGAATGGGAGGCAGTGACTAGTGGAGTGCCGCAGGGCTCAGTGCTGGGACCCCAGCTCTTTACAATATACATCAATGATTTAGATGAAGCAATTGAGTGTAATATTTCCAAGTTTGCAGATGACACTAAACTGGGTGACGGTGTGAGCTGTGAGGAGGATGCTGAGAGGCTGCAGGGTGACTTGGACATGTTAGGTGAGTGGGCAAATGCAATGCAGATGCAGTATAATGTGGATAAATGTGAGGTTATCCACTTTGGTGGCAAAAACACAAAGGCAGAATATTATCTGAATGGCGGCACATTAGGAAAAGGGGAGGTGCAACCTGGAAGATCTGGGTGTCATGGTACATCAATCATTGAAAGTTGGCATGCAGGTACAGCAGGCGGTGAAGAAGGCAAATGGCATGTTGGCCTTCATAGCTAGGGGATTTGAGTATCGGAGCAGGGAGGTCTTATTGCAATTGTACAGGGCCTTGGTGAGGCCTCACCTGGAACATTGTGTTCAGTTTTGGTCTCCTAATCTGAGGAAGGACATTCTTGCTATTGAGGGAGTGCAGCGAAGGTTCACCAGATTGATTCCAGGAATGGCTGGACTGACATATGAGGAGAGACTGGATGAACTGGGCCTTTATACATTGGAGTTTAGAAGGATGAAAAGGGATCTCATAGAAACGTATAAGATTCTGATGGGACGGGACAGGTTAGATGCGGGAAGAATGTTCCTGATGTTGGGGAAGTCCAGAACCAGGGGACACAGTCTTAGGATAAGGGGTAGGCCATTTAGGACTAAGATGAGAAGAAACTTCTTCACTCAGAGTTGTTAACCTGTGGCATTCCCTGCCGCAGAGAGTTGTTGATGCCAGTTCATTGGATATATTCAAGAGGGAGTTAGATATGGCCCTTATGGCTAAAGGGATCAAGGGGTATGGAGAGAAAGCGGGAAACGGGTACTGAGGTGAAGGATCAGCCATGATCTTATTGAATGGTGGCGCAGGCTCGAAGGGCCGAATGGCCTACTCCTGCACCTATTTTCTATGTTTCTAGGTACAGCAGGCGGTGAAGAAGGCAAATAGCATGCTGGCCTTCATAGCGAGGGGATTTGAGTACAGGAGCAGGGAGGTCTTACTGCAGTTGTACAGGGCTTTGGTGAGACCACACCTTGAGTATTGTGTGCAGTTTTGGTCTCCTAATCTGAGGAAGGACATTCTTACTATTGAAGGAGTGCAGCAAAGGTTCACCAGACTGATTTCCTGGATGACATATGAAGAAAGACTGGATCGACTAGGCTTATATTCACTGGAATTTAGAAGAATGAGAGGGGATCTCATAGAAACATATAAAATTCTGGCAGGATTGGACAGGTTAGATGCAGTAAGAATGTTCCCGATGGGGAGGTCCAGAACCAGGGGTTGCAGTCTAAGGATAAGGGGTAAACCATTTAGGACTGAAGTGAGGAGAAACTTCTTCACTCAGAGAATTGTGGGCATGTGAAATTCTCTACCACAGAAAGTTGTTGAGGCCATTACATTAGATATATTCAAAAGGGAGTTAGATGTGGCCCTTACGGCTAAAGGGATCAAGGGGTATGGAGAAAAAGCAGGAAAGGGGTACTGAAGTTGCATGATCAGCCGTGATCATATTGAATGGTGGTGCAGGCTCGAAGGGCCGAATGGCCTACTCCTGCACCTATTTTCTATGTTTCTATGTCTCTTTCAAAGAGCCAGCATGGGTACAATGGGCCAAATAGTCTCCTTCTGTACTGTATCATTCTATGATTCTAGGAGGTTTGTAGCTTGTATTATGGTGGGTTGGAAGGATAACATTTATTGAGATGAGTGGAAGCAGAGCAAAGTCTGAGCCCAGCTTCAACTAGTCATCCTGGATGTTGTGCTGGGAGCGGTAAGGACCAGGAGAGAGGTCCTGTTTCCCAAATAATGACCACATCATCTGTTGTTGTTATGTTGATTGAGGGATACAGGGGAGAACTCCCCTGCTCTTTGCCGAATCACGGTCATGGGATCTTTTACATCCACCTGAGAGCAGACGGGGCCTCGGTTTAACGTCTCATCCGAAAGACGACATTGCAGCACTGCACTGAAGTGTCAGCCTAGATTATTGTGCTCACGTCTCTGGGGCGCGACTTGAATCCACGATTGAGGCCAGCGTCCTCTTGGCCACAATGCCGAGCTGTGGCTGACACACTGTTAATCCATTCACTATTTTATGAGGGTCAATTTCCGCAGGGGCTTTCCGATTACCTACAACTTCGGCAGAGCACTGCGGAAATCTCCTTTACGCCACTTGTCCCGTAGTCGGAGAACCCCTGTGGTAGCTCACGAAAACAGGTGCAAAAGCTCTCGAAGCTGCACCATAGCATCATGGACCTTATTATAGTGGATTTTTTTCATGTGTATAATTGAAAAATCAGTTGAAGTGTGTTTAATCCGGCAGAGACAGGGATTGCTGCTGTACTGTTTGCCCACTCTGAAACTTCTGGGAGGGTGCCTGCATTGCACAGAAATCAGGCATCACGCTATCACCGCCGAAGGTCAATGAATGTACGTCGGGAGAGTGATCGCTGTAAAACAAGACTATTCTCATGCTGATGCCGTCTGAGTGCAGGGACAACAATGATGACCCATCTGCTGTGGGGAGGCACCAGTGTTCATTATTTTGTATTAAGGGAAGACGGGTTTTACTTATTGAACTAAGGAAGCCCGATCACAATTGTCATTGTGTGTGTTCACTTGGTGTGAAATAAAGCAGCTATAGGATCGGCTCTGTCCTCAGCTCACCAGCGCTTCCTCCGTCTGCATTTGAAAAGTTTGGAGAATCACACGCGAGAACGCACGCAAAACTCACGATATCGATACGGCAAAGGGGCCACACCGCTTCCTCCGCTGGGTCACACTATTATCCAGATGTTGGGCAGTGCAAGTCATGGAGCCCACGTCCCAGAGTGACTAAAGCCACCTAACCCAAGCAGGTATCCACAGGGAGATCCTAAACGTGCAACGGCATCCCGTGCCACTGCGGCTCACCGTCTGCTCAATCCCCTCAATCTCAATACTGCTTTCCACACCCATCTTCCTGCTCTTCCATTGGCTTCTGTGGTCAGCCCCCATGGGCGCTCTCGTCTCTGGAGACATTTGGGCTTGGGTCCGCTGCCAGAAAGGCATATTCACTCTCGGGATGCGGGCCTCGTTGGCCAAGCCAGCATTTATTGCCCATCCGTAGATGCCCTGAGAAGGTGGCGATGGGTCTTCTTGACCCGCTAAGAGCAGATTGATACAACGGAGTGGTTTGCTGGGTCACCTTAGAGGGCAGTGAAGGGTCAACCGCGTTGGTATGGGACTAGAGTCACAAATAGAGCAGAGCGGGTAAGGACGGCAGGCTTCCTTCCATAAAGGGCATTTGTGAACCCGTTAACTGTTTAACAATCCGACAGCCCATGGTCACTCTCACTGATAGCAGCTTTTCAAACTGGCATGGTGAGATTTGAACTCACATTCTCCGATTATTAGTCTAGGCCTCTGGGTTACTGCTCTAGTAACATAAGCACCATATTCCCGTACCCCTCCGGAACACATGGTCAAGACATGGTGAGTATGAAACAACTAAACGGGCTTGGGCAAGTTCTTGGGGCCACTGTTCTCGCTAACAGTGGTTCTCCAGGAGTTTGAGCGATTGCTTAAGGGAGTCAGGAGAGAAATTTCCTAGAGGTTTTCCGGAATTGGCCACAGGCTTTATTTGGCCAGGTCCACAGGGTTGGGTGGACAGTGCCTGAGGCTGCAGTTGACTGGATGAGGGAAGTCTTTTCATATCTGGAGTCAGGTCACAGATCCGCTGTGAGCTCATCAAATGGCGGAACAGGCACAAGGGGCTGTTCCTATATACAATTGCTCCAAGTGACCAACTCCTCCATGATGTCAGTCACAGTCCAAGCCTCATGCAACGAGGAAAAGCTGGGACGAGAATCTGATTCAAACAGAGATGAAGCAAGGCATCTGTCACCCAGATTCCTGAAGGTATTCATTTAATATTCAAATAAAGATGTGGATAATAAATGGACAGACAGTGCTCGCCCATCATCTAGTGGGTTCACACAGTTAGTGCAGCACCCCAGCCTTCCAGACCCGAGGGTCGGACTTCCAGCCCCAGTTCATTTACCTGACCTGGGGCAGCAGCTCTGGGATTGGCCTTGACCCCAGGAGCCTAGATTGGGTGGGGTGAGGGGGACGGAAACCAACCAGTGTTCCTGAACACAGTGACCTCTGCTGGAAGGAGTAAGGACAGGATGGGGCCTGGCTGGGAGGCCTGCCATGCTTGAATAAGCCAAGGCTCAGACTCGGCTCACAAAGAATGCCCACTTGAGCAAGGTACTGAGCGAGGAGCTGCTGGTGCCTGCGGAACCATATCCCAGAAAGATCCAGAGAGGAGCGATGTAACAGGAAGGGGACTGACAATCCTTTTGTTATATGTACTTTCAGGGCCTCGTGTGGCTCACCCCCATCTCTTCTCAGATTTTAGCCAGGCTTGTTCAGGTAGATAATTTACAAACACATCTTTAAGTTCCCAGCGAACAAACTGAACGACATCAGGCAGCCGACACATTTCAGCATTTATTACAATAGTAGGGCCACCTGCTGGACTTGTACTGCACCCCAGCGACCAGTTTATGTCACAATATTGGGTCACACTGCGCCCCAGCGACCAGTTTATGTCACAATACTGGGTCACACTGAGCGAGTGACCAGTTTAAGTCACAATACTGGGTCACACTGAGCGAGTGACCAGTTTAAGTCACAATACTGGGTCACACTGCGCCCCAGCGACCAGTTTAAGTCACAATACTGGGTCACACTGAGCGAGTGACCAGTTTATGTCACAGTACTGGGTCACACTGAGCGAGTGACCAGTTTATGTCACAGTACTGGGTCACACTGAGCGAGTGACCAGTTTAAGTCACAATACTGGGTCACACTGAGCGAGTGACCAGTTTATGTCACAATACTGGGTCACACTGAGCGAGTGACCAGTTTATGTCACAATACTGGGTCACACTGAGCGAGTGACCAGTTTAAGTCACAATACTGGGTCACACTGAGCGAGTGACCAGTTTAAGTCACAATACTGGGTCACACTGAGCGAGTGACCAGTTTAAGTCACAGTACTGGGTCACACTGAGCGAGAATCCATCAGTCAATTACACTCTCACCTCTCTGGCCCGCGGTTACAAGCTGCCGTCAATCTCAGGCCGCTTGTGCAGTCGCAACAGTCGGAACCATTCGGGACAGTTAAACACCCCAATTCAACCCAACTAGTGGTGACAAGCTGCCTGGGGCTCTACCAGCTTAAAAGATAAAAAAAGCCCAGCCCACAATTCTCCCTGAGCATATCAAACTGTCACTCTCCCTCCCTCCCTTGTGCACTCAATGGTGAATGGGGACACTGGCTGCCATTCAGTGTCTTGAATCGATGCCCTGGGGAAGGCAGAGGCAATGAAATGGGTAGCGGGGGAAAGGGGGGTGGGGGGGGGGGGGGGAGAAAAGGCGAGACTTATGCAGCCTCCCACAGCTGATCAACCGAGACTGGGATGGGAGAATCAGAGCAGCATTGCGATAGTCCTGGTCCAGTTAGTCCATGCTCCCTCAGGATGTGTTTCATCAATAGAACATAGTTTTCTTTTTTTTGCTGCAGTCACACTCCAGGCCCCATCCCCGGTAAGCAGACAGACTGACTCGTTTCCCTTTCACCTTCTCCCTGCACCGTCCCTTTGTACAGGGGCTTGGTTCCGCAGGTAGTGCTAGCCTTCCAGTGCCTCCCTTCTTGGTCGTTCACCAGGGGACAATCAGCACGGTGAGTTGCTGGGCTATTCAACTGCAGGCAGGCATCACAGTGGGGCCTAATTCTGTCCTCAATGTTTCCGTGAACTTATTTTTGGGTGTGCGGCCCCCGTTAAAGGGTTGTGTGGCCCACATTACTGCACATACGCAGTTTATGTCATTGGAGGGTTGCGCAGCTCAAAGGGAACGTTGCCCTACACGGTTCGCTGGATAGCAACCGGGACGTGACCTTTACCAGATTTGTGCCCTCCCTCTCCATCCCCCCACGCTAATCCAAGAGTGTCCTCAACAACTATCACCTTGACTGAGGTCGCGCTAACTCAGCAGAGATCAGGGACTGAAGATGGCAGCCTCTACTCTCTATGGGTTAATAGCCACACACTACCTGAGCACCAGGGGCAGGGGGAGACCGAGTAACTTGGCTTGTCTTGCTCCCTCACACTCAGGGCTCAATCAGTAACTTTGCCGCATTGGAAACTGCAGACACAACACAATGAGGGGGAAAAAATAAAGGAAACGGGGAGGAAAAGACAAATTCAATTCTCCATTTTTTTATAAAAATAAAAATACCCAAACAGAGAGACTCAGTGCAGCTGGGAGCGAGGCAGCCTGAGGGGTTTGATCATCCAGAGGGTGAGCCTGTGGCCTGACCTCACGCCTCTCTATTTCTTCTTCATGGCCCGCTTCCCTTCTCCTTTCTTTGGCTTCCCTTTGCCTCGCAACTTCCTGAGCCGCCTCATTTCCTCTTTGAAATCTTCGTGCTCGTCTCTGCGGAGGCAAAAAGAGTGTGACAGTCACAGCCGATCGGGCCAGGCAGCATCCTGACCCCCCGACGTGCTGCTGAATCCGCCTGCCGCCCTGCTGCTGACCCCCCCGGGCAGATCTCTGGGGCCCATCCCCAGTCACTTTGGATTCAGTAACGCCGCCTTGTGTTGTTAGCATGTTATTACACCACTGGCCTTTTCAGTTTTAGAATATTCCCACCCCACAATTTCCTCCCGAAAGCAGAAACCTCAAACCTGTTCTGGTTCCACAGAGAGCCAGAGGTCTTTGGTACTTCGTGCAAGCGCCCGTAGTTCAAACAGACTATTTGACCATGGCTGGCATCACAGCCGAGCCTGATCCTGTTCTCACCAGATCTCTACGTCTGTGCTCCTCCAGTGGGGAACACAAGAATGTTCTCAGACAGAAGAATGTCGCAGCATGCTCGGGAAGGACAGGTCACTTTGCTTCCACAATGCAGACCAAGGCCCCGTGACTTAGGAGGTTTCCCAAGGGGGGGGTGGGGGAGGGCAGAATAGAAATGTGGTAATCTATAATTAGGGGGATAGATAACGTCCTCTGCAACCAAGAATGAGAATCCCGGTGCCAGGGTAGAGGGTATCTCACGGCAGCTGGAGAGGCACTTGGAAAGGGAGGGGGTAAATCCAGTTGTCGTGGTCCATGTTGGAACAACCGGTAAAGGTAGGAGCAGGGAGGAGGTCCTGCTGAAAATGTTTCAGGAGTTAGGAACTAAATTTAAAAAGCAGGACCTCGAGGGTAATAATCTCTGGGTTATTGCCCGAGCCACATGCAAATTGGCATAGAAGCCGACGGATCAGGAGAATTAACACGTGGCTATCGGGCTGGTGTGGGAAAGAGGGCTTCCTTTTCATGGGACACTGGCACCAGTTCTGGGACAGGATGGAGCTGTACCGATGGGACCGGCTCCACCTGAACCGGGATGGGAGCCATGTCCTAGCGGAAAGGGTAAATAGGAGGTGGCACAGGCTTTAAACTAGTAAGATGGGGGGAGGGATCTACAAGAAACGTAACCTGCCTAAATATAAACAAAACAGGAAAGGAGAGCATAGGAAAGAGTAAAGTAAGGGAGGACAAGGGAATAAATGGAGATATAGAATAGAAGTCTAAAAAGATGGTTAAACGTAAAGTGAGAGGAACTGCTATTAAAAATGAATACAGCTCTGTACAGCAATAAAACAGGAGCTGGAGGCAATCATGTGTTGTAATAGTAAAAGTGGAGGGCAGAGAAACCGAAGGCAAAAATCAAAAAGGGCCACATTACAACATAATTCTAAAGGGACAAAGAGTGTTAAAAAGACAAGCCTGAAGGCTTTGTGCCTCAATGCGAGGATTATTTGTAATAAGGTGGATGAATTAACTGCGCAGATAGCTGTTAACAAATATGATGTAATTGGGATCACAGAGACATGGCTCCAGGGTGATCAAGGCTGGGAACTCAACATTCAGGGTTATTCAACATTCAGGAAGGATAGAGAGAAAGGAAAAGGAGGTGGGGTAGCGTTGCTGGTTAAAGAGGAGATTAACGCAATAGTAAGGAAGGACATTAGCTTGGATGATGTGGAATATATATGGGTAGAGCTGCGGAATGCCAAGGGGCAGAAAACGCTAGTGGGAGTTGTGTACAGACCACCAAACAGCAGTAGTGAGGTTGGGAATGACATCAAACAGGAAATTAGGAATGCGTGCAATAAAGGTACAGTAGTTATCATGGGCGACTTTAATCTACATGTAGATTGGGCTAACCAAACTGGTAGCAATACGGTGGAGGAGGATTTCCTGGAGTGTATTAGGGATGGTTTTCTAGACCAATATGTCGAGGAACCAACTAGAGAGCTGGCCATCCTAGACTGGGTGATGTGTAATGAGAGAGGACTAATTAGCAATCGTATTGTGCGAGGCCCCTTGGGGAAGAGTGACCATAATATGGTAGAATTCTTTATTAAGATGGAGAGTGACAGTGTTAATTCAGAGACTAGGCTTGTGAACTTAAGGGGAGGTAACTTCGATGATACGAGACGTGAATTGGCTAGGATAGACTGGCGAATGATACTTAAAGGGTTGACAGTGGATAGGCAATGGCAGACATTTATAGATTACATGGATGAACTTCAACAATTGTACATCCCTGTCTGGAGTAAAAATAAAAAGGGGAAGGTGGCTCAACCGTGGCTAACAAGGGAAATTAGGGATAGTGTTAAATCCAAGGAAGAGGCATATAAATTGGCCAGAAAAAGCAGCAAACCTTAATTTAGAATTCAGCAGAGGAGGACAAAGGATCTAATTAGGAGGGGGAAAATAAAGTATGAGAGGAAGCTTGCAGGGAACATAAAAATTGACTGCAAAAGCTTCTATAGATATGTGAAGACAAATGTAAGTGCTTGCAGTCAGAATCAGGTGAAGTTATAGAAACATAGAAAATAGGTGCAGGAGCAGGCCATTCAGCCCTTCTAGCCTGCACCGCCATTCAATGAGTTCATGGCTGAACATGAAACTTCAGTACCCCCTTCCTGCTTTCTCGCCATACCCCTTGATCCCCCGAGTAGTAAGGACTTCATCTAACTCCCTTTTGAATATATTTAGTGAATTGGCCTCAACTACTTTCTGTGGTAGAGAATTCCACAGGTTCACCACTCTCTGGGTGAAGAAGTTTCTCCTCATCTCGGTCCTAAATGGCTTACCCCTTATCCTTAGACTGTGACCCCTGGTTCTGGGCTTCCCCAACATTGGGAACATTCTTCCTGCATCTAACCTGTTTAAACCCGTCAGAATTTTAAACGTTTCTATGAGGTCCCCTCTCATTCTTCTGACCTCCAGTGAATACAAGCCCAGTTGATCCAGTCTTTCTTGATAGGTCAGTCCCACCATCCCGGGAATCAGTCTGGTAAATCTTCGCTACACTCCCTCAATAGCAAGAATGTCCTTCCTCAAGTTAGGAGACCAAAACTGTACACAATACTCCAGGTGTGGCCTCACCAAGGCCCTGTACAACTGTAGCAACACCTCCCTGCCCCTGTACTCAATGGGGAACAAAGAAATGGCAGACCAATTGAACAAATACTTTGGATATGTTTTCACTAAGGAAGACACAAATAACCTTCTGGAAATACTAGGGTTCGAGGGTCTAGTGAAAAGGACGAACTGAAGGAAATCCTTATTAGTCAGGAAATTGTGTTAGGGAAATTGATGGGATTGAAGGCCGATAAATCCCCAGAGCCTGATAGGCTGCATCCCCAGAGTACTTAAGGAAGTGGCCCTAGAAATAATGGATGCATTGGTGATCATTTCCAACAGTCTATCGACTCTGGATCAGTTTCTATGGACTGGAGGGTAGCTAATGTAACACCACTTTTTAAAAAAGGGAGAGAGAAAACAGGGAATTATAGACCAGTTAGCCTGACATCGGTGGTGGGGAAAATGTTGGAATCAATTATTAAAGATGAAATAGCAGCGCATTTGGAAAGCAATAACAGGATCGGTCCAAGTCAGCATGGATTTATGAAAGGGAAATCATGCTCGACAAATCTTCTGGAATTTTTTGAGGGTGTAACTAGTGGAGTGGACAGGAGAGAACCAGTGGGTGTGGTGTATTTGGACTTTCAAAAGGCTTTTGACAAGGTCCCACACAAGAGATTAGTGTGCAAAATTAAAGCACATGGTATTAGAGGTAATGTATTGACGTGGATAGAGAACTGGTTGGCAGACAGGAAGCAAAGAGTCAGAATAAATGGGTCCTTTTCAGAATTATAGGCAGTGACCAGTGGGGTACCGCAGGGTTCAGTGCTGGGACCCCAGCTATTTACAATATACATCATTGACTTCGATGAAGGAATTGAATGTAATATCTCCAAGTTTGCAGATGACACTGAGCTGGGTGGCGGTGTGAGCTGTGAGGAGGATGCTAAGAAGCTGCAGGGTGACTTGGACAGGTTAGGTGAGTGGGCAAATGCTTGGCAGATGCAGTATAATGTGGATAAATATGAGGTTATCCACTTTGGTGGCAAAAACAGGAAGGCAGAATATTATCTGAATGGTGACAGATTAGGAAAAGTGGAGGTGCAACGAGACCTGGGTGTCATGGTACATCAGTCATTGAAGTTTGGCATGCAGGTACAGCAGGCGGTGAAGAAGGCAAATGACATGTTGGCCTTCATAGCTAGGGGATTTGAGTATAGGAGCAGGGAGTTCTTACTGCAGTTGTACAGAGCCTTGTTGAGGCCACACCTGGAATATTGTGTTCAGTTTTGGTCTCCTAATCTAAGGAAGGATGTTCTTGCTATTGAGGGAGTGCAGCGAAGGTTCACCAGAATGATTCCCGGGGTGGCAGGACTGACATATGAAGAGAGACTGGATCAACTGGGCTTGTATCCACTGGAGTTTAGAAGAATGAGAGGGGATCTCATAGAAACATAGAAAATTCTGATGGGATTGGACAGGTTAGAGGCAGGAAGAATGTTCCCATTGCTGGGGAGTTCCAGAACCAGGGGTCACAGACTAAGAATAAGGGTTAAGCCATTTAGAAACATAGAAAATAGGTGCAGGAGTAGGCCATTCGGCCCTTCTAGCCTGCACCGCCATTCAATGAGTTCATGGCTGAACATGCAACTTCAGTACCCCATTCCTGCTTTCTCACCATACCCCTTGATTCCCCTAGTAGTAAGGACTTCATCTAACTCCTTTTTGAATATATTTAGTGAATTGGCCTCAACTACTTTCTGTGGTAGAGAATTCCACAGGTTCACCACTCTCTGGGTGAAGAAATTTCTCCTCATCTCAGTCCTAAATGGCTTCCCCCTTATCCTTAGACTGTGTCCCCTGGTTCTGGACTTCCCCAACATTGGGAACATTCTTCCTGCATCTAACCTGTCTAACCCCGTCAGAATTTTAAACGTTTCTATGAGGTCCCCTCTCATTCTTCTGAACTCCAGTGAATACAAGCCCAGTTGATCCAGTCTTTCTTGATAGGTCAGTCCCGCCATCCCGGGAATCAGTCTGGTGAACCTTCGCTGCACTCCCTCAATAGCAAGAATGTCCTTCCTCAGGTTAGGAGACCAAAACTGTACACAATACTCCAGGTGTGGCCTCACCAAGGCCCTGTACAATTGTAGCAACACCTCCCTGCCCTTGTACTCAAATCCCCTCGCTATGAAGGCCAACATGCCATTTGCTTTCTTAACCGCCTGCTGTACCTGCATGCCAATTTAGGACCGAGATGAGAAACTTCTTCACCCAGAGAGTGGTTAACCTGTGGAATTCACTACCGCAGAAAGTTGTTGAGGCCAGTTCGTTAGATATATTCAAAAGGGAGTTAGATATGGCCCTTGCGGCCAAAGGGATCAAGGGGTATGGAGAGAAAGCAGGAAAGGGGTACTGAGGTTGAAAGATCAGCCATGATCTTATTGAATGGCGGTGCAGGCTCAAAGGGCTGAATGGCCTGCTCCAGCATCTAATTTCTATGTTGTGAGGAACCAGATGAAGTGAGCCATGGCTACAGAAAAATCTGGACTGCGAATTAAACATTTCAAGGTATAACATATAACATATAAAAGATAGAGGGAAAAGGAGGTGGAGTAGCTGTACTTATTAGTGATAACATAATGCCAGTAGAAAAAAGTGATGCAGCTATCAGCAAGACAGAAATATAATCCATGTTGATAGAGACAAAAGATAATAAAGGATCAATTACACCAGTAGTGGTAGTCTACAGGCCATCTATAGTGGAAGGGAGGTGGAGGAAGAAATATGCAGACAAATTAGGGAAATGAGTAAAACACATAGAATAATAATCATGGGGGATTTTAAAAGGGGTAGGTAAACATAGAAACATAGAAACATGGAAAATAGGTGCAGGAGTAGGCCATTCGGCCCTTCTAGCCTGCACCGCCATTCAATGAGTTCATGGCTGAACATTTAACTTCAGTACCCCATTCCTGCTTTCTCGCCATACCCCTTGATCCCCCTAGTAGTAAGGACTTCATCTAACTCCTTTTTGAATATATTTAGTGAATTGGCCTCAACAACTTTCTGTGGTGGAGAATTCCACAGGTTCACCACTCTCTGGGTGAAGAAGTTTCTCCTCATCTCGGTCTTAAATGGCTTACCCCTTATCCTTAGACTGTGACCTCTGGTTCTGGACTTCCCCAACATTGAGAACATTCTTCCTGCATCTAACCTGTCTGAACCCATCAGAATTTTAAACGTTTCTATGAGGTCCCCTCTCATTCTTCTCAACTCCAGTGAATACAAGCCCAGTTGATCCAGTCTTTCTCGATAGGTCAGTCCCGCCATCCCGGGAATCAGTCTGGTGAATCTTCGCTGCACTCCCTCAATAGCAAGAATGTCCTTCCTCAAGTTAGGAGACCAAAACTGTACACAATACTCCAGGTGTGGCCTCACCAAGGCCCTGTACAACTGTAGCAACACCTCCCTACCCCTGTACTCAAATCCCCTCGCTATGAAGGCCAACACGCCATTTGCTTTCTTAACTGCCTGCTGTACCTGCATGCCAACCTTCAATGACTGATGTACCATGACACCCAGGTCTTGTTGCAACTCCCCTTTTCCTAATCTGTCACCATTCAGATAATAGTCTGTCTCTCTGTTTTTACCACCAAAGTGGATAACCTCACATTTATCCATATTATACGTCATCTGCCATGCATTTGTCCACTCACCTAACCTATCCAAGTCACTCTGCAGCCTTATAGCATCCTCCTCGCAGCTCACACTGCTACCTAACTTAGTGTCATCCACAAATTTGGAGATACTACATTTAATCACCTCATCTAAATCATTAATGTATAATGTAAATAGCTGGGGTCCCAGCACTGAACCCTGCGGTACCCCACTGGTCACTGCCTGCCATTCTGAAAAGTACCCATTTACTCCTACTCTTTGCTTCCTGTCTGACAACCAGTTCTCAATCCATGTCAGCACACTACCCTCAAACGGGATAAAGGAATGTCGTTCCTGCAATGTGTACAGGATTCCTTTCTAAACCAATATATAAAAAGCCCAACAAGGGAGCATTCGCTATTGGGGAATGGACCAGAGCAGATAAGAGAAGTAAAAGTGGGGAACATCTGGGCAATAGTGACCATAATATAATACGCTTTAAGATGATAATTGAGAAGGACACAAATGTGACAAAAACCGGGGTAATAGATTGGAGAAAAGCTGATTTTAAGGGGCTGAGAATAGAACGTGGGGAAATAAACTAGGCAACAATATTGGCAAAAAAACAATGTAGAGCAGCAATGGGAAACATTTAAAACGGTGTTTAACAGAATGCAGGAACAATATATTCTGCTAAAAGGAAAGAACAAACTAAACACTAATGAGACTCCATGGATGAATAAAGCCATAAGGGAACAATTGAGGGTAAGGAAAGAGACATACATTAAGTGCATAGGCAGCAGGGGAGTGCACGAAAAGGGAGAATACGAAAAGATTAGAGAAATAAAAAAAAAACAATTAGGAAGGCAAAGTGGAACTATGAATTTAAATTATCAAGGAACATAAAACAAAATAGTAAAATATTTTACAGGCATATCAATAAAAAAAGGAAGGTTGGGATGGGAATATAGCCATTCAGGGATAGATAGGATAATACCACAGGTAATAATAGATAAATTGGAGAAATATTAAATAAGTATTCTGCTTCAGTATTTACCAGGGAGATAGAACAGGTGGACGTGACATTGGATGATGAGATTAGTAATGAGAAAAGTACATTGAAAATAAAAAGAGGGGATATACTAAATAAACTAATCAAACTCAAAGAGGAAAAAATCCCTGAATTGCATCCATGCATTTTAAAAGAATCTAGGGAAGAGATAGCAGAGGCATTACTACACATATTTAATAAAAGGTGTAGTGCCAGAGGACTGGCGGATAATTAACGTAAACCTATATTTATGTCCAGGGAATTATAGACCAGTCAGCTTAACATCGGTGGTAGGAAAAATAATGGAATCCCGACTAAAGGAGAAAGTAGAAGAACATCTAGAAACCCAAAATATAATAACGAATAGTCAGCATGGATTTCAAAAGGTAAAGTCTTGCTTGACCAACCTCATTGTTTTTTTTGAAGAGGTAACAGAGAGTAGACAATGGTAATGCAGTAGATGTAATTTATCTAGATTTTCAAAAGGCCTTTGATAAGGTACTCCATAATAGACTGATGAACAAGGTCAGAGATTGTGGAGTCAGGGGACAAGTAGCAGAATGGATCGCCAGCTGGCCTCAGACAGAAAGCAGAGAGTGGGGGTAAAGGGTTGCTATTCACAGTGGCAGAAGGTGGGTAGTGGTGTTCCACAAGGATCAGTGCTGGGACCACTGTTCACAATTTAGATTAATGATGTAGACTTTGGAATCAAAAACACAATTTCTAAATTTGCGGATGACACCAATGCGGGGACAGTCAATGCTGAGGAGGACTGCAACAAATTACAGGAGGACTTTAATAAACTTGCAGAATGGGGATATAATTGGCAAATGAAGTTCAACAGAGATAAACGTGAGGTATTACATTTTGGTAGGAAGAATAAATGTGAGGTATTACATTTTTGCAGGAAAAATAGGGAGGGTGAGAGTCTGGGTGAGGTAGAGGAACAAAGGGATCAATCACTAAATGTTGCGCCACAAATTAACAAGGCCATAAAAAAAGCAAACCAACCACCAGGGTTTATTTCTAGAGGAATAGAATTGAAAAGTAGGGAAGTTATCGAACCTTGGTTAGACCACACTTAGACCACTGCGTACAGTTCCGGTCGCCACATTATAAAAAGGATATAGAGGCACTGGAGAGGGTGCAGAGAAGATTTACAAGGATGATACCAGAAATGCAAGGGTATACCTAAAGGATGAACAGGCTGGGTCTCTTTTCTCTTGAATAAAGAAGGCTGAGGGGGTGACCTAATAGGTCTTTAAAATTATGAAAGGCTTTGTTAGAGTGGATACAGAGAAAATGTTTCCACTTGTGGGGAAGAGCATAACAGAGGCCATCAATATAAGATAGTCACCAAGAAATCCAATAGTAATTCAGAAGAAACTTCTTTAACCAGAGAGTGGTGAGAATGTGGAACTCGCTGCCACAGGGAGTGGTTGAAGCGAATAGTATCGATGCATTTAAGGGGAAGCTATGAGGGAGAAGGGAATAGAGGGTTACGCTGATGGATTTAGATGAGGAGAGACAGGAGGAGGCTCGAGTGGAGCATAAACGCCGGCATGGACTGGTTGGGCCAAATGGCCTGTTTCTGTGCAGTATATCCTATGGAATCCATAGGAACAGAAGTATGCCATTCAGACCCTCGAACCTGTTCCGCCATTCAATTAGATCAAGGCAGGTTTGTATCTTAACTCCATTTACCCGCCTTGGTTCTGTAACCCTTAATACCCGACAAAAATCTATCAATCTTCGTTTTGAAATTTTCAAATGACCCCAAGCCTCAACAGCTTTTTGAGGGAAGGAGTTCCCGATTACCATTATTCTTTGTGTGAAAAGCTTCCTGAGATCACTCCTGCTCTAATTTTAAGATTATGCCCCTTGTTCTAGACTCCCCACCAGAGGGAATCATTTCTTTCTTTCTACCCTCTCAACTCCTTTGATCATCTTAAACGCCCCAAAGAGTCCAGCACTGGGGATTTCCTCAACTCATGTCTGGGTTTGTTGTAGACTCACTGATATAGATTGATCGCCGTGATTGGTCAACAACTCCATTATTGTTGCATCATGTGACTACCAGGATGTAGAAGGGCAATTACATGGACCGTGGTCTTTTTCCATCCAGCAATTCCTAGCCACAAAAGGAAAGTATGCAGGCACAGCAAGTGATCAGGAAGGCCAATGGTGTCTTGGCCTTTATTGCAAAGGGGATGGAGTATAAAAGCAGGGAGGTCTTGCTACAGCTAAATAAGGTATTTGTGAGGCCACACCTGGAATACTGCGTGCAGATTTGGTTTCCATATTTACGAAAGGATATATTTGCTTTGGAGGCAGTTCAGAGAAGGTTCACCAGGTTGATTCTGGGGACGAGGGGGTTGATTTATGAGGAAAGGTCAAGAAGGTTGGGCCTCTACTCATTGGAATTCAGAAGAATGAGAGGTGATCTTATCGAAACGTACAAGATTATGAGAGGGCTTGACAAGGTGGATGCAGAGAGGATGTTTCCACTGATGGGGAAGACTAGAACTAGGGGGCATAATCTTAGAATAAGGAGCCGCCCATTTAAAACTGAGATGAGGAGAAATTTCTTCTCTCAGAGGGTTGCAAATCTGTGCAATTCGCTGCCTCAGAAAGCTGTGGAAGTTGGGACATTGAATAAATTTAAGACAGAAATAGACAGTTTCTTAAACGATAAAGGGATTAGGGGTTATGGGGAGCAGGCGGGGAAGTGGAGCTGAGTCCATGATCGGATCAGCCATGATCTTATTGAATGGCAGAGCAGGTTAGAGGGGCCTACTCCTGTTCCTATTTCTTACGTTCTTATGTTCCTGCGTTATTTTTCTCAGCTCCCTAGCCCAGGTTGATTGCAATGTCCCAACTGCTACACAGGAACATAGGAACAGGAATAGCCATTTAGCCCCTCGAGTCTGTTCCACCAGAATGAGAGCTTGGTTGATGTGTGACCTAACCCCATATACCTGCCTCTGCCCCACATCCCTTCATACTTTTGGTTAACAAAAATATATTTGTTTCAAATTTAAAATGAATTATTGATCTAGCATCAATTATCATTTGAGGAAGAGAGTTCCAAACTTCTACCACCCTCTGCATGTAGAAGTGTTTCTTAATTTCACTCCTGAAAGGCCTGGCTCTAATTTTGTAGGCGATGTCCCCAAGTCCTACACTCTCCAACCAGTGGAAATAATTTCCCTCGACCTACCCTATCAGTTCCCTTTAATATCTTGAAAACGGGCTCAAATCAGAGACGGCCGGTTTAGGAGCGGTTTTGTGCTATGGGCCCATGTTCCTTCTGAACTGGGCTGCAAGAGCCCAATCTCACTGTTATATAGGCTCCTTACAACTAGCAGAAAATAAAGAGAAACTTTTTCCACTGACGGGATGGTCAGGAAGCATATGACACAGATTTAAGGAAATTGGAAAAATAACCAGAGGCGAGGAGAATTTCTTTACGCAGCAAGTTGTGATCTGGAAAACACTGCCTGAAAGGATGGTGGAGGCAGATTCAATAATGTCTCTCAAAAAAGGAATTGCATACATACCGGAAGGTGAAAGATTTGCAGGGAAAGAGCAGGGGAGTGGGACCACCTGAAAGTATAGCTCTTTCACAGAGCAGGTACAGCACAAATAAGCCGAATGGCCTCCTTCTGTGGTGTAACCTTGTTTTCAAATCGCCCCATGGCCTCACCCCTACCTATCTCTGTAATCTCTCCAGCCCTACAACCCTTCGCGATGTCTGCGCTCCACTAAGTCTGGCCTCTTGAGCACCCCAGAATTTAATCGCTCCACCTATTCCATTCAGCTGTCAACCCCCTAAGCTCTGGAATTCCCTCCCGAAAGCTCTATAACTCTCTTTCCTCCTTTAAGACGCTCCTTAAAACCTAGCACTTTGACCCCTACTCCAATAACTCCTTATGTGGCTCGGTGTCAAATTGTGTTTTATCAAGCACCTGTGAAGCATCTTAGGATATCTTACGACGGTAAATGTGCTATATAGATACAAGTTTCTATTGTTGCGATAGAACGATCCCATCAGTGCAGGCTGGGGACTAAGCCTGATCCCAGATGTGGAAGGACTGTATGCTCCTGTTGGATCCAAACAGTTCAGCGTTAAACTGTCTGTTAGCTGCCAGACACAAAGCTCCTGAGCCCTCACCCACCACCAACAAGGGCAGTTAATCGAGAAAGCTACGTGGCGATGGGGCCAGAGTGAAACGAGCACCGTTACCTGTACAAACCCAGGAATCGCAGCTTCCTCATCAGGCTGTAGTACTGGTTATGCTGTGGGTACCAGTCGTACACCTCTTTCCGCAGTGCGAGTGGCTGCTCACTAAACAGCTTCACCACTTTCATTGAGCGGTCATCAGTGGGCCGTGCAACCTCCTGAAAGATCTGTGCACTGAGTCGCGCCATGCGCCGCGCGTAATTCGACAGCGTCGCCATCACAGCGTCCCGGGTACGACAGCGGGCAGTCCCTGCAAGGCAAATAGCACAAGGTGGCAGTGTCGGCGGCAGTATCAACAGACCAATGGTCGGAAAACAAACACTAAAGTTCAATGCTGTGCGACTTGCTATTGTCAAAAGGAACCTTCGACCACTCCGTGACAGACCTGTACCCACCAGTACTGTACCCCAGTATTATACAGTGACAGACCTGTACCCACCAGTACTGTACCCCAGTGTTATACAGTGACAGACCTGTACCCACCAGTACTGTACCCCAGTATTATACAGTGACAGACCTGTACCCACCAATACTGTACCCCAGTGTTATACAGTGACAGACCTGTACCCACCAGTACTGTACCCCAGTGTTATACAGTGACAGACCTGTACCCACCAGTACTGTACCCCAATGTTATACAGTGACAGACCTGTACCCACCAATACTGTACCCCAGTGTTATACAGTGACAGACCTGTGCCCAACAGTACTGTACACCATTGTTATACATGATAGACCTGTACCCACCTACTGTGCCCCAGTGTTACACAGTGACAGACCAGTACCCACCAGTACTGTACACCATTGTTATACATGATAGACCTGTACCCACCAGTACTGTACACGTGATACCGTGACAGACCTCTACCCACTGGTACTGTACCCCAGTGTTATACAGTGACAGACCTGTACCCACCAGTACTGTACCCCAGTATTATACAGCAACAGACCTGCACCGACCAGTATTGTACTCCAATGTTATACAGTGACAGACCTGTACCCACCAGTACTGTGCCCCAGTGCTTTAGTGACAGACCTGTACACATCAGTACTGTACCCGTGTTGAACATCGACAGACCTGCACCCACCAGTACTGTACCCCAGTGTTAAACAGTGACAGACCTGTACCCAGCAGTCCTGTACTCCAGTGTTATACAGTGACAGACCTGTACCAACCAGTACTGTACCCCAGTGTTTTGCAGTGACAGACCTATACCCACCAGTACTGCACCCCAGTGTTTTGCAGTGACAGACCTGTACCCACCAGTACTGCAACCCAGTGTTATAGTGACAGACCTGTACCTACCAGTACTATACCCCAGTGTTATACAGTGACAGACCTGTACCTACCAGTACTATACCCCAGTGTTATACAGTGACAGACCTGTACCCACCAGTACTGTACCCCAGTGTAAAACAATGACAGACCTGTACCCACCAGTACTGTACCCCAGTGTTATACAGTGACATACCTGTACCCACCAGTACTGTACCCCACTGTTATACATGTTAGACCTGTACCCACCTACTGTGCCCCAGTGTTACACAGTGACAGACCAGTACCCACCAGTACTGTACACCATTGTTATACATGATAGACCTGTACCCACCAGTACTGTACACGTGATACCGTGACAGACCTCTACCCACTGGTACTGTACCCCAGTGTTATACAGTGACAGACCTGTACCCACCAGTACTGTACCCCAGTGTTATACAGCAACAGACCTGCACCGACCAGTATTGTACTCCAATGTTATACAGTGACAGACCTGTACCCACCAGTACTGTGCCCCAGTGCTTTAGTGACAGACCTTTACCCATCAGTACTGTACCCGTGTTGAACATCGACAGACCTGCACCCACCAGTACTGTACCCCAGTGTTAAACAGTGACAGACCTGTACCCAGCAGTCCTGTACTCCAGTGTTATACAGTGACAGAACTGTATCAACCAGTACTGTACCACAGTGTTATACAGTGACAGACCTGCAACCACCAGTACTGTACCCCAGTGTAATACAGTGACAGACCAGTACCCACCCATACTGTACCCCAGTGTCATATAGTGCCAGACCTGTACCCACCAGTACTGTACCCCAGTGTCATATGGTGACAGACGTGTACCCATCAGTGCGGTACCCCAGTGTTATACAGTGACCTGTACCCACCAGTACTGTACCCCAGTGTCATACAGTGACAGACCTGTACCCACCAGTACTGTACCCCAGTGTAAAACAATGACAGACCTGTACCCACCAGTACTCTACCCCAGTGTTATACAGTGTCATACCTGTGCCCACCAGTAATGTACCCCAGTGTTATACAGTGACAGACGTGTAACCACCAGTACTGTACGCCAGTGTTATACAGCAACAGACCTGTACCCATGTACTGTACCCCACTGTTATACAGTGACAGACCTGTACCAACCAGTACTGCATCCCAGTCTTATACAGTGACAGACCTGTACCCACCAGTATTGTACCCCACTGTTGTACAGTGACAGACCTGTACCCACCAGTACTGTACCCCAGTGTTACACGGTGACAGACCTGTAACCACCAGTACTGTACCCCAGTGTTATACAGCAACAGACCTGTACCCATGTACTGTACCCCAGTGTTATACAACGACAGACCTGTGCCCACCAGTACTGTACCAGAGTGCTATACAGACCTGTCCCCACCAGTACTGTATCCCAGTGTCATATAGTGACAGACCTGTACCCACCAGTACTGTGCCCCAGTGTTATACAGCAACAGACCTGTACCCACCAATACTGTACCCGTGTTATACAGTGACAGACCTGTGCCCACCAGTACTGTACCCCAGTGTTATACAGCGACATACCTGTACACACCTACTGTGCCCCAGTGTTATACAATGACAGACCTGTACCCACCAGTACTGTACACATGTTATACCGTGACAGACCTGTACCCCCGTGTTATACAGTGACAGACCTGTACCCACCAGTACTGTACCCCAGTGTTATACAGCGACAGACCTGTGCTCACCAGTACTGTGCCCCAGTGTTATACAGTGACAGACCTGTACCCACCAGTACTGTACCCCAGTGTTATACAGTGACAGACCTGTACCCACCAGTACGGTACCACAGTGTTATACAGTGACAGACCTGCACCCACCAGTACTGTACCCCAGTATTATACAGTGACAGACGTGTACCCACCAGTACTGTACCCCAGTGTTATACAGTGACAGACCTGTACCAATCAGTACTGTACCCCAGTGTTATTCAGTGATAGACCTGTACCCACCAGTAATGTAGCAGTGTCATATAGTGACAGATCTGTACCCACCAGTACTGTACCCCAGTATTATACAGTGACAGACGTGTACCCACCAGTACTGTACCCCAGTGTTATACAGTGACAGACCTGTACCAATCAGTACTGTACCCCAGTGTTATTCAGTGATAGACCTGTACCCACCAGTAATGTAGCAGTGTCATATAGTGACAGATCTGTACCCACCAGTACTGTACCCCAGTGTTATGCAGTGACAGACCTGTACCCACCAGTACTGTACCCCAGTGTTATACAGTGACAGACCTGTACCCACCAGTACTGTGCCCCAGTGTTATGCAGCAACAGACCTGTACCCATGTACTGTACCCCACTGTTATACAGTGACAGACCTGTACCAACCAGTACTGCATCCCAGTCTTATACAGTGACAGACCTGTACCCACCAGTATTGTACCCCACTGTTGTACAGTGACAGACCTGTACCCACCAATACTATACCCCAGTGTTATACAGTGACAGACCTGTACCCACCAGTATTGTACCCCACTGTTGTACAGTGTCAGACCTGTGCCCACCAGTACTGTACCCCAGTGTTACACGGTGACAGACCTGTAACCACCAGTACTGTACCCCAGTGTTATACAGCAACAGACCTGTACCCATGTACTGTTCCCCAGTGTTATACAACGACAGACCTGTACCCACCAGTACTGTACACAGGTTATACCGTGACAGACCTGTACCCCCGTGTTATACAGTGACAGACCTGTGCCCACCAGTACTGTACCCCAGTGTTATACAGCGACATACCTGTACACACCTACTGTGCCCCAGTGTTATACAATGACAGACCTGTACCCACCAGTACTGTACACATGTTATACCGTGACAGACCTGTACCCCCGTGTTATACAGTGACAGACCTGTACCCATCAGTACTGTACCCCAGTGTTATACAGCGACAGACCTGCACCCACCAGTATTGTACTCCAATGTTATACAGTGACAGAGCTGTTCCCACCAGTACTGTGCCCCAGTGCTTTAGTGACAGACCTGTTCTCACCAGTACTGTGCCCCAGTGTTATACAGTGACTGACCTGTACCCACCAGTACTGTACCCCAGTGTTATACAGTGACAGACCTGTACCCACCAGTACGGTACCCCAGTGTTATACAGTGACAGACCTGCACCCACCAGTACTGTACCCCAGTATTATACAGTGACAGACGTGTACCCACCAGTACTGTACCCCAGTGTTATACAGTGACAGACCTGTACCCACCAGTACTGTACCCCAGTGTTATGCAGTGACAGACCTCTACCCACCAGTACTGTACCCCAGTGTTATACAGTGACAGACGTGTACCCATTAGTGTGGTACCCCAGTGTTGTACATCGACAGACCTGTACTCACCAGTACTGTACCCCAATGTTATACAGTGACACACCTGTACCCACCAGTACTGTGCCACAATGTTGTACAGTGACAGACCTGTACCCACCAGTACTGTACCCCAGTGTTATACAGTGACAGACCTGTACCCACCAGTACTATACCCCAGTGTTATACAGTGACAGAGCTGTACCCGCCAGTACTGTGCCACAATGTTGTACAGTGACAGACCTGTACCCACCAGTACTGTACCCCAGTGTTGTACAGTGACAGACCTGTACCCACCAGTACTGTACCCCAGTGTTATACAGTGACAGACCTGTGCCCACCTACTGTACCCCAGTGTTATACAGTGACAGACCTGTACCCACCAGTACTGTACCCCAGTGTTATACAGCAACAGACCTGTACCCACCAGTACTGTGCCCCAGTGTTATACAGTGACAGACCTGTACCCACCAGTACTGTGCCCCAGTGTTATACAGTGACAGACGTGTGCCCACCGACTGTGCCCCAGTGTTATACAGTGACACACCTGTACCCACCAGTACTGTGCCCCAGTGTTATACAGTGACAGACCTGTACCCACCAGTACTGTACCCCAGTGTTATACAGTGACAGACCTGTACCCACCAGTACTGTGCCCCAGTGTTATACAGTGACAGACCTGTACCCACCAGTACTGGACCCCAGTGTTATACAGTGACAGACCTGTACCCACCAGTACTGTGCCCCAGTGTTATACAGTGACAGACCTGTACCCACCAGTACTGGACCCCAGTGTTATACAGTGACAGACCTGTACCCACCAGTACTGTACCCCAGTGTTATACAGTGACTGACCTGTACCCACCAGTACTGGACCCCAGTGTTATACAGTGACAGACCTGTACCCACCAGTACTGTGCCCCAGTGTTATACAGTGACAGACCTGTACCCACCAGTACTGTGCCCCACTGTTATACAGTGACTGACCTGTACCCACCAGTACTGGACCCCAGTGTTATACAGTGACAGACCTGTACCCACCAGTACTGTGCCCCAGTGTTATACAGTGACAGACCTGTACCCACCAGTACTGTACCCCAGTGTTATACAGTGACTGACCTGTACCCACCAGTACTGGACCCCAGTGTTATACAGTGACAGACCTGTACCCACCAGTACTGTGCCCCAGTGTTATACAGTGACAGACCTGTACCCACCAGTACTGTACCCCAGTGTTATACAGTGACTGACCTGTACCCACCAGTACTGGACCCCAGTGTTATACAGTGACAGACCTGTACCCACCAGTACTGTGCCCCAGTGTTATACAGTGACAGACCTGTACCCACCAGTACTGTGCCCCAGTGTTATACAGTGACAGACCTGTACCCACCAGTACTGTACCCCAGTGTTATACAGTGACAGACCTGTACCCACCAGTACTGTACCCCAGTGTTATACAGTGACACACCTGTACCCACCAGTACTGTACACTGTCTCTCACCTTTCTCAGGTCTTTGGGTCCGTCTCTCTTGCTCATCCGCCGCGTGCTTCCGGCGGAAGCCGGCCCGGGCGGATTGGCGCCGAGTTTATCTGCTGTCGGTGCGGTACAAGTCTGGAGCGGGCCGGGGGAGAGCTCGGGGCCCAGACTCAGAGCTCGGGGCAAGTGGCCGACAGCAGCAGCCCGGCCTCGCAGGGTGCAGGGTACACCTAGAGTCAGGTTCGGCATACAGCCTGCTCTCCGGAGACCGTGCCTGCGCCTTCTCCTGCTCTCCGGGGCCGGGACCTGCTCCTGTTCCCCGGGGCCGGGACCTGCTCCTGTTCCCCGGGGCCGGGACCTGCTCCTGTTCCCCGGGGCCGGGACCTGCTCCTGCTCCCCGGGGCCGAGATCTGCTCCTGCTCCTGCTCCCCGGGGCCGGGTCGGCTGGCTGTGGGACCCACCCCTGGCCGCACTGTGTCTATCCCGGGAGTAGAGCCGCTCGGAGAGAAGCCTGTCCCAGTGAGGCGTGTAATGTTGAGACAGACTGGGAGCGGTCTGACAGCACAGCTCCATCAAGGCAATGAACTTCTCCACAATTTGGCTATGAGGAAAGGTTGGAGATGCTGGGTGGGACTGCACTCGCCTGGTTCCATTCTTCTATATCTAATCATAGCCAGAAATCTCCTGCAACGGTTTGTTTTCCAGCTTCTGCATCGTTAGCTCTAGTGTCCCTCAAGGAACTGTCCTTGGCCCCCTCCTAGTTCTCATCTATATGCTACCCCTCGGCGACATCATCCAAAAACACAGCGTTAGTTTCCACATGTACGCTGATGACATCCAGCTCTACCTCACCACCACTTCTCTCGACCCCTCCGTGGTTTCTGAATTGTCAGACTGCCTGTCCGGCATCCAGCATTGGATGAGCAGAAGTTTCCTCCAACTGAATACTGGGAAGACTGAAGCCATTGTCTTTGGTTCCCTCTGTCCCCGAGCCACTGACTCCATTCTTCTCCCTCCCTCTGTCTGAGGCTGAACCAGACTGTTCACAACCTTAGCGTCATATTTGACCCTGAAATTAGCTACTGACCACATATCTGTGCCATCACTAAGACCTCCTATTTCCACCTCTGGAGAATTGCTTGACTCTGTCCCTGGCTCAGCTCATCTGCTACTGAAGCCCTCATCCATTCCTTTGTTACCTCTAGACTTGACCTTTCCAACGCACTCCTGGCCAGACTCCCACTTTCTATCCCCCATAAACTTGAAGTCATCCAAAACTCGGCGGCCCATGTCCTAACTCGCACCAAGTCCCGCTCCCCCAGTACCCCTGTGCTCGCTGACCTACATTGGCTCTTGCTAAGCAATGCCTCAATTTTAAAACACATCCTTGTTTTCAAATCCCTTCATGGCCTCTGTAATCTTCTCCAGCCCTCTGAGATGTCTGCGCTCCTCTAATTCTGAATTCTTGAGCATCCCTGATTTTAATCGCTCCACCATTGGTGGCCGTGCCTTCAGCTGCCTGGGCCCTAAACTCTGGAATTCACTCCCTAACCCTCTCTGCCTCTCCTCCTTTAAGACTCTGCTTAAAAGACACCTCTCTGCACCAATATCTCTATGTGGCTTGGTGTCAAATTTTGTTAAACAAGCACTTTGGGGGGTTTTACTATGCTACATAAATAAGTGCTTATGTAGCATTGCTTGTGAGCCAGGCAGAGCAGTAATGCTCCCTCGACCTCTCCAGCAAACCGGTCGATCGCTACCTCTCTTCGCTACCGCATTCGGCTGACCACTAACCCGCGATCTTTCCCTCCTGATTGCAGAGTACCACCTTTCTGCTCCGTGATCGTTCCCGATTGCCGGGACCATCTCCAACGGTCCTTGGCTGTGGCCGTCTCTGTCGCTGGCTTTCCCGCCGGCCAGCCTATCCATCTGTCTAGCTGCCATGCGGAAAATGGAATTAAAAAAGGGTAATGAATTGAGATCCTGCCATTACATTCAGCAGGACCTCCGCACCCCTGGGATTTCCACGTTCCTATGGCACACCCCTGCTCCCTCCCTGTAAATATCGGGGCCAGTTATGTTTTCGAACCGACAAGGGAATCGGCCATACTAGATTTAGTAATGAGTAATGAGCCAGAATTCATTAATAATCTGACAATGAAGACAAGTAAGTCCTTCTATAGGACTGACCACAGCAGAGAGCGAGAGAGGAGAGAATCACAGACAGGGGTCAGAAATGCTAACTACTGGTGGGAAAAGAGCGGCTACAAGTCCCTTCCTTTTCCAGCTCGTCATAGGATTACCAACTCTGGTTGAATGCTTTCCTGAAGGTTTCATCAAATGATTTCCCGCCTGCAACCTCCCCACCCAGTCAAACAGCCTTTGTTCCCTGATCTCCAATGTTTTTAGAACTAAAGTGTTCAAGGAAATGAAATAAAATACCTTCCCAGGTACTTCATGGGTCCAAAATGGGTACAGTGTGTGCAGGGGAATGTACGGTATTACCCCACTACTATGGTGACTGTAGAGTAGGATGGGAAAAGTCAGGAGATTACCGCAGGAATTGTACCAGGTCTCCCTCAAACAGATCCTGGAAAGGGGGGGTTTTCTGGAATTTGAAGTCCTTGTTGAAAACGAGGGTCAAAAACGGCCCATGTCAGACACGGACACTAATGAGGAGTTTGCACAAAATGTTCCCTTTGTGGATCTTGACCTATTTCAGGAGATTGGGAAAAAAACAGAAGTCTAACAGAGTGGGGGCGGGATAAAACTCAAGGAGCTCAAGAACAGGTCCCTACGATTTTAGTAGGAGATCAAATCGAGACCTCTTCCCCTCATAGAGCACCTCTGTCAGACACAGGGAGAAGGTTCCTGAGAGGAACTTCTCAGAAGAAGGGAAGGCTCCCCAGAGGAGTTTCACATGAGTCGGACAGATTTCAAACGGGAACAGGCTAATGACCCGGCTTTTCAGAACGTGAAAACGATGAATGGACACCCAGTGGAAGGTAAATGAAAAAGGGTAGGCCTTACTATATAATGGAGAATGATTTGTTGTACAGGTTGAACAATGAGCGCAGTGTATAGGTATTGGCTCCAAAACCCTTTTGATGGCATTGTATTAGATCTGCCCATGAACAATTGTAGGGAGGACATCTCAGTGGAGAAAACCCAGGAGTAAATCTTACAATGATCTTTTTGACCAGGGATTTATAAAAAAGTATTGTAATTCATGTCAGTTGGCATGATCTAAACCACATTTTCGTGCTCCGTTGGTCCCCCTACCCATAATTGATTTACCATTTGGAAGAATTGCTATAGACTTGGTGGGGCCTTTGGAAAGGTCTGCTAAGGGTTAACAGCATATTCTAGTGAAATAGGCAAAGATGCCTTTTCAGCGTTTCGGAGTTTAACGGACGTTCTGGCTCATAAAGGTTCTCGAGTTTCATTGAGGGAAGATTAGAAACTGCAATATTTCAATCCTTTCATGGGGGCTGTACTGGCACTGGACCTCGCCCTCCAGCGTCAATGTCAGAGGCAACCGAGGCACACAGAAAGAGGGGAGGTAAGGGTTTGCCCAACACTCATAATGAGAGCCATGCCGACACCAGGAACGTCATTGAGCAGACTATCCGAGTGCTGAAGCAATGGTTCCGTTGCCTTGACTACTCTGGAGGAGTCCTCCAGTACACGGCTGAGCTGGTAACCTTATTTGTCATCGTCTGCTGCATGCTGCACAACTTGGCCATCATGAGGGCGCAGCCATTGCCACCAGGCATAGCCGCACCACTTCAGGAAGAGGAGGAGGAAGAAGAGAACAAACTGCAGCGACGGAGGAGGCAGCACTCAATCGGACTTATGGACGATCGGTCCATGACCGCCTCATCAGATTTCATTTCCAGTGACTTTAAGGCCTCTTTCCGATTACTGAGCACGTCCCCATCAGCACATCAATTTGTCATTCCATACCACATCCCCAAACTGAAACAGGGAAATGAACAAATATTTTGTATCGGTCTTCACAGTAGAAGACACTAAAAGCATCCCAATAATAGATAATCAAGGGGCTATAGGGAGGGGGAAACTTAAAACAATCACTATCACTGGAGAAAACGTACGAGGTAAAATAATGAGACTAAAGGTGGACAAGTCCCCTGGAACTGATAGCCTATATCTTAGGGTCTTTAAAGAAGTGGCTGCAGATATAGTGGATGCATTGGTTGTAATCTACCAAAGTTCCCTGGATTCTGGGGAGATCCCAGTGGATTGGAAAATTGCAAATGTAACGCCTCTATTTAAGAAAGGATGGAGACAGAAAACAGGAAACTATAGACCAGTTAGCCTAACATCTGTCATTGGGAAAATGCTGGGGTCCATTATTAAGGAAGCAGTAACAGGACATTTAGAAAATCATGATACAGTCAAGCAGAGTCAGCATGGTTTTATGAAAGGGAAATCATGTTTGACAAATTTGCTGGAATTCATTGAGGATGCAATGAGCAGGGTGGATAAAGGGGAACCGGTAGATGTAGTGTATTTGGATTTCCAGAAGGGATTTGATAAGGTGCCACATAAAACGTTACTGCACAAGATAAGAGCTTACGTGGTTGCAAGTGATGACGGAGATAGAGGATTGGCTAACTAACAGAAAATAGAGTCGGGATAAATGGGTAATTTTCTGGTTGGCAAACTGTAACTAATGGGGTGCCACAGGGATCAGTGCTGGGGCCTCAACTATTTACAATCTATATTAATGACTTGGATGAAGGGATCGAGTGTAATATAGCCAAATTTTCTCATACAAAGAAAGGTAGGAAGAGGACACAAAGAATCTGCAAAGGGATATAGATAGGCTAAGTGAGTGGACAAAAATTGGCAGATGGAGTATAATGTGAGAAAATGTGTGGTAATCCACTTTGGTAGGAAAAATAGAACGCAAATTATTATTTAAATGGAGAGAGATTACAATATGCTGCAATACAGAGGGATCTGGGGGCCCTTGTCCATGAAACACAAAAAGTTAGCATGCAGGTACAGCAAGTAATTAAGAAGGCAAATGGAATGTTAGTCTTTATTGCAAGGGGGATAGAGTATAATAACATAAGAAATGGGAACAGGGCTAGGCCCATACAGCCCCTCCAGCCTGCTCCGCCATTCAATAAGATCATGGCTGATCTGATCATGGACTCAGCGCCACTTCCCCGCCCACTCCCCATAACCACTTATCGCTCAAGAAACTGTCTATTTGTCTTAAATTTATTCAATGACCCAGCTTCCACAGCTCTCCGAGGCAGCAGATTTACAACCCTCAGAGAAAAAATTCCTCGTCATCTCTGTTTTAAATGGGCGGCCCCTTATTCTAAGATCATGCCCCCTAGTTCTAGTGGAAACATCCTCTCTGCATCCACCTTGTCAAGCCCCCTCATAATCTTATACTTTTCAATAAGATCACCTCTCATTCTTCTCAACTTCAATGAGTAGAGGCCCGATCATCTCAACCTTTCCTCATAAGTCAACTCCCTCATCCCTGGAATCAATCTTGTGAATCTTCTCTGAATTGCCTCCAAAGCAAGTATATCCTTTCACAAATATGGAAATCAAAACTGCATGCAGTATTCCAGGTGTGGCCTCACCAATGCCCTGCAGCAAGACTACCCTGCTTTTATACTCCATCCCCTTTGTAATAAGGGCCAAGATTTCATTGGCCTTCCTGATCACTTGCTGTACCTGCATACTATCTTTTTGTGTTTCACGCACAAGTACCCCCAGGTCCCACTGTGCACTTTGCAATCTTTCTCCATTTAAATAATAACTTGCTCTTTGATTTGTTCTGCCAAAGTGCATGACGTCACGCTTTCCAACATTATACTCCATCTGCCAAATTTTTGCCCACTCACTTAGCCTGTCTATGTCCTTTCGCAGATTTTTTGTGTCCTCACACAGTGCTTTTCCTCCCATCTTTGTATCGTCAGCAAAGTTGGCTACGTTACACTCAATCCCTTCTTCCAAGTCGTTAATATAGATTATAAATAGTTGGCGTCCCAGCACTGATCTCTGCGGCACCCCACTAGTTACTGGTTGCCAATCAGAGAATGAACCATTTATCCTGACTCTGTGTTCTGTTAGTTAGCCAATCCTCTATCCATGCTAATATATTACCCCCAACCCCGTGAACTTTTATCTTGTGCACTAACCTTTTATGTGGCACCCTGTCAAATGCCTTCTGGAAGTCCAAATACACCACATCCACTGGTTCCCCTTTATCCACCCTGCTCGTTACATCCTCAAAGAACTTCAGCAAATTTGTCAAACATGACTTCCCCTTCATAAATCCATGCTGACTCTGCCTGACTGAATTTTGCTTATCCAAATGTCCTGCTACTGCTTCTTTAATAATGGACTCCAACATTTTCCCAACGATAAATGTTAGGCTAACTGGTCTATAGTTTCCTGCTTTTTGTCTGCCTCCTTTTTTAAATAGGGGCATTACATTTGCAGTTTTCCAATCTGCTGGGACCTCCCCAGAATCCAGGGAATTTTGGTAAATTACCACCAATGCATCCACAATCCCTGCCGCTACGTCTCTTAAGACCCTAGAAACATAGAAAATAGTTGCAGGAGTAGACCATTCGGCCCTTCGAGCCTGCACCGCCATTCAATAAGATCATGGCTAATCATTCCCTCAGTACACCTTTCCTGCTTTCTCTCCATACCCCTTGATCCCCTTAGCCGTAAGGACCATATCTGACTCCCTCTTCAATATATCCAATGAACTGGCATCAACAACTCTCTGCGGCAGGGAATTCCACAGGTTAACAACTCTCTGAGTGAAGAAGTTTCTCCTCATCTCAGTGCTAAATGGCCTACCCCTTATCCTAAGACTATGTCCCCTGGTTCTGGACTTCCCCAACATCGGGAACATTCTTCCGCATCTAACCTGTCCAGTCCCGTCAGAATCTTATACTTTTCTATGAGATCCCTCTCATCCTTCTAAACTCCAGTGAATAAAGGCTCAGTTGGTCTAGTTTCCTCATATGACAGCCCAGCCATCCCGGGAATCAGTCTGGTGAACCTTCACTGCACTCCCTCAATAGCAAGAACGTCCTTCCTCAGATTAGGAGACAAAACTGAACACAATATTCCAGGTGAGGCCTCACTAAGGCCCTATACAACTGCAGTAAGACCTCCCTGCTCCTATACTCAAATCCCCTAGCTATGAAGGCCAACATATCATTTGCCTTCCTCACCGCCTGCTGTACCTGCATGCCCACTTTCAGTGACTGATGAACCATGACACCCAGGTCTTGTTGCACCTCCCCTTTTCCTAATCTGCCGCCATCCAGATAATATTCTGCCTTTGTGTTTTTGCCCCCAAAATGGATAACCTCACATTTATCCACATTATACTGCATCTGCCATGTATTTGCCCACTCACCTAACCTGTCCAAGTCACCCTGCAGCCTCTTAGCGTCCTCCTCACAGCTCACACCACCACCGAGTTTAGTGTCATCCGCAAATTTGGAGATATTACACTCAATTCTTTCATCTAAATCGTTAATGTATATTGTAAAGAGCTGAGGTCCCAGCACTGAGCCCTGCGGCACTCCACTATTCACTGCCTGCCATTCTGAAAAGGACCCGTTTATCCCGACTCTGCTTCCTGTCTGTCAACCAGTTCTCAATCCACGTCAGTATATTAGACCCAATACCATGCGCTTTGATTTTGCACACCAATCTCTTGTGCGGGACCTTGTCAAAAGCCTTTTGAAAGTCCAAATACACCACATCCACTGGTTCTCCCTTGTCCACTCTGCTAGTTACATCCTCAAAAAATTCCAGAAGATTCGTCAAGTATGATTTCCCTTTCATAAATCCATGCTGACGTGGACCGATCCTGTTACTGCTTTCCAAATGCACTGCTATTTCATCCTTAATGATTGATTCCAACATTTTCCCCACTACTGATGTCAGGCTATCTGGTCTATAATTGCCCGTTTTCTCTCTCCCTCCTTTTTAAAAAGTGGTGTTACATTAGCTACCCTCCAGTCCATAGGAACTGATCCAGAATCAATAGACTGTTGGAAAATGATCACCAATGCACCCACTATTTCTAGGGCCACTTCCTTAAGTACTCTGGGATGCAGACTCAGGCCCCGGGGATTTATCAGTCTTCAATCCCATCAATTTCCCTAACACAATTTCCCGCCTAATAAGGATATCCTTCAGTTCCTCCTTCTCACTAGACCTATTGTCCCTTAGTACATTCGGAAGGTTATTTGTGTCTTCCTTCGTGAAGACAGAACCGATGTATTTGTTCAATTGGTCTGCCATTTCTTTGTTCCCCATTATAAATTCACCTGAATCCGACTGCAAGGGACCTACGTTTGTCTTCACTAATCTTTTTCTCTTCACATGCTTTTGCAGTCAGTTTTTATGTTCCCTGCAAGCTTCCTTTAGTATTCTATTTTCCCCCTCTTAATTAAACCCTTAGTCTTTCTCTGTTGAATTCTAAATGTCTCCCAGTCCTCAGGTTTGTTACTTTTTCTAGCCAAATTACATGCCTCTTCCTTGGCTTTAACACTATCCTTAATTTCCCTTGTTAGCCATGGTTGAGCCACCTTCCCCATTTTATTCTTACTCCAGACAGGGATGTACAATTGCTGAAGTTCATCCATGTGATCTTTAAATGTTTGCCATTGCTTATCCACTGTCAACCCTTTAAGTATCCATTGCCAGTCCATTGTAGCCAATTCACGCCTCATACCATCGAAGTTACCTTTCCTTAAGTTCAGGACCCTAGTTTCTGAATTAACTTTGTTACTCTCCATCTTAATAAAGAATTCTACCATATTATGGTCACTCTTCCCCAAGGGGCCTCACACAACTAGATTGCTAATTAGTCCCTTCTCATTACACATCACCCAGTCTAGGATGGCCAGCTCTCTAGTTGCTTCCTCGACATATTGGTCAAGAAAAGCATCCCTAATACACTCCAGGAAATCCTCCTCCACCGTATTGCTGCCAGTTTGGTTAGCCCAATCAATATGTAGATTAAAGTCACCCATGCTAACTGCTTTATTGCACACATCCTTTATTTCTTGTTTGATGCTGTCCCCAACCTCACTACTACTGTTTGGTGGTCTGTACACAACTCCCACTAGCGTTTTCTGCCCTTTGGAATTCCACAGCTCCACCCATACCGATTCCACATCATCCAGGCTAATGTCCCTCCTTACTATTGCATTAATTTCCTCTTTAACCAGAAACGCCACCCCACCTCCTTTTCCTCTCTGCCTATCCTTCCTAAATGCTGAATACCCTTGGATGTTAAGTTCCCAGCCTTGGTCACCCTGGAGCCATGTCTCCGTGATGCCAATTACATCGTACCCGTTAACTGCTATCTGCACAGTTAATTTGTCCACCTTATTCTGAATACTCTTCGCATTGAGGCACAGAGCCTTCAGCCTTGTCTTTTTAACACACTTTGCCCCTTTAGAATTTTGCTGTAATGTGGCCCTTTTTGCTTTTTGCCTTGGGTTTCTCTGCCCTCCACTTTTACTATTCTCCTTTCTATCTTTTGCTTCTGACTCCATTTTATTTCCCTCTGTCTCCCTGCATAGGTTCCTATCCCCCTGCCACATCAGTTTAACTCCTCCCCAACAGCACTAGCAAACATTCCCCCTAGGACATTGGTTCCGGACCTGCCCAGGTGCAGACCGTCCAGTTTGTACTGGTCCCACATCCCCCAGAACCGGTTCCAGTGTCCCAGAAATTTGAATCCCTCCCTTCTGCACCACTCTTCAAGCCACGTATTCATCTGAGCTATCCTGCGATTCCTACTCTGACTAGCACATGGCACTGGTAGCAATCGTGAGATTACTACTTTTGAGGTCCTACTTTTTAATTTTACTCCTAACTCCCTAAATTCGTCTCGTAGGACCTCATCCCATGTTTTACCTATATCGTTGGTACCTATATGCACCACGACAACTGGCTGTTCACCCTCCCTTTTCAAAATGTCCTGCACCTGCTCTGAGACATCCTTGACCCTTGCACCAGGGAGGCAACATATCATCCTGGAGTTTCGGTTGTGGCCGCAGAAACGCCTATCTATTCCTCTTATAATTGAATCCCCTATCACGATCGCTCTCCCACTCTTTTTCCTGCCCTCCTGTGCAGCAGAGCCACCCACGGTGCCATGAACTTGGCTGCTGCTGCTCCCCCCGATGAGTCATCCCCCCCCCAACAATACTCAAAGCGGTGTATCTGTTTTGCAGGGGGATGACTGCAGGGGACCCCTGCACTACCTTCTTTGCATTACTCTTCCTGTTGGTCACCCATTTACTATCTGGTTGTGGACCCTTTACCTGCGTTAAGACCAACTCACTGAATGTGCTATTCACATCATTCTCAGCATTGTGCATGCTCCAAAGTGAATCCACCCGCAGCTCCAGTTCCGCAACGCGGTCCGTCAGGATTTGCAGGCGGATACACTTCCCGCATACATAGTCGTCAGGGACACCGATAGCGTCCCTGACTTCCCACATAGTACAGGAGGAGCTTAACACGTGTCCGAGCTCTCCTGCCATGCCTTAACCCTAAGATTAACTTAAATTGACAATAACAGTGCTAAATGTTACTTACTGATAAAGAAAAGAAAAAGAAAAACTACATGCCAATCACTTACCCCCTTGGCCGTGTCGTCACCTTTCGATTTCTTTCTACTTCTTTTTTGCCTCCCTGCTGCAGCTGCATCAGCACAGGCCTCACCAGCGATCTCCCGACTCTGCCGCTCCGCCTCCGCTGACGCTACTCCCCAGACTCCCTGATGTGCCAATGGCTTCACCACCACGAGGATGCAAGCCATCAGGTCCAGGGAATTTATCTGCCTTTAGTCCCATTATCTTACTGAGTACCACCTCCTTAGTGATTGTGTTAAGTTCCTCCCCCCCCATAGCCACTTGAATATCCACCGTTGGAATATTGTTAGTGTCCGCTACTGTAAAGACTGATACAAAATATTTCTTCAGAGTTTCTGCCATCTCCATGTTCCCCATTACTAGTTCACTGGTCTCATCCTCTAAGGGACCAACATTTACTTTAACCACTCTTTTCCTTTTTATATACCTATAGAAGTAGGGAAATCCTGCCATAACTACAGGGTGTTGCTGAGACTACACCTGGAGTACTGCATATAGTTTTGGTCTCCTTATTTAAGGAGGGATAAACTTGCATTGACGGCAGTTCAGAGAAGGTTCACTTGGTTGATTCCTGAGATGAAGGTGTTGTCTTATGAAGAAAGATTGAGCAGGTTGGGCCTATACGCATTGGAGTTTAGAAGAATGAAAGATGATCTTATTGAAACAT
Source organism: Pristiophorus japonicus (assembly GCF_044704955.1). NCBI lineage: Eukaryota > Metazoa > Chordata > Chondrichthyes > Pristiophoridae > Pristiophorus > Pristiophorus japonicus. The sequence continues at coordinate 92,616,813 of NC_091991.1, read as the reverse complement.
ATTAGATTTATAAGATTATGAGGCGGTTTGACAGTGTCATGTATCTCACATTACTATATAACTGTATCTTACCATGCTATCCATGACTATAACTGGATATGACCAATAACAATAAGCATACCTTACCACCAGGGTTGCACTTGCAGGAGACACTCCATACCTGTCCCACTGTGGTATATAAAGGGAGGTCTCAGGCAAGTGCAGCACTGGAGAGCTGGAATTAAAGGTGCAGGTCCTGAGTGACCTTGACTTCAGCATGTGTCTCGTGTAAGTCCGTACATTAGAGTCAGGACTTAACAGTGGCGACGAGTTACGGGAGCACAGAATCCATAGAATGGCTACCAACAGCTCAGATGAGAAATACAGTGCTGGAGACAATTGGGATGACTTTATAGAAAGGCTCCAGCAAAGCTTTGTGACCAAAGACTGGCTGGGCGACAATAAAGCAGACAAGAGAAGAGCCCATCTCTTGACCAGCTGTGGCTCGAAAACATACGCTTTAATGAAAGACCTGCTGGCATCTGAGAAACCAGCAAGCAAGTCGTTTGAGGAGTTGAGCACATTGGTGAGAGACCACCTGAAGCCAGCGAGCAGCCTACACATGGCCAGACACAGGTTCTACAACTACAGACGCAGTGTGGGCCAAAGCATACCCGACTTCATGGCAGAACTTCGGGCTGACTAGTTCATGTGAGTTCCCCGATGAACTAAGGAGAGAAGTACTGAGAAACTTTTTATTGAAGGAATAAGCCATGCAGGCATATTCCGAAAGCTTATAGAGACTAAGAACTTGACTCTAGAGGCAGCAGCACTGGTCGCACAGACGTTCTTGGCAGGCGAAGAAGAAACGAGGCTGATCTATACTTCGGGTACGACAACCAACGAGGCATCGGAACAAGGGGTTCACATTGTGAAACAAACCGCTACCCCCACACACAGACAAAGGCAGGAGAGCAGGCCTTCAACAGCAGACAGTGGCGCCAGAAGCCATCAAAATCAAGGGCCACATGAACGGCGGATCACACCTCATCAACCCACAATGCGAGCAATCAACAACAGATTGAGAGAAGCTCAAGGGAGATCAACCAGACGCAGCTCATCCTTCGGAAACAATGGAAACGGTCTGTGTTGGAGATGTGGGGGAAGGCACTGAACCAGGGTGTGTCGATTTCAGCATGCCGTTTGCAGAAACTGCAACTACACAGAGCATCTGGCTCGCATGTGCAGAAAAACAGCAGCTCGGCTGGTATACGAATCAGAAGGGTCGGAAAGCGGACCAGAAGACGGTTGGAACAGTGCACGGGACGCCGAGGTACAGCGGGTTAACACGATCAATGTCCACTAATCTTAAACCAAGACGCCTCCAATTATGATGAGGGTTCTACTCAATGGGATACCCATCAACATGGAACTGGACACGGGGGCCAGTCAATCCCTCATGAGCGTTCAACAATTTCAACAGTTGGGGCCGCACAAAAGCAACAGACCAAAACTCACAAAGATCGACACCAAACTAAAGAAATCATCCCAGTCCTTGGCAGTGCCATGCTCTCGGTCATACACAAAGGGCTGGTGAACCGACTTTCCCTTGGATTGTCCCCGGGGATCTCCCAGCCCTGCTGGGAAGAAGCTGGCTAGCAGTACTTAATTGGAAATGGGATGATGGTCACGCCATGTCATCAGAGGAACGGACCTCCTGCTCAACAGTTCTAAGCCGTTTTGAACATCTCTTTCAGCCAGGTGTGGGCACCTTTAAAGGGGCTAAAGTTAAAATCTACATCACACAGAATGCCAGACCGGTCCATCACAAGGCTAGAGCTGTGCCTTATGTGATGAGGGAAAAGATTGAAAACGAACTGGACCGGCTTCTGCGGGAAGGCATAATTTCTCCCGTGGAATTCAGCGACTGGGCAAGTCCCATCGTCCCCGTCATGAAGCCTGATGGATCCGTGCGAATCTGTGGGGATTACAAGTCTACCATAAACAGAGTCTCCCTACAGGACCAATACCCACTGCCCAGAGCGGAGGACCTTTTGCCACGTTGGCTGGAGAAAAACTTTTCTTGAAACTTGACCTCACATCTGCGCAAGAACTGACCGAAGAGTCTAAGCTACTCACCACCATCAATACACATCGAGGCTTTTTTGTGTACAATCGATGCCCATTCGGCATCAGGTCGGCAGCTGCTATATTCCAGTGCAACATGGAGAGTCTGCTCAAGTCCATCCCGGGGACGGTTGTGTTTCAAGATGACATACTCATCACGGGCAGGGACACCGACTCTCATCTCCGCAATCTTGAGGAAGTACTAAGTCGATTGGATCGGGTAGGCCTAAGAGTTAAGAAATCCAAGTGTCTGTTTCTCGCGCCTGAGGTTGAATTTTTGGGCAGAAGGATTGGCGCTGATGGAATCCGCCCAACCGAATCCAAAATCGAAGCGATTCGCCTGGCACCCAGGCCCCGGAATGTCTCGGAACTGCATGCCTTTCTCGGGCTACTCAATTACTTTGGGAACTTTATGCAGAACTTGAGCATGCTGCTGGAGCCTCTCCATGTGCTACTCAGAAAGGGCTGCAATTGGTTTTGGGGGGACGCCCAAGAACGCACCTTCAATAAGGCACGCAACCTTCTATGTTCCAAGAGTGGTTTAGCCTTTTTTGACCCAGGTAAAAAATTAGTCCTTACGTGTGATGCGTCAGCGTACGGGGTTGGGTGCATTTTACAGCACGTCAATGATGCGAGTAAATTGCAGCCCGTTGCTTATGCCTCCAGGTCACTATCGCGGGCGGAGTGCGGGTACGGTATGGTTGAGAAGGAGGCGCTCGCATGCGTGTACGGTGTCAAAAAGATGCACCAATACCTTTTCGGGGCCAAGTTTGCATTAGAAACCGACCACAAACCCCTCACGTCCCTACTATCCGAGTGCAAGGCAATCAACGCCAACGCCTAAGCGCGCATTCAGTGGTGGGCACTCATGCTGGCGGCTTACGACTACACGATAAGGCACAGACCAGGCACAGACAACTGTGCCGACGTGCTTAGCAGGCTACCCCTGGTGAGCACAGAAGGGTCCGACAAACAGGACTGTGAGACGGTCATGGCAATCAATGCCTTTGAATCCACAGGTTCGCCCATGACAGCTCGCCAAATCAGAGCCTGGACGACCAGCGACCCCACGTTATCTCTCGTTAAAAGATGCGTTTTAACCCGTGACTGGGCAGAGGCTCGCGATGCCTGCCCCGAGGAGGTCAAACTCTTAGGCGCATGCATGAACTCTCACTACAGGCAGACTGCCTGATGTGGGGCAGCCGAGTAGTTATGCCCTTACGAGGCAGGGAGGTGTTTGTCCGGGAGCTCCATCGCGAGCACCCGGGGATCGTCCTAATGAAGGCCATAGCCAGATCTCATGTCTGGTGGCCTGGCATTGACGTGGACTTGGAGCTCTGCGTCTGTCGGTGCACCATTTGTGCCCAACTCAGTAATGCCCCCAGGGAGGCCCCCCTAAGTCCCTGGCCCACCAAACCGTGGTCCCGGGTGCATGTAGACTATGCGGGCCCATTCATGGGCAAAATGTTCCTCGTAGTCGTTGATGCATTTTCAAAATGGATCGAGTGCACCATTTTAAACTCGAGCGCCACCTCCACCACTGTGGAGAGCCTTAGAACCATGTTTGCAACGCATGGCATTCCTGACATATTGGTCAGTGATAATGGTCCGTGCTTTACAGCGCAGAATTTCACGATTTTATAGTCAACCACGGTATAAATCATGTCAAGGCAGCACCTTTCAAGCCGGCCAGGCGGAGCGAGCAGTGCAGATCATTAAACAAGGCAAGCTCAGAATCCAAGGTCCCAAGCTGCAGAGCCGCCTGTCGCAACTGCTGCTGGCATACAGATCTCATCCGCATTCGTTGACTGGGGATCCCCCCACGCAACTATTGATGAAGCGAACCTTAAAGACCAGGCTCTCATTAATCCTCCCAGACATGCATGAAATTGTTGAGGCTAAGCGTCAAAAGCTAACTAGTACCATGACCGAAATTCGAGGGGGAGGTGGAATGAGATACGGGACAAAGTGTTTGTGCTAAACTATGGCCGGGGTCCCAAATGGTTTGCAGGGACAGTAACAGACAAAGAGGGAAACGGGCTACTGGTTGTACACATGGACAATGGCCAAACCTGCCGGAGGCATGTAGACCAAGTAAAAAGTAGATTCACTGATAACACTGAAGAACCAGAGGCAGACTACAATGTGGAACTCACACCACACCTGGTGGACAGACAGGTGGAACAACCTGAGGAAAGGGCAGTCTCAACAGACAGCCCAGGCGAGATACCAGCAATCACACCGAACGAAACACAGGCACCAAGGCAAACAACTGAACCACAACTCAGACGCTCCACGCGAGAGCGCAGACCACCTGAGAGACTGAATCTATAAAGGCAATAAGACCTTGGGGGAGGGTGATGTCATGTATCTCACATTACTGTATCTTACCAAGCTATACATGACTGTAACTGGATATGACCTGTAACAATACGCATACCTTACCACCAGGGGTGCACTTGCAGGAGACACTCCATACCTGTCCCACTGAGGTATATAAAGGGAGGTCTCAGGCAACTGCAGCACTGGAGAGCTGGAATTAAAGGTGCAGGTCCTGAGTGACCTTGACTTCAGTATGTGTCTCATGTAAGTCAGTACATTAGGGTCAGGACTTAACAGACAGGGTCGATGCAGAAAGGATGTTTCCCCTTGTGGGGTAATCTAGAACTAGAGGGCATAGTTTTAGAATAAGGGGTCGTTCATTTAAAACAGAAATGAGGAGGAATTTCTTCTCTCAGAGGGTCGTGAATCTTTGGAATTCTCTACTCCAGAGAGCTGTGGAGGCTGGGTCATTGAATATATTTAAGGTGGCGATAGACAGATTTTTGAGCAATAAGAGAATCAAGGGTTAGGGGGAGTGGAGCTGAGTCATGATCAGATCAGCCATGATTTTATTGAATGGCGGAGCAGGCTCGAGGGGCCAAATTGCCGACTCTTGCTCCTATTTCTTGTGTTCTTATACCTCAGGGCCTTCCACCCACACAAATCTGTCTAGCTCCCTTTTGAATGCTTGCAACAAACCCACACTCGCTGCATGTGCAAAGTATTTCAGAGACCGACGACTGTCCGTGAAAAGAATGACTTCCTGGTTCTGAACCCAACTCTGCTTTTGTAACTGGTATGCTGCCCTTGGTCCTCTCCATCTATCTAACTCAAATAACCCGTCCCCTAGAACAGGATCCCTTCTTATTGTAAACATCTCACTCACAGGAAACACGACAGCCAATGTGTGCACACCATGGTTGTGAATCTGTGCCTGTGTACCAATTTCTTCTCCCGTGCTAATCCTGGCAAGCGACGTAACTCTTTCTCTGCTGTGTTATTTGTGCTCTCATTGTTATACATGCAAATAAAGATGAAGCATCTCCCGTCATTCAGGAACTAGTGCAAAGTTTCACTTGTCCCACTAACTCAGCACTGTTGTGACAAAACATGAAGTATTTTGCCTGAGATTTAGTTTGGCATGAGTTTCTGTCACGGTATGGTTCAAACCAACTCCACCCACAGAACAACGTTGCAGCTCATTTTGATGCAATTGTTACTGAATTTGTGATTGATGTTGGGCAGATGCCTGAGGTATGAGCCAAACCATTCAATTCAAATAAAAACATCCTGTGCCATTTATGATCGATTGGCAGATATTTTTGAATTCTTCAGTTATTTAAATTGACAGGGTCCCTATTGAAAGTATTTTTCAGTCTTTATCAAATCAGCAACTCCGAAGCCTTTGAAGAGAGAGATAGGCAGTGAAGATGGTTTCCATAGACGGCGAGAAAGGGAAAATTCTGTTATGTAAGGATGTAACTTATGACATATTTACATGCAAGCAGTTACAATCTATTATTTGCAAACAACAAAATAAGCTAGCGAAACTTAACTGCTATAACAATTGGACCAGCCACATAAATACTGTCTTAACAAGAGACTGGGTATTCTGCGGCGAGTGTCTCACCTCCTGACTCCCCAAAGCCTTTCCACCATCTACAAGGCACAAGTCAGGAGTGTGATGGAATACTCTCCACTTGCCTGGATGAATGCAGCTCCCACAACACTCAAGAAGCTCAACACCATCCAGGACAAAGTAGCCTTCTTGATTGGCTCCCCATCCACCACCTTAAACATTCACTCCCTCCACCACCGGCACACCGCGACTGCAGTGTGTACCATCTACAAGATGCACTGCAGCAACTCGCCAAGGCTTCTTCGACAGCACCTCCCAAACTCGCAACCTCTACCACCTAGAAGGGCAGCAGGCGCATGGGAACACCACCACCTCCAAGTTCCCGTTCAAGTCACACACCATTCTGACTTGGAAATATATCGCCATTCCTTCATCGTTGCTGGGTCAAAATCCTGGAACTTCCTCCCTAACAGCACTGTGGGAGCACCTTCACCACACGGACTGCAGTGGTTCAAGAAGGCGGCTCACCACCACCTTCTCAAGGAGCAATTAGGGATGGGCAATAAATGCCGGCCTTGACAGCGATGCCTACATCCCAGGAATTAATTAAAATAACAATATATGTTGTGTTAATTGTTGCTCTTTTTCTTTTTAATACGTTTGTTGGCAGTTAAAGCTAAGGGTAGTGTTGTGTTCTGTGACAGTCAAGAACCAGGATGAAATAAACAGAGGAGGATTCTCTCTTCACCCCGGGGCACACTACAGGTTCACCAAGTGGAATCACTCTCTGCAACGTAGGGTGCTGGAACTCACAGACAAAAACACTGTGAAGCATCAAAGCCTAAATATCTAGAGGTAAGGAAAAAGGAACCTTGGAATCTTCTGTCCTGTGTGGCTCAGTACTCGTAAGAGCGAGTTGTTGTGATCGGGAACGCACTGCCTGAAAGGGTAATGGGAGCAGATTCAATCGTAACTTTCAATATATATCTGAAAAGGTAAACATTTACAGGACTATAGGTCAGGGAGTGCGTCTCATTAGACAGCTCTTTCAAAGAGCTGGCACAGGCATGATGGGCCGAATGGTCTTCTGTACTGTATCAGTCTATGATTCTACTTTATTGATCCTACATAGATTGTGTTTTTCGAAACACAGGACAACAAAATGACATTGCTCGATACAGTGGATACAGGAATATTTTCTCAGTGGTTTTTTACTCAGCAGCTCACACAATCTTTCAGGTACAGTTGGTCACGTGTCCAGATCCTATTTGTACTTTAGTCATTCGTGGCCCTCGGTGTTCCTGAATCGTGGAATGAGCTGCATTTTCCACTCATCTCCTCCTCCTCAAGCCCTGCGATTCAGCACTCGGAGGGTTAGACTCTGCAGTGACTGATGGAGCTGAGATTTTCCACACAGTGGACCCTTCATTGTAACGATGGAAGGTCCTGCTGTTATACGGATGCATGCGCTAGGTCTCTTGCCTAAAGCTGAACATCAGTCTTGCAGCGGCTCCCCCAATCATTTGCAATGATTCAGTAACCGCACTGTGTGTGGAGATGAGCTTTGCGTCGATCAGGCTGGACGGAGGAAGCCCACAGGCACTTATCCGTGCTGGGATCAGATCACCAGGGGCCTCCAAAGTATGTGGGGTCGGGATAAGACAGCTCCACCACGAGGGGCATCTCTCTTCCCACCCCCCCCTTACTGCCCCAAGAGGCCAGGTTTTGAAGGTGTACCCAATATCTGCCATTGGAATGAGCAACCGACCACTAGCAACCTGAAGCTCTACTGCGAGCCTAGGTGGGCGTGGGGGGGGGGGGGGCGACAGAGGGGGCAGGAACTTCTGATCTGGGAATCCCCAGTCACCACCATTGCCCCACTTGGGAGGGCAGAGGCTCCACCCCTTCCACAGTCCCATGGGAAGGCCACAACCCCTGGGTAATCTGGCCCCTGCCGAATCCATCACCCTTCTGCCACATTCTGACCTTAGGTGGAAGAGATGCCAGCACCCAGTGAGAGCAGATCACTGGTACACAGAGTCACGTACACCCAATCATAAGAACATTAGGAGCAGGAGTAGGCCATTCGGCCCCTCGAACCTGCTCCGCCATTCAATAATATCATGGCTGATGTTTGACCTCAACTCCACTTTCCTGCATTTTCCCCATATACCTTGATTCCCCTAGAGTCCAAAAATCTATCTATCTCAGTCTTGAATAAACCCAATAATTCAGAAACCACAACCCTTTGGGTCTGAAAATTCTAAACATTCATAACCCTCTGAGTGAGGAAATTCCTCCTCATCTCAGTCTTAAATGGCCGACCCCTTATCCTGAGACTGTGCCCCCTAGATGCTCCAGCCAGGGGAAACATCCTCCCTGCATCTACCCTGTCAATCTCCCTCAGATTCTTATACATTTCAATGAGATCCCCTCTCATTCTTCTAAACTCCAGAGAGTATCGGCCTATTCTACACAATCTCTCATCAAAAGACAGCCCTCTCATCCCAGGAATCAGTCTGGTGAACCTCTGTTGCAACACCTCCTTCAAGTATATCCTTCCTTAGATAAGGAGACCAAAACTGTGCACAGTACTCCAGGTGTGGTCTCACCAAGGCCCTGTACAATTGTAGCAAGACTTCCTTACTCTTGTACTATATGCCCCTTTCAATAAAGGACAGCATGCATTGACAGTCATTTTCCAACATTCCATTGACTCTGGATCAGTTCCTATGGAGTGGAGGGTAGCCAATGTAACCCCACTTTTTAAAAAAGGAGGGAGAGAGATAACAGGGAATTATAGACCGGTCAGCCTGACATCGGTAGTGGGTAAAATGATGGAATCAATTATTAAGGATGTCATAGCAGTGCATTTGGAAAGAGGTGACATGATAGGTCCAAGTCAGCATGGATTTGTGAAAGGGAAATCATGCTTGACAAATCTTCTGGAATTTTTGAGGATGTTTCCAGTAGAGTGGACAAGGGAGAACCAGTTGATGTGGTATATTTGGACTTTCAGAAGGCGTTCGACAAGGTCCCACACATGAGATTAATGTGCAAAGTTAAAGAACATGGGATTGGGGGTAGTGTGCTGACATGGATTGAGAACTGGTTGGCAGACAGGAAGCAAAGAGTAGGAGTAAATGGGTACTTTTCAGAATGGCAGGCAGTGACTAGTGGGGTACCGCAAGGTTCTGTGCTGGGTCCCAGCTGTTTACACTGTACACTAATGATTTAGATGAGGGGATTAAATGTAGTATCTCCAAATTTGCGGATGACACTAAGTTGGGTGGCAGTGTGAGCTGCGAGGAGGATGCTATGAGGCTGCAGAGCGACTTGGATAAGTTAGATGAGTCGGCAAATGCATGGCAGATGAACTATAATGTGGATAAATGTGAGGTTATCCACTTTGGTGGTAAAAATAGAGAGACAGACTATTATCTGAATGCTGACAGATTAGGAAAAGGGGAGGTGCAAAGAGACCTGGGTGTCATGGTACATCAGTCATTGAAGGTTGGCATGCAGGTACAGCAGGCGGTTAAGAAAGCAAATGGCATGTTGGCCTTCATAGCGAGGGGATTTGAGTACAGGGGCAGGGAGGTGTTGCTACAGTTGTACAGGGCCTTGGTGAGGCCACACCTGGAGTATTGTGTACAGTTTTGGTCTCCTAACCTGAGGAAGGACATTCTTGCTATTGAGGGAGTGCAGCGAAGGTTCACCAGACTGATTCCTGGGATGGCGGGACTGACCTATCAAGAAAGACTGGATCAACTGGAGTTCAGAAGAATGAGAGGGGATCTCATAGAAACATTTAAAATTATGACGGGGTTAGACAGGTTAGATGCAGGAAGAATGTTCCCAATGTTGGGGAAGTCCAGAACCAGGGGACACAGTCTAAGGATAAGGGGTAAGCCAATTAGGACCGAGATGAGGAGGAACTTCTTCACCCAGAGAGTGGTGAACCTGTGGAATTCTCTACCACAGAAAGTTGTTGAGGCCAATTCACTAAATATATTCAAAAAGGAGTTAGATGAAGTCCTTACTACTAGGGGGATCAAGGGGTATGGCGAGAAAGCAGGAATGGGGTACTGAAGTTGCATGTTCAGCCATGAACTCATTGAATGGCGGTGCAGGCTAGAAGGGCCGAATGGCCTACTCCTGCACCTATTTTCTATGTTTCTATGTTTCTATGCCATTTGCCTTCCTATTTGCTTGCTGTACCTGCATACTAACTCTCCATGTTTCCTGTACAAGGGACACACAGGTCCCTCTGAACACCAACATTTAATAGTTTCTCAACATTTAAAAAATATTATTTTTCTATTCTTCCTACCAAAGTGAACACCCTTACATTTCCCCACATTATACTCCATCTACAACTCACTTAACCTGTCTATATCCCTTTTCCGGCTCTTTGTGTCCTCACAGCTTACTTACCCACCTAACTTTGTATCGTCAGCGAGCTTGGATACATTGCACTCAGTCCCTTCATCTAAATCATTAATATAGATTGTGAATAGCTGAGGCCCCAGCACCCCCGATCCCTGTGGTTCCCCACGAGTTACAGCCTGCCAACCTGAAAATGGCCCATTTATCCCGACTCTCTGTTTTCTGTCAATTAACCAACCCTCTATCCATGTTAATACATTACCTCCAATCCCATGAGTCCCTATCTTGCGTAACAACCTTTCATGTGGCACCTTATCGAATGCCTTTTGGAAATCCAAATATACTCCATTCTTTATCTACCCTGCTAGTTACATCTTCAAAAAACTCTAATCAATTTGTTAAACACAGTTTCCCTTTCATAAACACACGTTGGGGTCGAAATTGCCCGGCGCTGGGTTTGGCGCGCATAATTCGAATTACCTTAAAAGTTAATGCCAGCCGAGATGGGCAGGATGAAGTTTGTCATTTTGGCACTTTTTCCATGAAACCTGAGAAATGTTGTTGGAGCGCTGGAGGTGTGGTGGAGAGGGCGGGGGAAGGGGGGGCGATAGAGAGTTGGTGGAGGAGCAATGGAGGGGGCGATGGAGGGAGTGATGGAGGCGGTGATGAAGGGGGCGATGGAGTGGGTGATGAAGGGGGCGATGAAGGGGCGGTAGAGGGGGTGATGAAGGGGGCGATGAAGGGGGTGATGAAGGGGCGGTGGAGGGGGTGATGAAGAGGCGGTGGAGGGGGTGATGAAGGGGGCGATGAAGGGGCGGTGGAGGGGGTGTGGTGCTGGAAATGAGCAGCCAATTGCAGGTGAATTTGATTCACTCATAACCAGTCACCCAGTCATTGGGCTTCTTAAAGGGGGGATGCCTTGCAGGTTTGTTCTGCTGATTCTCTTCTTCTTCAGAGTTCGGGAGATGCTTACTGAGAGCCATCATGGCAACTGGGAGAGGCAGCACAAGGGTCACGAGGTTCTCTGACATGAATTGGAGACAGTGGTGGGAGTGGTGGGGGCAGTGGGAGACAGGAGACGCATCCTTTTCCCTCCAGCTGGGAGGCCCGCTCCACAGCTTCTCAGCGCTCTCTGGGCAGAGGTGGCACCGAGGTGTCGTGCACCTCCGTCCATGACCGTACACCCACACAGTGTCGCAAAAAGTTCTGCAACCTCACTCGTCTGGTCAAAGTGATTACATGTTCCCCCAACTCTTACCCATGAACCTATGAGCCTCTGCCTGTTCCCACTCTTGCAAGGCAGCCTCTGTGCAGGCTCAGCAAGCCAGCATTTAACTCAGGATGTGGGCCTACTCACAGCTATTGGCGCATTTGATGCTTTGCTTAGAATCACAGCTGCTGAAGCTGCCCATGCATCTCTTCCACATACACAAGGGCACTGTTGCTCACCAAGCTTCCTTTCTTTTGCAGGCCAAGATGGAGCGTAACAAGCTGCAGCAGCAGCAAACAGGACAGGGGGAGCCTGAACTGCGCCAGCTCACAGACTTGGAGGAGCGAGTACTTCACCTGATGGGCAGCAGGTGGTCATCCCAGTGGCAGTGGGGCCACTGAGCCTGCTGGGGCCAACATTGGTAAGTGAAACGCTTCCTCTCATCACACCTTCCGTTCAAAGCAGAAGGCCTTATTATTTAGCCGCTGCACATTCTGACCACCTTTCTTCCTGCATGCCTGCCCCCCTACTTAGAAACGTATAAACATAGAAAATAGATACAGGAGTAGGCCATTCGGCCCTTCGAGCCTACACCACCATTCAATAAGATCATGGCTGATCATTCCCTCAGTACCCCTTTCCTACTTTCTCTCCATACCCCTTGATCTCTTTAGCCGCAAGGGCCATATCTAACTCCCTCTTGAATATATCCAATGAACTGGCATCAACAACTCTCTGCGGCAGGGAATTCCACAGGTTAACAACTCTCTGAGTGAAGAAGTTTCTCCTCATCTCAGTTCTAAATGGCCTACCCCTTATCCTAAGACTATATCGCCTGGTGCTGGACTTCCCCAACATTGGGAACATTCTTCCCGCATCTAACTTGTCCAGTCCCATCAGAATCTTATATGTTTCTATGAAATCCCCTCTCATCCTTCTAAACTCCAGTGAATAAAGGCCCAGTCTCTCCTCATATGACAGCCCAGCCATCCCTGAAATTAGTCTGGTGAACCTTCGCTGCACTCCCTCAATAGCAAGAACGTCCTTCCTCAGATTAGGAGACCAAAACTGAACATAATATTCCAGGTGAGGCCTCACTAAGGCCCTGTAAAACTGCAACAAGACCTTCCTGCTCCTATACTCAAATCCCCTAGCTATGAAGGCCAACATACCATTTGCCTTCTTCACCGCCTGCTGTACCTGCATGTCAACCTTCAATGACTGATGAATCATGACACCCAGGTCTCGTTGCACCTCCCCTTTTCCTAACCTGCCGCCATTCAGATAATAATCTGCCTTCGTGTTTTTGCCCCCAAAGTGAATACCCTCACATTTATCCACATTATACTGCAGCTGCCATGTATTTGCCCACTCACCTAACCTGTCCAAGTCACCCTGCAGCCTCTTAACATCCCCCTCACAGCTCACACCGCCACCCAGTTTAGTGTCATCTGCAAACTTGGAGATATTACACTCAATTCCTTCATCCAAATTGTTAATGTGTATTGTAAAGAGCTGGGGTCCCAGCACTGAGCCCTTCGGCACTCCACTAGTCACTGCCTGCCATTCTGAAAAGGACCCGTTTATTCCGACTCTCTGCTTCCTGTCTGCCAACCAGTTCTCCATCCACGTCAGTACATTACCCCCAATACCATGCGCTTTGATTTTGCACACCAATCTCTTGTGTGGGACCTTGTCAAAAGCCTTTTGAAAGTCCAAATACACCACATCCACTGGTTCTCCCTTGTCCACTCTGCTAGTTACATCTTCAAAATATTCCAGAAGATTCGTCAAGCATGATTTCCCTTTCATAAATCCATGCTGACTTGGACCGATCCTGTCACTGCTTTCCAAATGCGCTGCTAGTTCATCCTTAATGATTGATTCCAACATTTTCCCCACTACTGATGTCAGGTCTATAATTACCCGTTTTCTCTCTCCCTCCTTTTTTAAAAAGTGGTGTTACATTAGCTACCCTCCAGTCCATAGGAACTGATCCAGAATCGATAGACTATTGAAAAATGATCACCAATGCATCCACTATTTCAAGTGCCACTTCCTTGAGCACACTGGGATGCAGACTATCAGGCCCCGGGGATTTATCGGCCTTCAATCCCATCAATTTCCCTAACACAATATCCCGCCTAATAAGGATATCCTTCAGTTCCTCCTGCTCACTAGACCCACTGTCCCCTAGTACATTCGGAAGGTTTTTTGTGTCTTCCTTCGTGAAAACAGAACCAAAGTACTTGTTCAATTGGTTTGCCATTTCTTTGTTCCCCATTATAAATTCACCTGAATCCGACTGCAAGGGACCTACATTTGTCTTCACTAATCTTTTTCTCTTCACATATTTATAGAAGCTTTTGCAGTCAGTTTTTATGTTCCCTGCAAGCTTCCTCTCGGACTCTATTTTCCCCCTCTTAATTAAACCCTTAGTCCTCCTCTGTTGAAGTCTAAATTTCTTCCCGTCCTCAGGTTTGTTACTTTTTCTAGCCAATTTATATGCCTCTTCCTTGGTTTTAACACTATCCTTAATTTCCCTTGTTGGCCACGGTTGAGCCACCTTCCCCGTTTTATTTTTACTCCAGACAGGGATGTACAATTGCTGAAGTTCATCCATGTGATCTTTAAATGTTTGCCACTGCTTATCCACTGTCAACCCTTTAAGTATCCTTTGCCAGTCTGCTCTAATGAACAAAATGTTGAATCATTGTGGGTGGAGATTAGAGATAGTAAGGGGAAAAAGTCACTGGTGGGCGTAGTTTATAGGCCCCCAAATAATAACTTCACGGTGGGGCGGGCAATAATCAAGGGAATAATGGAGGCATGTGAAAAAGGAATGGCAGTTATCATGGGGGATTTTAACCTACATATCGATTGGTCAAATCAAATCGCACTGGGTAGCCTGGAGGCGGAATTCATAGAATGCATACGGGATTGTTTCTTAGAACAGTATGTTACAGAACCTACAAGGGAGCAAGCTATCTTAGATCTGGTCCTGTGTAATGAGACAGGAATAATAAACGATCTCCTCTCGCTATGAGTGATCACAGTATGTTTGAATTTGTAACACAGATTGAGGGTGAGGAAGTAGTGTCTCAAACGAACATACTATGCTTAAACAAAGGGGACTACAGTGGGATGAGGGCAGAGTTGGCTGAAGTAGACTGGAAACACAGACTAAACGGTGACACAATTGAGGAACAGTGGAGGACTTTTAAGGAGCTCTTTCATAGTGCTCAACAAAAATATATTCCAGTGAAAAAGAAGGGCGGTAAGAGAAGGGATAACCAGCCGTGGATAACCAAAGAAACAAAGGAGAGTATCAAATTAAAAACCAATGCGTATAAGGTGGCCAAGGTTAGTGGGAAACTAGAAGATTGGGAAAATTTTAAACAACAGCAAAGAATGACTAAGAAAGCAATAAAGAAAGGAAAGATAGATTACAAAGGTAAACTTGCGCAAAACATAAAAACAGATAGTAAAAGCTTTTACAGATATATAAAACGGAAAAGAGTGACTAAAGTAAATGTTGGTCCCTTAGAAGATGAGAAGGGGGTTTTAATAATGGGAAATGTGGAAATGGCTGAGACCTTAAACAATTATTTTGCTTCGGTCTTCACAGTGGAAGACACAAAAACCATGCCAAAAATTGCTGGTCACTGGAATGTGGGAAGGGAGGACCTTGAGACAATCACTATCACTGGGGGGGTTAGTGCTGGACAGGCTAATGGTTAGTGGTGTGCCACGGGGATCGGTGCTGGGACCACAACTGTTTACAATATACATAGATGACCTGGAAGAGGGGACAGAGTGTAGTGTAACAAAATTTGCAGATGACACAAAGATTAGTGGGAAAGCGGGTTGTGTAGAGGACACAGAGAGGCTGCAAAGAGATTTAGATAGGTTAAGCAAATGGGCTAAGGTTTGGCAGATGGAATACAATGTCGGAAAGTGTGAGGTCATCCACCTTTGGAAAAAAAACAGTAAAAGGTAATATTATTTGAATGGGGAGAAATTACAACATGCTGCGGTGCAGAGGGACCTGGGGGTCCTTGTGCATGAATCCCAAAAAGTTAGTTTGCAGGTGCAGCAGGTAATCAGGAAGGCGAATGGAATGTTGGCCTTCATTGCGAGAGGGATGGAGTACAAAAGCAGGGAGGTCCTGCTGCAACTGTATAGGGTATTGGTGAGGCCGCACCTGGAGTACTGCGTGCAGTTTTGGTCACCTTACTTAAGGAAGGATATACTAGCTTTGGAGGGGATACAGAGACGATTCACTAGGCTGATTCTGGAGATGAGGGGGTTACCTTATGATGATAGATTGAGTAGACTGGGTCTTTACTCATTGGAGTTCAGAAGGATGAGGAGTGATCTTATAGAAACATTTAAAATAATGAAAGGGATAGACAAGATAGAGGCAGAAAGGTTGTTTCCACTGGTCGGGGAGACGAGAACTAGGGGGCACAGCCTCAAAATACGGGGGAGCCAATTTAAAACCGAGTTGAGAAGGAATTTCTTCTCCCAGAGGGTTGTGAATCTGTGGAATTCTCTGCCCAAGGAAGCAGTTGAGGCTAGCTCATTGAATGTATTCAAGTCACAGATAGATAGATTTTTAACCAATAAGGGAATTAAGGGTTACGGGGAGCGGGCGGGTAAGTGGAGCTGAGTCCACGGCCAGATCAGCCATGATCTTGTTGAATGGCGGAGCAGGCTCGAGGGGCTAGATGGCCTACTCCTGTTCCTAATTCTTATGTTCTTATATTCCTATGTATTCTAGACAATTCACACCTCATACCATCGAAGTTACCTTTCCTTAAGTTCAGGACCCGAGTTTCCGAATTAACTGTGTCACTCTCCATCTTACTGAAGAATTCTACCATATTATGGTCACTCTTCCCCAAAGGGCCTCGCACAACAAGGTTGCTAATTAGACCTCTTGTGCCATTTGTGTTTTCAGACAATGCCCCAGGCTTGGCCCAGCCTGTTCCTGAGCTCCCCCACCCCCCCCAACCCAACCCAGTCTGCAGGGAGAAGAAATGGGGGTGAAGGAGGAGGAGACGGAGGAGGAGGAGGAAGACGAAGCAAGCACTGTGTCACTGCTTCGTACCAGCTCAGACACTGGGAGTACGTGGTCGTTGCAGGAGAGGAGTCTGCACTGGATGCTGCACTGGGGCCTTGCAGGCTGCAGGAGGGTCAAGGGGTAAAGCAAGCTCTGGAGCCAGCTCCCTGGAGAACGAGTTCGCGCACGAGTTCTGCTCCACAGGACTCAGATGAGGACCTCATTGGGGAGGCATTTGAACAAAGAGTGATGGCCATGCACTGCGACATGATAGGGTGCTGGAAAACCTGTTGCGAGTGGTCAGGAGCATGGAGGAGTCCACCTCCCACACTGTAGACAGCTCTGCACACTCCATGGAGCCCATCATTGCCAGTGTGCAGACAATGGTGGACTCCCAGAGAGACCATGTTGATCCAGACGTCATGACGCGTCTCATGGGCGATGTGGCAGCTTCTATTGGGGCACAGGCGGAAGCAACACAACATCTTGGTGCTGCAATAGAGTCAATGGCTGCTCGCATGGATGCTCAGACTGCTCTCATGCTGCCTCAGTATGATGCCACGCAAGCTTTGACTGCTGCTATCACCGCTGAGTCCACCGGGGATCTCACAGTGCTGCAGCAGGCCACCAATCTGTGCTCCATCAGGTTGGTGCAGAGGCTGAGGTGCTGCCCCAGGGGAGTGGCACTGGGTCAGTGGAGCAGGAACCTGCTGTCCTCGCTCAGGACGACAGCATTCCTGAGCCCACCACTGCCACTCCGCCATTGTACCTGTTGCTGCCTGTCACCCAGCCAGCCCAGACTGCCGTCGCCCAGCCTGAGGTGGTGCAGCCTACAGCCGGGCCTTCCAGGCCCAGAGCTGGTCAAGGGCATCCTGCAAGGCCATCTGTAGTCTCTGGCCCAGAAACACAGCAGCCTTCCACCAGCCCTGCTTCAGTCACAGGAGACACTGGGGTGTAGTAGTAGAGTAGGTTTATGTAAAAGGGAATATGAGGAGATGCACGAGGATGATTGATATATGTTATATTGATGTACTTTTTGCACATAAATGTTGATTATCACCTTTACTCTTTGGTCCTATATCTCATTTCTTTGCTGGGCATGTGATTATGTGGTATAGAAGGAAGGGCTCATTGTACAATGGAAGCGGGAAATGGCGCGTGTGGTGTATTTAGCACACAAATCCCTGACTCCACACGGTCTGGTGTAAGTCTAACTGCTGTGACCTTCGTCCTTTACTGTTCAGCTCCAGAGTGCCTCCCAAGTGTGGTGGTCAGCCTTACATAGTCCTTATTACAGGTGCTACCAGGGTTTCCCACCGCAGCGCCCTCTGTGGTGTGGCATAGTAGTTACATTACATTTAAGGTACTGGGACGATACACACATCATTACATAACATCACACTTGTCCAATGGAAGGCAGGTGGGCATAGACAGTGCGTTAGTATGGTACATATTATCTGGTACATTAACTGGTTATTGACTGGTAGCGGAACCTTGATTTCCTTGTTTGCCGTTATCATTAATTGTACTTCATCCATTCTTTTACACAAATACAGTGGCAATTCAGCATAAAAAAGATAATTCTTATTATAAATTCACTATCTCACATTAATATAGCTCATTTTAGACTCGCTTTGTGGGGACCACCTCTTTGTAAGGCCCTTTTAAGACTCCCAGGTGCATTTCCTCTTTAAGGCACCATCTTTGATGCAGGAGGATTCCACGAGGCTTCTCCTTGGGCGCCGCCATCTTTGATGCTCTGCTGTTCCGACACGATGCCGCCGCCATCTTCTTCTCAGCCGCTCTGGATGCCCTCCGCCGTCGCAGCCTCCGCTGCCACCTGACTTGCCGCCTCTCCTGCGGCTGTCGTTGCCTCTCCAGCAGCCGCACTTGCCGCGTCCCCCGCGGCCTCCGTAGCGGCCTCCCCTGCAGCTGCCCGACGCTACCAGCTCCTCGGTGGGGCCAGCCCAACGGCCTCTTCCTCTGCGGGGTCCTTCCGCCCGCAGCGCCCCGCCGGCTAACCCCCCCCCCCCCCCCTCCCACTAGGCCCCTCTCTGCAGGGCTGCTTGCCTGTGGGGGCTGGGGCTGCAGGGTCTCTGTGTGAGGTCCGGGCCTGGGGCTTGCCTGTGGGTGGATTGAGGCTGCAGGGTCTCTGTGTGAGGTCCGGGCCTGGGGCTTGTCTGTGGGTGGATTGAGGCTGCAGGGTCTCTGTGTGAGGTCCGGGCCTGGGGCTTGTCTGTGGGTGGATTGAGGCTGCAGGGTCTCTGTGTGAGGTCCGGGCCTGGGGCTTGTCTGTGGGGGCTGGGGCTGCAGGGTCTCTGTGTGAGGTCCGGGCCTGGGGCTTGCCTGTGGGGGCTGAGGCTGCAGGGTCTCTGTGTGAGGTCCGGGCCTGGGGCTTGTCTGTGGGGGCTGGGGCTGCAGGGTCTCTGTGTGAGGTCCGGGCCTGGGGCTTGCCTGTGGGGGCTGAGGCTGCAGGGTCTCTGTGTGAGGTCCGGGCCTGGGGCTTGTCTGTGGGTGGATTGAGGCTGCAGGGTCTCTGTATGAGGTCCGGGCCTGGGGCTTGCCTGTGGGGGCTGAGGCTGCAGGGTCTCTGTGTGAGGTCCGGGCCTGGGGCTTGTCTGTGGGTGGATTGAGGCTGCAGGGTCTCTGTGTGAGGTCCGGGCCTGGGGCTTGTCTGTGGGGGCTGAGGCTGCAGGGTCTCTGTGTGAGGTCCGGGCCTGGGGCTTGTCTGTGGGTGGATTGAGGCTGCAGGGTCTCTGTGTGAGGTCCGGGCCTGGGACTTGTCTGTGGGTGGATTGAGGCTGCAGGGTCTCTGTGTGAGGTCCGGGCCTGGGGCTTGTCTGTGGGTGGATTGAGGCTGCAGGGTCTCTGTGTGAGGTCCGGGCCTGGGGCTTGTCTGTGGGGGCTGAGGCTGCAGGGTCTCTGTGTGAGATCTGGGCCTGGGACTTGTCTGTGGGTGGATTGAGGCTGCAGGGTCTCTGTGTGAGGTCCAGGCCTGGGGCTTGTCTGTGGGTGGATTGAGGCTGCAGGGTCTCTGTGTGAGGTCCAGGCCTGGGACTTGCCTGTGGGGGCTGAGGCTGCAGGGTCTCTGTGTGAGGTCTGGGCCTGGGACTTGTCTGTGGGTGGATTGAGGCTGCAGGGTCTCTGTGTGAGGTCCAGGCCTGGGGCTTGCCTGTGGGGGCTGAGGCTGCAGGGTCTCTGTGTGAGGTCCGGGCCTGGGACTTGCCTGTGGGTGGATTGAGGCTGCAGCTCCAGCTCGGTCGGCGCTGCTCTCTGGGGTCCCAGGGCACGGCAGCACCCCGGGGAGCAGCAGCCTGTGGAGTGGTGAAGTCTTCCCAGCTCCCACGGACCGTCCCCATCCACCTCCGGCAGAGGAGTGTGGGCCCATCGCCTGCAACGACCCACAAAGGTAAAGCGTGCGTCTCGTCCCCGTGGGATACCTGCACCATCGCTCTGCTGAGAACAGGTATCAGTTCCCTGGTGTAGATACGCAGCTTTGCCGTGACCGGGACCAGCTTGGGTCGTGCAGCTGGGTTAATCCACAGTTTATCAAAAGTTCTCCGACTCATCAACGACGGACCGGAGCCCGTGTCCACTTCCATACTCACAGGGACTCCGTTGATTTTTACTTCACTTATCACTGGGGGCGAATCGTCAGTACACGTGTACAGTCCCAACACCTCATCTTCTTCTACCTGCTCCTCGCTGAACAGTGGATCATCCCCCATCTCCTCAGCCACATGGCGAGTCTGATTTCTTTTACACATACGCTGAAGGTGGCCTTTCGTGTGGCAGGTATTGCACATGTACTCTGCAAACCTGCACCGGTGAGCCCCATGGCTTCCTCCACAGCACCAGCATGGTGCTGCTTGATTGGCCCCCCTCAGTGGACTCGGAGTTCCAGGATCCCGAGGTCCGTGCTCCCTGCCCCGGGCAGAGCCACGTTCTGCAATTTTGTCCATGTTGGGCGCTATCCTGTGGACAGTCCCTGCTGGGTTCGAGACTGTGTGGATCATTTGCTTGGTGCTGCAAGTCAAGGTCATATATGCCCGGCTGATGGTGATGGCCTTTGTCAGAGTGACTGTGGGTTCTGTGGCTAACAGTTTGTGAAGGAGGCCCTCGTGGCCAATCCCCATGACGAAAACGTCCCGCAAAGCCTCATCAAGGTATGCCCCAAAATCACATGGCGCCGCGAGTCTCCTGAGGTCCGCAGCATATTTGGTGACATCCTGGCCCTCGGGTCTGCAGTGATGGTAGAATTTGTATCTGACTGTGAGCATGCTCTCCTTCGGTTTCAACTGGTCACGAATGAGTTCAGTCAGCTCCTCGTATGACTTGTCCCTGGCGCTCCCAGTTCCAGCAAATCCCTGATGAGACAGTAAACCTCATCTCCACAACTAGAGAGCAATATCACCTTACGCTTCTCTCTCATTGCGTATGTGTCCTCCGTCAGATCATTTATTGTGAAGTAGTACTCGAGACTTTCTGTAAAGGCCTCCCAATCATTGCCCACGGTAAAATCCTTTAGCCAGCCCAGAGTAGCCATGGTTGCGTGGAGTTCGTCCGCTTCCTCATTGCCAATGTGGGGCATGTAGCACTCAAATCACTGACTCCACACGGTCTGGTGTTGTAGTAACTGCTGTGACCTTCGTCCTTTATTGTTCAGCTCCAGAGTGCCTCTCAGGTGTGGTGGTCAGCCTTATATAGTCCTTGTTACAGGTGCTGCCAGGGTTTCCCACCGTAGCACCCTCTGTGGTGTGGCATAGTACTTACATTACATTTGAGGTACTGGGACGATACACACATCATTACATAACAGCAAGGACCTTATTGAAACTGAGATCTTATGAGACGATCTCGGACCTCCCTTGCAGGATTGGGAAAGTGTCAGTGCGTCCATCCTGCCGGCTGTGCCTCCTCCGTCTCCTCCTGAGGTGCAACGGCTATGCCTTCGGCCAATGGCTGTGCCCCCATGATTGGCAGGTTGTGAAGAATGCAGCAGACATTGACGAACAGGGACCTCATAATCGGCGTGTGCAGAGGAGCAACGTGAGCAATGCCAGAGCAGACGCAAAGCCGTAGCGCCATCGGCGAAGAGGTGGGCAAATCCGCGTGGGTCAATGTGGCCGGCGTGCCCACCGCTGATTAGCCCACCATTGGTGCCGTGCCTGCCGCTGACTGGCACTGCACAAACCGACAATTTCGGCCCTGTCGACTCTGCCTAATCATATTATGATTTTCTAAATGCCCTGTTACCACTTCTTGAAAAATGGATTCCAGCATTACCTCAATGACTGATGTCAGGCTAACCGACCTGTAGTTCCCTGTTTGAACAGCGGGGTTACATTTGCCACCTTCCAATCCGCTGGGACCATTCGAGAATCCAGGTAATGTTGGAAGATCACAACCAATGCATCCACTATCTCTGCAGCCTCCTCTTGTAGAATCCCAGGATGTAAGCCGTCGGTCCAGGAGATTTTAGTCCCATTAATTTCTCAAGTACTTTTTCTTTTCTGATCTTAATTGCTTTAAATATAGAAACATAGAAACATGGAAAATAGGTGCAGGAGCAGGCCATTCGGCCCTTCGAGCCTGCACCACCAATCAATAAGATCATGGCTGATCATTCACCTCAATACCCCTTTCCTGCTTTCTCTCCATACCCCTTGATCCCTTTAGCCGTAAGGGCCATATCTAATTCCCTCTTGAATATATCCAATGAACTGACATCAACAACTCGCTGTGGCAGGGAATTCCACAGGTTAACAACTCTCTGAGTGAAGAAGTTTCTCCTCATCTCAGTCCTAAATGGCTTACCCTTTATCCTTAGACTGTGTCCTCTGGTTCTGGACTTCCCCAACATCGGGAACATTCTTCCCGCATCTAACGTGTCCAGTCCCGTCAGAATATTATACCTTTCTATGAAATCCCCGCTCACCCTTCTAAACTTCAGTGAATAAAGGCCCAGTTGATCCAGTCTCTCCTCATATGACAGCCCAGCCATCCCTGGAATCAGTCTGGTGAACCTTCGCTGCACTCCCTTAATAGCAAGAACGTCCTTCCTCAGATTAGGAGACCAAAACTGAACACAATATTCCAGGTGAGGCCTCACTAAGGCCCTGTACAACTGCAGTAAGACCTCCCTGCTCCTATACTCAAATCCCCTAGCTATGAAGGCCAACATACCATTTGCCATCTTCACCGCCTGCTGTACCTGCATGCCAATTTTCAATGACTGATGAACCATGACACCCAGGTCTCGTTGCACCTCCCCTTTTCCTAATCTGCCGCCATTCAGATAATATTCTGCCTTCATGTTTTTGCCCCCAAAATGGATAACCTCACATTTATCCACATTATACTGCATCTTCCATGTATTTGCCCACTCACCTAACCTGTCCAAGTCACCCTGCAGCCTCTTAGCATCCTCCTCACAGCTCACACCGCCACCCAGTTTAGTTTCATCTGCAAACTTGGAGATATTACATTAAATTCCTTCATCTAAATCATTAATGTATATTGTGAAGAGCTGGGCTCCCAGCACTGAGCCCTGCAGCACTCCACTAGTCACTGCCTGCCATTCTGAAAAGGACCCGTTTATCCCGACTCTCTGCTTCCTGTCTGCCAACCAGTTCTCTATCCACGTCAGTATATTACCCCCAATAACACATGCTTTGATTTTGCACAGAGGTGATTTTCTTCACCTCTATTTTTGCATGCTTTTTGTATCTACTATTTTGAAGACAGACACAAAATATTTCTTTAAAGTCCCTGTCATTTCTTTATTCCCGTACAGCATGCCTCCCCTTTAACTTCCGCCCCGGAAACAGGGGTCAGCCTGATGCGTGACCCGCGAGGCTGGCGCAGGCATCGCTCACGGCAACCTCATGGGATGCTGGGCAATTTCCGCAGCGGGGTCACCGTGCATAGCGATGACGTCAACGATGGTGGCTTGGGGTGCTACCAGCAGATCGCGGTGGTACCGTATTCGCGCCTCCGCTAATTCACGCACAATTTTGCGGGAGCCGGTAGCGCGACCCCCGCCCCGTGCAAAAACAGTTTGGTGCCCCATTAGCGCCACCTGGAGGCGCTAACAGGAGGTGCAGAACAGAGCAATTCCGGTTCCTCAGACCCTAGTTTCATATTTAAGTCTGTCACTCTCACACTCAATGTGATAACCTATCATATTATGATCACTCTTCCCCAGAGGATCCTTTATTATGAGATTGCTAATGAACCCTGTCTCATTACACAATACAAGATGTAAAATAGCCTGTTCCTTTGTTGGTTCCATGACGTATTGCTCTCTCACACACACACACACACAATAACAGAAAGCTGCACCTGTCAGGCAAGGCTCAGTACTGGGAGTGTGTAGTTGGAAAATGAGCCCTTTGATTTTACCCATGAAGGAGGGAGGAAAGGTTCTGAATATTCAGTGTTTCGCTGGAACAAAGAAGGGCAATCAACCTGGCAGTATCAATAAACCTTATGTTATGTTGTGCATTGCCGACTCAGGATCATAGAATCATAGAAATTTACAGCACGGAAGGAGGCCATTTCGGCCCAGTGTCTGCACCGGCCGACCAAGAGCTATCCAGCCTAATCCCACTTTCCAGCTCTCGGTCCGTAGCCCTGTAGGTTATGGCACTTCAGGTGCACATCCAAGTACTTTTTAAATGTGGTGAGGGTTTCTGCCTCTACCACCCTTTCAGGCAGTGAGTTCCAGACCCCCACCACCCTCTGGGTGAAGACATTTCCCATCATATCTCCTCTAAACCTCCCCCCAATTACTTTAAATTTATGCCCCCTGGTTGTTGACCCCTCTGCCAAGGGAAACAGGTCCTTCCTATCCACTCTATCCAGGCCCCTCATAATTTTGTACACCTTAATCAGGTCTCCCCTCAGTCTCCTCTGTTCCAACAGAGCCAGCATCTCCAATCTTTCCTCACAGCCAAAATTCTCCAGTCCAGGCAACATTCTTGTAAATCTCCTCTGCACCCTTTCCAGTGCAATCACATCTTTCCTGTAATGTGGTGACCAGAATTGCACGCAGCACTCCAGCTGTGGCCTAACCAGTGTTTTATACAGTTCAAGCATAAGCTCCTTGCTCCTGTATTCCATGCGTCGACCAATAAAGGCAAGCATTCCGTATGCCTTCTTCACCACCTTATCCACCTGGCCTGCTACTTTCAGGGCTCTGTGGACAAGCACTCCAAGGTCACTTTGTTCATCTACACTATTAAGTGGCCGACTGCTTAATGTGTGTACCCTTTCCTTATTAGCCCTCCCAAAGTGCATTACCTCACACTTCTCCGAATTAAATTCCATTTGCCACTGCTCTGCCCACCTGACCAGTAGATTGATATCCTCCTGCAGCCCATGACTTTCCTCTTCATTATCAATCACACAGACAATTTTAGTGTTGTCTGCAAACTTCTTAATCATACTTCCTATATTCAAATCTAAATCGTTGATGTATACCACAAAAAGCAAGGGTCCCAGTACTGAGTCCTGCAGAACCCCACTGGAAACATTCTTCCAGTCACAAAAACATCCATCAACCATTACCCTTTGCTTCCTGTATTCGAGCCAATTTTGGATCCAACTTGCCACTTTGCCCTGGATCCCATGGGCTTTTACCTTCGTGACCAGTCTGCCATGTGGGACCTTATCAAAATCTTGCTAAAGTCCATATACACTACATCGTACACACTGCCCTCATCGACCCTCCTGGTTACTTCCTCAAAAAATTCAAACAAGTTAGTCAGACACAATCTTCCCTTAACAATTCCGTGCTGACTGTCCTTGATTGATCCTTGTCTTTCCAAATGAACATTCATCCTGTCCCTCAGGATTTATACACCTCAATCAGGTCTCCCCTCAGCCTCCTCTGTTCCAAAGAAAACAAACCTAGCCTATCCAATCTTTCCTCATAGCTAAAATTCTCCAGTCCAGGCAACATCCTCGTAAATCTCCTCAGTATCCTCTCTAGTGCAATCACATCTTTCCTGTAATGTACTGACCTGAACTGCACACAGTCCTCCAGCTGCGGCCTAACTAGTGTTTCGTACAGTTCAAGCATAACCCACCTGCACTTATATTCTGTGCCTCGGTTAATAAAGGAAAGTATCCCGTATGCCTTATTAACCATTTTATCTACCTGTCCTGCCACCTTCAGGGATCTGTGAGCATGCACTCCAAGGTCCCTCTTTTCCTTTACATTTCTCAGTATCCTTCCATTTAATGTGTATTCCCTTGCCTTGTTAGCGCTCCCCAAATGCATTACCTCACATTTCTCCAGATTGAATTCCATTTGCCACTATTCTACCCATCTGACCAGTCCATTGATATCTTTCTGCAGTCTACAGCTTTCTTCCTCACAATCAACCACACAGCCAAATTTTGTACCATCTGCAACATTTTTAATTATGCCCCCTACATTGAAGACTAAATCATTGATGTATACCGCAAAAAACAAGGGAGCACACAGCCTTCCAGTCACATAAACACCCGTCAACCATTACCCTTTGCTTCCTGCCTCTGAGCCAATTTTGGATCCAACTTGCCACTTTGTCCTGGATCCCATGGGCTTTTACTTTCGTGACCAGTCTGCCATGTGGGACCTTATCAAAAGCCTTGCTAAAATCTACATTAACTACATCAAACGCACTGCCCTCATCGACCCTCCTTGTTACCGCCTCAAAAAATTCAATCAAGTTAGTCAGACATGACCTACCCTTAACAAATCCATGCTGACTGACCTTCATTATTCCATGTCTTTCCAAATGAAGATTTATCCTGTCCCTTGGGATTTTTTCCATTAATTTTCCCACCAATAAGGTTAGGCTGACTGGCCTGTAATTACTCGGTCTATCCCTTTCTCCCTTCTTAAACAAGGGTACTACATTAGCACCACACCTGTAGCCAGAGAGGATTGGAAAATGGTCAGAGCCTCTGCTATTTCCTCTTTTGCTTCTCTTAACAGCCTAGGATACATTTCATCTGGGCCTGGGCATTTATCCACTTTCAAAGCTGCTTATCCCCTTAATACTTCCTCTCTCACTATGTTTATCTCATCTAATATTTCACACTCCTCCCCCTTAGCTACAATGTCTGCTTCGCCCCTCTCTTTTGTAAAAACAGATGGAAAGTATTCAGTAAGGATCATACCCACATCTTCTGCCTCCACACACAGGTCACCTTTATGGTCTCGAATAGGCCCTACCCTTTCTTTAGTTATCCTCTTGTTCTTGATGTATTTATAAAACATGTTTGGGTTTTCCTTGATGTTACTTGCCAGTATTTTTTCATGCCCTTTCTTTGCTTTCCTAATTTCCTTTTTAATATCACCCCTGCACTTTCTGTACTCCTCTGGGCCTTCTGCAGTATTTGGCTCTCGGTATCTGACATAAGCTTCCCTTTTTTGCCTTATCCTACCCTGTATGCCCCATGACATCCAGGGGCTTTAGATTTGTTAGCCCCACCCTTTTACTTTAAGGGAACATACTTGCTCTGTACCCTCAGGATCTCCTCCTTGAAGGCCTCCCACTGCTCTGACACTGATTTACCATCGAGTAACCATTTCCAGTCCACTTTGGCTAAATCCCATCTCAGCTCAGCAAAATTGTTTTTTCCCTCCTTTTACTTTAACTCCTGGTCTATCCTTGTCCTTTTCCATTATTACACTAAATCTAACTGAATTATGATCACTGCCATCTCCCACAGATACTCCTTCCACCTGCCCAGCTTCATTCCCTGAAACTAAGTCCAGAACTGCCTCTCCCATGTTGGGCTTGTTACATACTGGCTAAAAAAGTTCTCTTGAATGCATTTTAAGAATTCTGCTCCCTCTATACCTTACACACTAATTCTATCCCAGTTAATATTAGGGTAGTTGAAATCCCTGACTATTACTGCCCTATTGTCTTTGCATTTCTCAGAAATGTGCCTACATATTTGTTCTTCTATCTCCCTCTGACAGTTTGGGGATCTATAGTACACTCCCAGCAGTGTGATCGCCCCTTTTTTGTTCTACAGTTCAATCCATATGGCCTCATTTGATGATCCTTCCAACATATCATTCCTCCTTACAGCTGTAATTGTTTCTTTAAGCAATATTGCAACTCCCACTCTCCTTTATCTCCCTGTCCATTTCATCTGAAAGCCCTGTAACCAGGAATGTTGAGCTGCCATACCTGCCCCTCTTTCAGCCATGTCTCAGTAATAACTATAATATCATACTCCCAAGTGTCTATCTGTGCCCTCAGCTCATCTGTCTTATTCCCCAGACTCCTTACATTGAACTATATACCGTTTAGCAGTGCCAAACCCCTTTGTTGTTTATTTTCTAGCCTTTGTTTCCTCTGTCTTCCAAACTCACTTACTAATTTACTGCCTTACAATTCCAGTTTTGCTTCTCTCCTTTCTGAATCTATGTTCAGGTTCCCATCCCCCTGCCAAGATAGTTTAAACCCTCCCCAACAGCACTAGCAAATCTCCCCTCAAGGATATTGGTCCTGGTCCAATAGAGGGGCAATTAAATAAATTGATTTAAAAAAAAAATTCTTTCAGCACTTTTATTTATTAGCTTTTTTTTGTTTATTAGTTAGAAAAATATTGGTCATGAGGAATAAAAGACTGTTTGACTGAAACCATGGAATCAACCAATCAGGTAATGAAGAGTCTGATTGTCATGGGAAGGTGGCGGACAACATGTTGAGTGACCAATGGCAGGAGAGTGGGGGCGGGATAGTTCGAGGCAGGAGACCGTGTGATGACACCCCCAGGACTATGTCCAATCAGAGTTCCCGACACTATGGGCCGTCAATTATGGCCTCTCTGGGTGCGTACGATGTGCGTATTTACCCGGAGAGGCCCCGAAAGTGCCGGTTTTATACACGCGATGCACATGCAGCTAAAACCAGCACTTGCGATCGGTCAAAATGTTTTCTGACAGATTGCACGCATCCTGGGAGAAGGACAGTTGCGGGTGGAGATTTGCCCAGTGAATGTCCTTCAAACTCAGGCGTAAGGCCTGCTTTTACCAGCGTAAGAGTTATAATAGATAGAAAAAATAAATGTTGTTACTTATTTTCAGATTAAAAACCCTGTCTATGAATGTAAATTTATTTTTAACGCTATTAAAACATTTTTTTTTAATTAAAAAAAATAAATGTTTCTCTAAAATATTTAATTTAATGCAATTTCTATTAACTTAAAAAAAGTGAAGTGTTTTTTTATTTATGTGTGTGTTTTATTTGATGTTACGGTATTCTCATTGATAGTAATCCGAGCTCGGAGCTGCCATTGCTAGGAATGAGAATACTACATTGTGATTGGTGGTCCAGGCCCACGTGATCCCAGGATATACATACGCTCCGAGAAGACGGAAGCTGGACTGTGTAGCTAGACCTCGAAGCGCAATCCGACATTCCTCCGGGACCACCAGGTATTTTTCTCTGCCCGCAGGAAGCCTCCGACCACAATTTTCGGGCCACCGTTACGTAGTACAGGATGGACTGAATTCCAGCAGGTGGATCATGCAGTGCTACTGCCGGCCACTAGATGGGGCAGGAGACCTCATAATGAGAGGCCTGGCCAAGCTCTGCTGACTATCCCTCTGTCCGCCGAACACTGGTTCTTTATAGAAACCTTTCAGCATGAGACTTTCACCCTCAAGTCCCTGGAGCAGAATTCCGATAGCTCATGGGAGAAGGCATGCCCTTTGTGATGAAAGCGTAGATTTTCTGAGCTGGGATGACTTGGGTGTCTGGTGAACCGATGGAGAATGTACTAAAAACACCATTTAAATGCTGAATTTCATTCAGCTGACGCTCCGAAATACTGGCGAGAGCTGACTTAAGTGCCTGAGTGCTCCGTACATTAAATGTTCTGTCCTCATGTGTTGGAAGTAACGACCTAATCACCTTAACCAACAATGCCCACGCCCTTACCCGGTAATCACAGGCACCCCACTGTTGATCTGCTGTAGACACCGTGCTGCCTTAAAATACAGCCAGGTTATTACTCTATAAGGGCTGCATTTAGTGTTTTATAGCCCAGTATCTCACCTTGATGACAAGGTATGTAATCTATAATCTATCCTAGCGCCAGTGAGGTGGTTGGCAGCTAACCCTAAACCTAAACTTAACCCTATTAATAACCCTAACCCTATCCCAAACTACTAAGAACTCAAGAACTAGGATCAGGAGTAACTATAGGCCGGTTAGTTTAACATCTGTAGTGGGGAAAATGCTTGAAGCTATCATTAAGGAAGAAATAGCGGGAATAATGCAATCAAGCAGACGCAGCATGGATTCATGAAGGGGAAATCATGCTTAACGAATTTACTGGAATTCTTTGAGGATATAACGAGCATGGTGAATAGAGGTATACCGATGGATGTGGTATATTTAGATTTCCAAAAGACATTCAATAAGGTGCCACACAAAAGGTTACTGCAGACTACGCGGAGTCAGAGGAAATGTATTAGCATGGATCGAAAATTGGCTGGCTAACAGAAAGCAGAGAGTCAGGATAAATGGGTCCTTTTCGGGTTGGAAATCGGTGGTTAGTGGTGTGCCACAGGGATCGGTGCTGGGACCACAACTGTTTACAATATACATAGATGACCTGGAAGAGGGGACAGAGTGTAGTGTAACAAAATTTGTAGATGACACAAAGATTAGTGGGAAAGTGGGTTGTGTAGAGGACACAGAGAGGCTGCAGAGAGATTTAGATAGGTTAAGCGAATGGGCTAAGGTTTGGCAGATGGAATACAATGTCGGAAAATGTGAGGTCATCCACCTTGGAAAAAAAAACAGTAAAAGGGAATATTATTTGAATGAGGAGAAATTACAACATGCTGTGGTGCAGAGGGACCTGGGGGTCCTTGTGCATGAATCCCAAAAAGTTAGTTTGCAGGTGCAGCAGGTAATCAGGAAGGCAAATGGAATGTTGGCCTTCATTGCGAGAGGGATGGAGTACAAAAGCAGGGAGGTCCTGCTGCAACTGTACAGGGTATTAGTGAGGCCGCACCTGGAGTACTGCGTGCAGTTTTGGTCACCTTACTTAAGGAAGGATATACTAGCTTTGGAGGGGGTACAGAGATGATTCACTAGGCTGATTCCGGAGATGATGGGGTTACCTTATGATGATAGATTGAGTAGACTGGGTCTTTACTCGTTGCAGTTCAGAAGGATGAGGGGTGATCTTATAAAAACATTTAAAATAATGAAAGAGATAGACAAGATAGAGGCAATGGTCGGGGAGACTAGAACTAGGGGGCACAGCCTCAAAATACGGGGGAGCCAATTTAAAACCCGAGTTGAGAAGGAATTTCTTCTCCCAGAGGGTTGTGAATCTATGGAATTCTCTGCCCAGGGAAGCAGTTGAGGCTAGCTCATTGAATGTATTCAAATCACAGATAGATAGATTTTTAACCAATAAGGGAATTAAGGGTTATGGGGAGCGGGCGGGTAAGTGGAGCTGAGTCCACAGCCAGATCAGCCATGATCTTGTTGAGTGGCGGAGCAGGCTCGAGGGGCTAGATGGCCTACTCCTGTTCCTAATTCTTATGTTCTTATGTTCTTATGTATGAGTAGGCCATTTGACCTCTCAAGCCTGCTCCACCATTCAATAAGATCATGGCTGATCTGATCTTGGGCTCAGCGCCACTTCCCTGCCTGCTCCCCATAACCCTTGACTCCTTATCGCTCAAAAATCTGTCTATCTCCGCCTTAAATATATTCAACGTCCCAGTCTCCACAGCTCTCTGGGGCAGAGAATTCTGCAGATTTACAACTCTCTGAGAGAAGAATATTCTCCTTATCTCAGTTTTAAATGGACGGCCCCTTATTCTGAGACTATATCCCCTATGCATCCACCTTGTCGAGCCCCCTCATTATCTTATGTTTCAATAAGATCACCTCTCATTCTTCTGACCTCCAGTGTGTATAGGCCCAATCTACTCAACCTATCTTCATAAGTCAACCTCCTCATCAACCTAGTGAACCTTCTCTGAACAGTCTCCAATGCAAATATATCCTTCCTTAAATACGGCGACCAAAACTGTACTCAGTACTCCAGGTGTGGCCTCACCAATACCTTGTACAGTTGGAGCAGGACTTCTCTGCTTTTACACTCTATCCCCCTTGCAATAAAGGCTAATATTCCATTCGCCTTCCTGATCACTTGCTGTACCTGCATACTAACTTTTTGTGTTTCATGCACAAGGATCCCCAGGTCCCTCTGTACTGCAGCACTTTGCAATTTTTCTCTATTTAAATTATAATTTGCTTTCTATTATTTCTGCTAAAGTAGATAACCTCACATTTTCCCACATTATACTTTTGCCCACTCACTTAGCCTGTCTATATCCCTTTGCAGATTCCTTGTAAGACCCCTCACAATTTGCTTTCCCACCCATCTTTGTATCATCAGCAAACTTGGCTACATTACACTCGGTCCCTTCATCCAAGTTATTAATATAGATTGTAAATAGTTGGGGTCCCAGTACTGATCCCTGCGGCACCCCACTAGTTACTGGTTGCCAACCTGAGAATGAACCATTTATCCCGACTCTCTGTTTTCTGTTAGTTAGCCAATCCTCTATCCACACTCACATATTACCCCCAACCCCGTGAACTTTTATCTTGCGCAGTAACCTCTTGTGTGACACCTTATCGAATGCCTTCTGGAAATCCAAATACACCATATCCAGTGGTTCCCCCTTATCCACCCTGTTCGTTACATCCTCAAAGAACTCCAGCAAATTTGTCAAACATGATTTCCCTTTCATAAAACCATGTTGGCTCTGCCTGACTGAATTATGCTTTTCCAAATGTCCCACTACTGCTTCCTTAATAATGGATTCTAGCATTTTCCCAATAACAGATAGGCTAACTGGTCTATAATTTCCTGCTTTTTGTCTGCCTCTTTTTTGAAATAGGAGAGTTACATTTGCAGTTTTCCAATCTGCTGGGACCGCCCCAGAATTCAGGGAATTTAGGTAGATTGCAACCAATGCATCCACTATCTCTGCAGCCACTTCTCTTAAGACCCTAGGATGTAAGCCATCAGGTCCAGGGGACATGTCCGCCTTTAGTCCCATTATTTTACCGAGTACTACTTCATTAATGATAGTGATTGTATTAAGTTCCTCCCTCCCTATAGCCTCTTGATTACCCACTATTGGGATGTTTTTAGTGTCTTCTACAGTGAAGACCGATACAAAATATTTGTTCAACGTCTCTGCTATTTCCCTGTTCCCCATTATTAATTCCCCAGTCTCATCCTCCAGAGGACCAAACATTTACTTTAGCCATTCTTTTCTTTTTTATATACCTGTAGAAACTCTTACTATCTGTTTTTATATTTCGTGCTAGTTTACTTTCATAATCTATCTTCCCTCTCTTTATCATTTTTTTAGACGTTCTCTGCTGGCTTTTAAAAATCTCCCAATCCTCTGGCCTCCCACTAGTCTTGGCCACATTGTATGCCTGTGTTTTTGATTTGATACCCTCCCTTATTTCCTTAGTTAGCCATGGATGGTTATCCCTTCTCTTACAGTCTTTCCTTCATTGCGATATATTTTTGTTGAGAGTTATGAAATATCTCCTTAACTGTCTGCCACTGCTCATCAACCATCCCATTCTTTACTCTATTTTCCCAGTCCACTTAAGCCAACTCTACCTTCATACCTTTGTAATCTCCTTTATTTAAGCTTAGGACCCTGGTTTGAGATCCAACTTTCTCACCCCCCAACTGAATTTGAAATTTAACCATATTATGGTCATTCATTCCTAGAGGATCCTTTACAATATCATTTATTAATCCTGCCTCATTACACAGTACCAGATCTAAGATAGCCTGCTCCCTGTTTGGTTCCGCAACGTACTGTTCAAGGAAACTATCCCGGATACACTCTGTGAACTCTTCCTCAAGGCTACCCTAGCCAATTTGCTTTGTCCAATCAATATGAAGGTTAAAATCGCCCATGATTATTGCCATGCCTTTATTACAAGCCTCCATTATTTCTTGATTTATACTCCGTCCAACAGTGTAGCTACTGTTAGGGGGCCTAAAGACTACGCCCACCAGTGACTTTTTCCCTTTATTTTCCTTATCTCCGCCCAAACTGATACAACATCTTGATCCTCTGAGCCAATATTGTTTCTCACTAACGCACTTGTTGTGTATGCATGCCTGTTTACTGTGTGATGTCTGTAACACTGCTATGCAACACTGAATGTACCTTACACTGTACACACCTTGCCTGTACACCAGAGGGTGCTGCTGCTGGAGATCTAAGGGTTACCTGCAGTCAATATAAAAAGAAACTCACAGCTTGCTGTCCTCACTCACGAGCTGCAAATAAAGGACGACAGGTCTACACAGTTTAAGTATCATACCCTGCCTCGTGGAGTCATTACTAAAGGTGCCTACATACACTACAACTAGCGACGGGAATACGAGGTCACGAACTACACGCTCAACATGTCTAACCTCAGCAACTTTCAGCAATTTACAGAGGGGGAAGATTGGGACGTTTTTGTGGAAAGATTGGAACATTTCTTTATAGCCAATGACCTGGACGGGGACACACCAGCTACACAACCGAACAAACGCAGGGCCATCCTGCTTAGCAGTTGTGGGCCCACCATCCATAGTCTCGTCAGCGACTTACTAGCCCCGGAGAAGACAACCAGCAAGAGTATTGAGCAACTTGTAACAATCATACAGGAACAACTAAAACCGAAAGAAAGCATCCTCACAGCCAGGCACCAGTGCCCTGAGGGCCAAGAAATTGCTGCACACTTAAGAAGACTAGCTGCACCGTGTGATTTTGGAGACCATCTAAATGAAGCACTAAGGGACATATTCGTCATTGGAATTGGCCACGAAGGCCTCCTACACAAATTGCTCTCGGCTGACATCACGGTCACCCTGCAGAAAGTAATTCAAGTGAGCCAGGCCTACATGGTTTCGGCCGGCGACTCCAGGCGAATACTGACCCAGGACTCTAAACCGGCGAGCGCAGTGCACCGCATGGACACTTCTAAAGGCAGAAATGCTGCCCCGAGTCCCGCAACTCTGAGCCCGCCACATGGGGAAAACCGACTAGCCCCGTGCTGGCACTGTGGAGGAAACCACAGGGCCCACCAGTGCCACTACAAAGACTATACCAGCAAAGGAGAATGTGCAGAAAACGCTTTACTCACCGCATATCTGATGAGTTGGCTGATCAACTGAGCTCCGACACAGATGAGGAGGAAGTTGCACAAACCCTGGAAGAAGAGTATGGAATCTATACCTGCTCCATCGAAAGTTCTCTGTGGACAATGGAAGTGGACATCGACGGGGTCCTAGTTTCCATGAAAATCGACACAGGGACGAGCCAGGCTGTGATGAGCCAAATGATCTTTGAAAAAATTTGGATAAATCCCACCAATCGACCAAAACTGTATCCTGTCCAAGCGAAGCTACTCACCTACACCAAAAGTAAAATCAAAATCGTTAGCAGCGTGGACGTCCAGGTCTCCCAGGGCGGCGTGTTGAACAAACTCCCCCTGTGGATTGTAGCCAGCGATGGTCCCACACTGCTGGGCAGGAATTGGATGAACCCAGTCCACATCAGGTGAAGTGGCCCTGTGGAAGAAAAGACCACCACAGCCCACCTACAGGCACCAGCACCAAGAGGAGAAAAACCTAAAATCAAAATGGCCACGGCCATACCACGAGGAGCATTGGAGGAGCATCACGTGACACCGAGCGGCCAATTGGATTTGAATGCTCCCTTAAAGAAGACCGGTAACCAAAAACATTTAAAGGGGAAGTTTCAACTATTTGAGTACACGGACTTTAAAGCAATTAAAGGGGGCAAGTATGAAAATGTATGCAATGTAACCATGAATTGTGATGCTGGTTTAACTAATGCAACTAATGAGATGAATGCAGGTGTCAGTAAGGTTAAGAACAAGTTTATTATGCTTAACAATAATGATAGAGAATGTGAAATGCCTAATGTAACCATATCTGTTGAAACCAGGACACCCAAAAGTGATGCAAATGCTAGAATGTATAATGCAGGCTCGACTATGTGTGATCAGAGCCAAGGTGTCATGTATACCAGTAGGACACTGCCAAAGGACATTGGGTCCTACAGGGACCATGCTGATGCCAATGTAATCCCCCTGTGGGAAACCCCCAGGTCCAGCAGGCTACCTGACCATGTAGCCTGGACCTTTGGAACGAATGTGATGCCCCTTGCGGGACACACTCAGCCAGTGGGAACAGACCCACTACAGGGACAGTGGTCAATGGGCAGCCCAGCCACCACCAATGGCAACCTGCACCAGACCAGCCCTACAATCCCTGGCCACCAGGGCCAACACCAGGAGCATGAGGCCAATTCCCTCCAGCTTCCCTGGCAAACCCTGGTGGACAAGAAGCCCACCCAGTCTTGTGGACCAGCCCACCACGACACAACTACCCACATCACAGTGTATACACACCACCCACTGCTGCCATGGCTACCTCCCCGAGGGATCCCACAACAGTGACACCCACTTGGTCTGTGTGTGAGGGAGGGGAAATGTACGAGGCCAGCCTCAAGCACAGGGGTCACACCTGGCAACCGCACAACCCTCACCACAACCTCCCATAGCCCACTACTGATCACCTCCCCTGGTCATGACAATAAGGACTTGAAAAATGCTTAGGGGGGAGTGTTGTTGTGTATGCATGCCTGTTTACTGTGTGATGTCTGTAACACTGTTATGCGACACTGAATGTACCCTTACACCTTACCGTACACCAGAGGGAGACCTACGGCATGTAACTCAGTATAAAAGGGAACTCACAGCTTGTTGTCCTCACTCAGGAGCTGCAAATAAAGGACTACAGGTCCGCACAGTTTAAGTATCATACCTTGCTTCATGGAGTCATTACTAAAGGTGCCTACATACACCACAATACTGATCCCGTCCTTTATTAACAGAGCTACCCCACCTCCTTTTCCTTTCTGTCTGTCCTTCTGAATTGTCAAGTACCCCTGAATATTTAGTTCCCAGTGCTGGTCACCTTGGCTATCAGATCACACCCATTTGTATCTATTTGTGCCATCAACTCATCTATTTTGTTACAAATGCTTTGTGCATTTAGACAAAGAGCTTTTAAATTTGTTTTTTTACCTGTTTTTCCTGCTTGTTTCCTCTGTCCTTCAATCTCACTTTCAACATTTTTGCTTTCTAATTCCAGCTTTACTCCCCTCTTTACTGAATCTATTCTCAGGTTCCCATCTCCCTGCCAAGCTAGTTTAAACCCTCCCCAACAGCACTAGCAAGGATATTGGTCCCGGCTCTGTTGAGGTGCAACCCGTCCGGCTGTACAGGTCCCACCTCGCACAGAGGCGGTCCCAGTGCCTCAGGAATCTAAAGCCCTCCCACCTGCACCATCTCTCCAGCCATGTATTCATCTGCTCTATCCTCCTATTTCTGTACTCACTAGCTCGTGGCATTGGGAGTAATCCGGAGATTACTACCTTTGAGGTCCTGCTTTTTAATCTCTCTCCTAGCTCCCTATACTTTGCCTGCAGGATCTCATCCCTCTTTCTACCCATGTCATTGGTCCCGATATGGACCACGGCCTCTGGCTGTTCACCTTCTCCCTCCAGAATTCGCTCAGTGACATCCTTGACCCTGGCACCAGGGAGGCAACATACCATCCTGGAGTCACGTCTGCGGCCACAGAAACGCCTGTCTGCTCCCCTGACTATTGAATCCCCTACCACTATAGCTCTTCCCTTCTTCTTCCTTCCCCCTGTGCAGCTGAGCCACCCGTGGTGCCGTGGACTTGGCTCTGGCTGCACTCCCCAGGGGCACCATCAGAACAAAATACTGGTTGGAGAGTGAGATGAACTCGGGGGGCTCCTGCACTACCTGCCTAGTCCTCCTCTTCTGTCTGACGGTCACCCACTCCCTATCTGTCTGCACACTCTTAAGCTATGGGGTGACCACCTCTAGAAACGTGCTATCCACATAGCTCTCAGTCTCGCGGATACACCGCAGTGACCCCAGCCGCTGCTCAAGCTCCAAAACACGGAGCTCGAGTTGCTGCAGCTGGAGACACTTCCTGCACACGTGATCACCCCGGCTGCACGAAGTGTCCAGGACTTTCCACATGCCACAGGATGTGCAATCCACGGAACTGAACTGTCCTGCCACCCTTCTAGTTACACTCGCAACTATTGAGCAAAAATAAACTCTAAACCTTAGCAAAACACACCCAGCAACTACTCAGCAATCAGCTGATTTAGTTTTCTTTGGATAATAAATATCACTTATCTATTTAATTGCAGCTCCTAACTTACAACAATCCCCAAGGTTTTAAAAAAAAAGAAAAATACTCACCAATCAACCAATCACTTACCTGCTTGGCTGTGACGTCACACTTCAATTTAGATTCTTTTTACTTTTTGTCTCTTACTGTTGTCGCTGCTGTAGCTCACTCCTCCGAACTGAGGCTCCTCCGAACTGAGGCTCCTCCGAACTGAGGCTCCTCCTGATCTCCGGCTCCTCCGAATTGAGGCTCCTCCCGATCTCCGGCTCCTCCCGATCTCCGCTCCTCCCGATCTCCGCTCCTCCCGATCTCTGGCTCCTCCCGATCTCCGGCTCCTCTCGATCTCCGGCTCCTCCGAACTGAGGCTCCCCCGAACTGAGGCTCCTCCTGATCTCCGGCTCCTCCGAACTGAGGCTCCTCCGAACTGAGGCTCCTCCCAATCTCCGGCTCCTCCCGACCTCTGGCTCCTCTGAACTGAGGCTCCTCCCGATCTCCGCTCCTCCTTGTGCATCCGTGAGTGTCGTACCGGAATTGCTATATCTCGAAAAGTTGAGTGATTTTCCACTGGAAAAGTCGAAGATAGAGCTGCGAGGCTACTCAGGAAAGCAAATCCCTTTGGTAGGAGTATCACTGTGCTGATGAAATACAAGGATAAGTTTCAGAGCTTGCCTCTCATAGTAGTGGCAGGAGACAAGCCTGCCTTAGTAGGAAGAAATTGATTGGGATCACTGAAGCTGGATTGGAGTGAGATTTTTCGTGTTGAAGTGAGGTTTGTATTGAAGTCTGATGTTATTAACTAGTATCCGAAGGTGTTCTGCGAAACGGGCAGTCTGTTCCAAGGCTTCAAGGTGAGTGTCAGAGTGCAGAAGGACACTAGACCAGTTTACTGCAAGCCACGTCCCGTACCATACGCACTCGAGGAGAAAATTGAGAAAGAACTCAAAAGACTAGAAATTGAGAACATTATCTGTAATGTAGATCTAAGTAATTGGCTACACCCATTGTTGTTATATCTAAGTCAGATGGTAATGCTGATGCTATGTCTAGGTTGCCATCCCCATCACAAGTTACACCCAATAGGGAAGAAGTGTTCTATTTTTCATACATTAATGAACTGCCAGTCACAGCTGAAGAGATTGGTAGAGCAATCAAACGTAACCCAATAATGTCAAAAGTGTATGATTGCATCGCAAATGGCTGGCCAAACCAGGTAACAGACAAAGATATTCATCCATACTTCATTCGTAGAAATGAATTATCAATGAATAAAGATTGTATCATGTGGGGTGCAAGAGTGGTTATACCAAATAAGTTTAGGTCCAAATTATTAGGAGATCTTCATGACCAGCACCTGGGAATGTGCTTGACCGAGAGTTTTGCATGCATTTACTTATGGTGGCCAGGTCTAGATAAAGAGATCGCACCCAAGTTTGGTCAAACCTAAGTTCCTTCCATGTACTGTCGCAAGGACCGTTAAGATCCTGATGGTACTTTGAGCGGAGGTTTGGTGGAAAAATGGGAAAATAATGCCCGGAGGAAAAAATTCACCTTACAGGTCGATTCTGGGTGGCAGCGGGCAGTAGGTCGGATTCTGGGCTGCAAATGCGATCCTCGGCAAAGTACCGCCAAGGATAGAGTCGGGCCCCGGGAGTGGGGAACAGGAAAAATAAAAATGTCAACAAATTTTTAAAAATTACAAATCCTTCAGAGGACCCCATCCACCAAAATCGCTGCAAAAGAAATGAAGAAAACAAGTGTACCAACCTTTCCTTGCAGGTCTTCATACTTACCATCCAGGTCAGACCTGCCTCCACACGGCAGTCTCTACTGCTGCTAGAGCAGAGGACCGTCCGGACCCAACTGGAAAGGGAGCGGGCGGGAGGGCTTTTGTGGGCGTTGCACGCCAGCGCACGCCAGCGCACACCAGCAGACGCTCACCAGCAGTCTTCTCTCTCCATCAGCGCGAAGACCTGACCAAACTCGCTCGGAGGGGAGACCGCTGAGAAAACGTGCCAGCAGCCAGCGGTAAGCCTACCAAACTCGGGCTCCATGGAATTTCAAAAGGCCTTCGATGAAGTACCACTTGGGGAGCGGGCGGGCGGGTAAGTGGAGCTGAGTCCATGGCCAGACCAGCCATGATCTTGTCGAGTGGCGGAGCAGGCTCGAGGGGCTAGATGGCCTACTCCTGTTCCTAATTCTTATGTACTTATGTTCTATGTTCTTAGTAGACTCGTGACTATGGTCAGCGCATGTGGAGTCAGAGGACATTTGTGTCAGGCCAGTTATAGAACCAAGGCAGAGTTACGATATAAATCAGCCATGATCTAACTGAATGGACAAACAAGCTTGAGGGGGTGAATAGCCTACTCTGTGCCAATGCTTCCAAGTAGTAAAATTAATAGCAAACTGGCGACAAAACAGAGCCGCGAGTCGGGGTTGAAGGTGGTTACTCAGACTGATGGAAGGTAGGGAGTGCTGTTCCACAGGGATCGGCGCTGGGACCACAGCGGCTCACTCGTTACATCAATGATTTGGACTCGGGAATAGGAAGCACAATGTCAACACTTGCGGTATACACTGAGGAAGTCTTCCACTAAATACCAGAAGGTGTTAATAAACTTAAAGATTCGATGTGTAAATGGCTAATAAACTTCAATATAGACAATTGTGAGGTGGTACATTTTGAGAGGAGGAATAAAGAGGACACATATACCTTGGAAAATAAGCATCCAAATGGGATAGAGGAGCAAAGGAGTCTCGGTGTACACATTCACAAATCATTGAAGATAGCAACACAGGTTAACAAAGCCATCAAAAGCCGAAACAAAGGATTATTTGTAGAAATTATCTGCGAAACAGGCAGTCCGATCCAAGGCTTCAAGGTGAGTGTCAGGGTACAGAAGGACGCTGGATCGGTTTACTACAAGCCACGTTCCGTACCATATGCACTCAAGGAGAAAGTTGAGCAAGAACTCAAAAGACTAGAGACTAAGAGCATTATCTCTAAGACAGATCGATGTAATTGGGCTACACCCATTGTTGTTGTACCTAAGTCTGATGGTAAGGTAAGGTTGTGTGGTGATTATAAAGTAACCATAAACCAGGTCCGAGAGGGTAATCTCCCCAATACATTGCCAAATGTAGAAAATTTGTTCACAACGCTGACAGATGGTCAGATCTTCTCAAAGTTGGATTTTACAAATGCCGACTTACAACTTGAAATAGATGAGGAGTCCAAGTCCTGCTTGACTCTAGGCCAATATCAATTTAATAGGCTACCATTTGGAGTTCCTTCCACCCCTGACAGATTCCAAGGGGTGATGAACCATATTTTGCATGGTATTGAAGGGTATTGTAGTATGCTATTTAGATGACATCCTAATTTCAGCACCGAACAGACAAATCCATAATGGCCAAGAAATCCCAGTTGAGGTCTTCCGGTGATCAACTGAAAAAGGGAACAAAGATGCGCACTTACCTGTTCCTGCTGTGCCTGCTCGAGATCCCGATCCTGAGGCCTTCACTCCCTGCGCGTCGCAGCGCGTGCACGTCTGGACGGACGTAAGTTGGAGCTGCACTCATCATCATAGGCAGTCCCTCAGAATCGAGGAAGACTTGCTTCCATTCCTAAAGTGAGTTCTTTCGTGGCTGAACAGTCCAACAGTCCCTGTCACAGGTGGGACAGACATTCATCGAGGGAAGGGTGGGGTGA
Organism: Pristiophorus japonicus; assembly: GCF_044704955.1. Classification (NCBI taxonomy): domain Eukaryota; kingdom Metazoa; phylum Chordata; class Chondrichthyes; family Pristiophoridae; genus Pristiophorus; species Pristiophorus japonicus. The sequence goes on along the minus strand of NC_091991.1, from coordinate 92,575,088 downwards.
CACTGATTTGCCGCACTCTCCTTCCGCTGCCTGCGCTTGACGTCTTCACACTCACAGCGTTGAGATTCGAAGAGCTCAACGGCCTCCCAGATGCACTTTCTCCACCTAGGGCGGTCTTCGGCCAGGGTCTCCCAGTGGTGATGTAGCACTTTACCAGGGAGGCTTTGAGGGTGTCCTTGTAATGTTTCCGCTGCCCACCTTTGGCTCATTTGTCATGAAGGAGCTCCGCATATAGCAGTTGCTTAGGGAGTCTTGTGTCTGGCATGCGAACTGAGTGGCCTGCCCAGTGGAGCTGATCAAGTGTGGTTAGTGCTTCAATGCTGGGGATGTTAACCTGGGCAAGGACACTGATATTGGTGCGTCTGTCCTCCCAGGGGATTTGCAGGATCTTGCGGAGACATCGTTGGTGATATATCTCCAGCGACTTGATGTGTCTTCTGTACATCGTCCAAGCCTCTGATCCATACAGGAGGACAGGAATTACTACAGCCCTGTAGACTGTTGTGTATTTCTCTGGTACATCAGATGTATGATAAGTACAATGGTGCACCACAGAGGGCGCTGTGGTGGGAGACCTGAAAGTACCTGCACGAGGCAGTATAAAAGGCTGCCCACCACACCTGTGGAGCAGGCTGGAGCTGTTCAATAAAGGACCAAGGTCATAGCAGTTAGATCAACACCAGACCGTGTGGAGTCAGTGATTTGTGTGCTACATACATCACATAGACCATGAGCTTGGTGGTAGGTTTGAGGGCCTGGTCTTCGAACACTCTTTTCCTCAGGCGGCCGAAGGCTGCACTGGCGCACTGGAGGCAGTGTTGAATCTCTGTATCAATGTCTGCCTTTGTTGACAAGAGGCTCCGAGGTATGGGAAATGGTCCACGTTGTCGAGGGCCGTGCCGTCAATCTTGATGACTGGGGGGGCAGTACAGTGCGGCAGTGTAGGACCTTTGTCTTACGGATGTTAAGCGTAAGGCCCATGCTTTCATGTGCCTCGGTGAATACACCGACTATATCTTGGAGTTCAGTCTCTGAATGTGCGCGTACTGCAGCTCAACGATAGAGGTTGGGTGGTCTTGGACCTGGTCTGGAGGCAGCGTAGATTAAACAGCTTCCCACTGGTTCTGTAGTTTAGTTCCACTCCAGCGGGGAGCTTGTCGACAGTGAGGTGGAGCATGGCGGCGAGGAAGATTGAGAAGAGGGTTGGAGCAATGACTCAGCCCTGTTTGACCCCGGTCCGGACGTGAATTGGGTCAGTAATGGATCCGTTGGTAAGGATCCCGGCCTGCATGTCGTCGTGGAGCAGGCGAAGGATGTTGACAAACTTTTGGGGGAATCCGAAACGGAGGAGGACGCTCCATAAGCCCTCACGGTCGACAGTGTCAAAGGCATTTGTAAGATCGAAAAAGGTCATGTATAAGGGCTGGCTCTGCCCCCTGCATTTTTCCTGCAGTTGTCGTGCTGTAAAGATCATGTCCGTTCCCCGTAGGGGACGAAATCCGCACTGCGACTCCGGGAGGAGCTCCTCGGCCACAGGGAGAAGACGGTTGAGGAGAACTCTAGCGACAACCTTCCCAGTGGTTGAGAGCAGGGAGATTCCCCTGTAGTTGCCACAGTCGGATTTGTTCCCCTTTTTAAAAATGGACACGATCACTGCATCTCTGAGATCTCCCGGCATGCTCTCCTCCCTCCAAATGAGAGAGAGGAGGTCATTTATCCGCGCCAACCGCGTCTCTCCGCCATATTTTAGCACCTTACCTTTTTTTTCAAATCAGGGCCCCCTCCAGCGGCGATCGGGCCTCCTCTAGTGACGATCGGGCCTCCTCCAGTGGTGATCGGGCCTCCTCTAGTGACAATTGGGCCTCCTCTAGTGAAGATTGGGCCTCCTCTAGTGACGATTGGGCCTCCTCTAGTGACAATTGGACCTCCTCTAGTGAAGATTGGGCCTCCTCTAGTGACGATTGGGCCTCCTCTAGTGACAATTGGACCTCCTCTAGTGACGATTGGGCCTCCTCTAGTGAAGATTGGACCTCCTCTAGTGAAGATTGGGCCTCCTCTAGTGACGATTGGGCCTCCTCTAGTGAAGATTGGGCTTCCTCTAGTGACAATTAGGCCTCCTCTAGTGACGATTGGGCCTCCTCTAGTGGCGATCGGACCTCCTCTAGTGACAATTGGGCCTCCTCTAGTGACAATTGGACCTCCTCTAGTGACGATTGGGCCTCCTCTAGTGACAATTGGACCTCCTCTAGTGACGATTGGGCCTCCTCTAGTGACAATTGGACCTCCTCCAGCGGCGATCGGGCCTCCTCTAGTGACAATTAGGCCTCTTCTAGTGACGATTGGGCCTCCTCTAGTGATGATTGGACCTCCTCCAGCGGCGATCGGGCTTCCTCTATCGACGACAGCTGGCCTCTCCTCCTCCCTCAACGACGGCTGGACCTCAACTCCTCAACGGTGATCAGGCTTTCTTCACCTTCAGCGATGACTGGGCCTCTCCTTCCCCACCGGTGACCTGGCCTCTTCTCCCCCAGCACGTGTTGAGTACCATGGCTGTGACCACCCTGACCTTCCACGCTGACCCTCTCAATGCCTGTCCCCAACCAAGCCTCAGGCCACCTACATTCAAGTGCGCTACCCAGCGCCGAGCTTGCGGCCAATATCTCGCCGTAGGCAATAAGGCTCATACAGCAGAGCCCGGTCTCCAGTGATCTCAGACCCCTTTGCAGTCACATGGCTCTGGGCAGCCAATCAAGGTACAGTATTTTCTCAATCATAATAATGAGAATTCCGTAAGTTGGAGTTCCCATTATTATGAATGAGAAACCTCCCCAAACACCCAAAACACTAATAAAAAATAGAAAAAATACTCTATATATTTGATTAATTTAAATTAAAGTTATTAACTTCTTATAAAAAATATATTTTTTTCCGATTTTTAAAAAAGTTTTTTTAGTTATGGTTTAAAATAAACTTACCTTAGTGAGCAGGGTTTTTAACAATAAAATGTGTTTCTTAAATTTTATTTTGTTATATTTTTGTATGTTTTTAAACCCTTACACCTGTAACAGTATGCTTTTATCAGGCGCAAGAGTTTTGAGGATATTTGCTGGGCAAGATATGGGGAAATCCTGCAATCTTACCCTGGCAAATGTCCTCGCTCCAAGCTGGAGCTTGACAGATCGGAAAAGCCGGTTTTCTGCCCATGCGCATTGTGTGCTGAAAACCAGCTTTTGCGATGCCTTCCCGGGTCTGTACACGCTCTGTACACACTCCGTACACGCTCTGTACTCACTCCGTACACGCTCCGTACAAACCTGGGGAGGCCGAGATTTCTAGGCCAATAACATATGGAATGAAGTCCTCAATTGGCTAGAGAAGCACAGAGTACGAGTGACAGCTCACAAGTGTGTTATTTCAAAACTCAGTGGAATACTTAGGGTCATCATCATCATCATCATAGGCAGTCACTCGAAATCGAGGAAGACTTGCTTCCACTCCAAAAATGAGTTCTTAGATGGCTGAACACTCCAATACGGGAATTACAGTCTCTGTCACAGGTAGGACAGACAGTGGTTGAAGGAAAGGGGTGGGTGGGACTGGTTTGCCGCACGCTCCTTCCGCTGCCTGCGCTTGTTTTCTGCATGCTCTTGGCGACGAGACTCGAGGTGCTCAGCGCCCTCCCGGATGCACTTCCTCCACTTAGGGCGGACTGGTCTTTGGCCAGGGACTCCCAGGTGTCAGTGGGGATGTTGCACTATATCAAGGAGGCTTTGAGGGTGCCCCTGTAACGTTTCCTCTGCCCACCTTGGGCCCATCTGCCGTGTAGGAGTTCCTAGTAGAACGCTCGCTTTGGAAGTCTCGTGTCAGGCATGCGAACAATGTGGTCAGTGCTTCAATGCTGGGAATTACCAACAATGCTAATGTTGGTGCATCTGTCCTCCAAGGGGAGTTGCAGGATCTTGCGGAGACATCACTGGTGGTATTTCTCCAGCGATTTGAGGTGTCTACTGTACATGGGCCACGTCTCTGAGCCATACAGGAGGGCGGGTATCACTACAGCCCTGTAGACTATGAGCTTGGTGGCAGATTTGAGGGCCTGATCTTTGAATATTCTTTTCCTCAGGTGGCCGAAGGCTGCACTGGCGCACTGGAGGCGGTGTTGAATCTCGTCGTTGATGTCTGCCCTTGCTGGTTGTAGGCTCCCGAGGTATGGGAAATGGTCCACATTGTCCAGAGCCGCGCCGTGGATCTTGATGACTAGGGGGCAGTGTTATGTGGCGGGAACAGGCTGGTGGAGGACCTTTGTCTTACGGATGTTTAGCGTAAGGCCCATGCTTTCATACGCTTCAGTGAAGATGTTGACGATGGCTTGGAGTTCAGTCTCTGAATGTGCGCAGACACAAGCGTCATCCACGTACTGTAGTTCGACAACAGGTTGGGACGGTCTTGAATCTGGCCTGGAGATGACGAAGGTTGAACAGGTTTCCACTGGTTCTGTAGTTTAGTTCCACTCCAGCGGGGAGCTTGTTGAGTGTGAGGTGGAGCATTGCAGCGAGGAAGATCAAGAAGAGGATTGGCGCGATGATGCAGCCTTGCTTGACCCCTGTCCGGACGTCCATCAAATTCGGGCCCATAGAGTACATCATTAGTCAGTATACAACATGTCAATCAGTGAGCAAGAAACCACCATCAGTACCATTACAGCCATGGAAATGGTTTCCCAGGGTGTGGCAAAGGTTACATGTAGATTTTGCTAAGTGATAGATAGTCATTCGAAGTGGTTAGAGGTGTTTCCGATGCAGAAAATAACAACAAGTAAAATAATGGATAATTTTTGAAGATTGTTTTATTCATATGGCCTCCCAGAAGAAATTGTGTCTGATAATGGGCCGCAATTTTGCACAGTTCATGAACAGAAACGGTGTGAAACATACCAAAGTTCCACCCTACCACCCTTCTTCAAATGGTGCAGCAGAGCACACAGTGCAAATTGTAAAACGTGCCCTCATCAAGCAAATACTGGATTCAAATCAAAGGAAACGGCAGTTGTCATTGGACCACAAATAAGCAAATTTTCTAATTACTTATAGTAATACTCCTCATATAACTACTGGTAGAACACCAGCAGAGTTGTTTCTCAAATGATAGCCATGAACCAGGTGGCTCGTTGTTAAAGCCAAACTTGGCACAGTCAGTAGAAGAGAAACATTTAAGACAGAACGAGAATCATGATAGAGGTAGAGTAAGAGAGGGAAGTGTGAAATTGAATCAGAAGGTGAGAGTGAAGAACCATCACCATAAATGGTTAAAGTGGTTACCAGGAAGAGTAGTGACGATATGTGGTCCTCGCACATATTTGGTCAAGAAGTTTGATCATGGACAGGTTAGGTTTGTTCACATTGCTCATATTTTACCTACAGATGTGGAAGGAGTTGGAAGTTGGACTGATTCGATTATTGCTGATGAGTCAGATAGTCTTGTTACAAGTAGAGTACCAAGAACATATCCTACATCAGATGTACTAGAGACAAGTCCAAAAGCAAGTCAGAATTTAATCTGAGTCCCCTGAGTCAGGCAGACAAACAGTCTGAAGTTGCGGAGAGTCAGAATGTAGATCAAGGGTTGCCCTTGGAGATAAACTCTCCTCAGGCTCAGCCTGACGAAAGTGGCACTGGGCGGTTTGGGCAGAGGACTGTCGGCGGCAGTGGGCGGTGAGTGCATCAATGTCGGCCCCTGAGTCTCTGAAGCATATAGGAGGGCGGGTATCACTTCTGCTCTGTAGACCATGAGCTTGGTGCCAGGTTTGAGATTTTGGTCTACAAACACGCTTTTCCTCAGGCGACCAAAGGCTGCACTGGCGCAGTGAAGGTGGTGTTGGACTTGGACATCGATGTCTGACCTCGCTGACAGAAGGCTCCCGAGGTATGGGAAATGGTCCACATTGTCCAAGGTCTCGTCATAGATCTTGATAATCGGGGAGCAGTACTGTGTAGCGGGGGCAGGTTGGTAGAGAACCTTTGTCTTACTGATGTTTAATGTAAGGCCCAGACTCTCGTATGCTTCAGTGAAGGTATCGACGATGATTTGTAGTTCGGACTCAGTGTGTGCACAAACGCAAGCGTCATCTGCACATTGTAATTCAATGACAGAGGTTGGAACAGCGTTGGATCTGGACTGGAGGCTTCGGAGGTTGAACAATTTCTCGATGTTCTGTAGATTAACTCCACTCCAGCAGGGAGCTTGTTAAAGGTGAGATGAAGCATTGCAGCGAAGAAGATTGTGAAGAGCATTAGTGCGATGACACAGCCTTGCTTGACCCCGGTCTGCACTTGTATTGGGTCTGTGGTGGATCCGTTGGTCAGGATCATGGCTTGCATGTCATTGTGAAACAGGCGGAGGATGCTGACAATTTTTTGAGGACAGTGGAATTTGAGGGGGACACTCCATAATCCCTCATGGTTGACAGAGTTAAAGGCCTTTGTGAGGTCAAAGAAGATGATGTACAGAGGTTGATGCTGCTCCCTACATTTTTCTTGGATTTGTTGCGCGGTGAAGATTATATCCGTTGTGCCCCTTACTGGGTGGAATCCGCAGTGTGACTTTGGGAGGAGCTCTTCAGCCACTGGGAGGAGACGATTGAGGAAGATTCTTGCGATAATTTTCCCTGTAGCAGACAGCAGGGAAACTCCTCTGTAATTACTGCAATCGGACATGTCACCTTTCTTCAAGATGGTCACGATTACGACATCTCTGAAAACTCCTGGCGTGCTCTCCTCCCTTCAGATAAGAGCGATGATGTAATCGTTTCGCACCAGGAGTACTTCTACGCCATGCTTTAGTGGTTTGACAGATATCCCACCTACAACAACAACAACTTGTATTTATATCGCGCCTTTAACGTAGTGAAATGTCCCAAGGTGCTTCACAGGAGTATTATGAGACAAAAGGTTTGACACTGAGCCACATAAGGAGAAATTAGCGCAGGTGACCAAAAACTTGGACAAAGAGGTATGTTTTAAGGTGCGTCTTGAAGGAGGAAAGAGAGGTAGAGAGGCAGAGAGGTTTAGGGAGGGAGTTTCAGAGCTTGGGGCCCAGGCAACAGAAGACACAGCCACCATTGGTTGAGCGATTATAATCAGGGATGGTCAAGAGGGCAGAATTAGAGGAGCACAGACATCTCGGAGGGTTGTGGGGTTGGAGGAGATTATAGATAGGGAGAGGCGAGGCCATGGAGGGATTTGAAAATACGGATGAGCATTTTGAAATCGAGTCGTTGCTTAACTGGTGGCCAATATAGGTCAGCGAGCACAGGGGTGATGGGTGAGCGGGACTTGGCGCGAGTTAGGACACAGGCAGCCAAGTTTTAGATCATCTCTAGTTTACGTAGGGTAGAATGTGGGAGGTCAGCCAGGAGTGCGCTGGAATAGTCATGTTTACAGAAAACAAAGGCATGGATGAGGGCTTCAGCAGCGGATGAGCCGAGGCAGGGGTGGAGACGGGCAATGTTACGGAGGTGGAAATAGGCGGTCTTAGTTATGCTGCGGAATTACAGGCCATTCAGTCTACCTCAGTGGTGGGAAAATTATTGGAAAAAATACAGAATAAATCTTCATTTAAAAAGACATGGAGTAAGCAAGGACAGTCAGCATGGATTCGTTAAGGGAAGGTCGGGTCTGACTAATGTAGAATTTACCAATATCTCGCAAAGATTCCAGGTACCTTTCCCCTGCAGAGGAGAAGAATCCCTTTCTGGGCTTTTAAAATGAGTTTAAAGGGGCAGACGAAGCCTGCGGGGGATAAAAGGGGAGGCATTCATGGAGACCCCTCCCCCCCAGTGTTTGGACTCATAGGAAAGGGAATTCAAAATGGACCTAAATTACAGAAGCTTGAGATCCCCTAAGCATCTCGGGGAAGGAGCATATCAATTTTAAGATTCTACAACATTTTGGCTGCGAAAAAAAGAGTTACCAAATACAGGAGGTGGGGCCAACCTTTGAAGCAAATTCGTGTATTAATCACCCCAGGCTATTCACCCCCTAAGAGATAATCGAATTACCCAATCAAGCACAATGGAAATCATGGTCAGAAAAACTGGACAATCCTAAAACAATGCAAAACCAGTGATAGCACATTCTCACACCCTAATCGAGTTACTGCTGACAAAGGAGGCATTTGAAAATCAATGGACAGAATAGTTTAAACAGAGCCCAAGAGATTTGATGGGAGATAATGGAGCCTTTTTTTGGGATATATCTATCCCCCAGTTTTACAAGGAAAGGTAGCAGAACACAGACTCGAGCAGAACACAGACTCGAGCAGAACACAGACAGACACAAGCAGCCTGCTTGCTCTACAGTGAAGAAATGGAATAGTGAAGGAAACTACTAGAACTCATGAAGAACTGACCGAACACGGGGCCCACGAAACGGAAGGTTGTCAGCAACCAAATTGACAACCACTCTACAATCTACTTCGGAACGACCAACGGGTGAGAAATTACCAAAAGGGACTAACTAAAACTATTCCTAACCAAAGAAAGTGGGTACTTACCCCATACATCCAAAACGCAACTTACCGCATCAACGGATGCACCCCAACCGAAGACTACGCAGTCCGAAGTCCTCTCCTCCGTCCGGGGTACGGCTCGCCTAGAAGGCCAAGTGCACTGAACCCCGAAACCGTGATTCACTGGCAACTGTCTAAAGGGATTGGTGAGCATCGCCCCTGAACCCTCAGAGCTATAACTTCGTTAGTTAGTTAATTGGGAGGAGGGAGGCTGGGATAACTTGTGTAAATGTATCTGCATTCTCCTTTTTACCACATTTAGAGTTTAAGCTGTATTATTTTCCCCACAGGCTGTAATTTGACATTTTATTCAATGTGTTGTACCCCTCAGTGTGTATTGGTCTGTGTGTGTGTTATTAAAGGTGTGCCTTTTACTTCTTTTTAAACACAATAAAGCCATACCTTGAAACCGATTGTCTGTCCAAGTCTGACACAGTCCCCTCATAATTCCAGTGTCTAGAACCAAGGGTGTGGGAGCGATTTGGAACCGCTCATATAAGGTCAGAAGGGAAAGCTGACCCCCTGCAAACCACCCCTTACATAATGGCGACCCAGATGGGACACTGGTACAAAGGACGTGATAAGAGAGAGACTGGTTTCAGGAAACGAAGCAAAATGGAAGAGGGGATTTCCTCGTATGTGTTTAAGAGGGTAAATGTGGCTAAGGAGTGGGTACTCGATCTATTGTATGCTGAGCGTCCAGAAGATGCTGCAGCTCAATGGACCGAGAGCAAGGACCATAAAAGGTCGATAGAGAAGGCCATTTGGCTAATTTGCCTTCAGCAACAGATCCGGCTTCTAGATGAAGAGAATGAGAAATTAAAGGGAGTATTGAGGCAGGCAGAAGAGAGGTCCAGCGCAAGGGCCACAGTCGGGGAAAGGCCGTGGACAGAGGTGGGACAGTTAAAGGAAAGTAGAGAGCTCACTAAAGAAAGGCACAAAACCCAATTGGACCTTTTACAGTGTCAGATTTTTGAAGCCAAGAATAGCGAACTGGCATTGCGGGAAGAGAATTCCTGTCTCGCCAAGCAAGTTAAAGAGTACGGGGAGAGGGTGAGAGACATTCAGGTAGCCTATAAGGTAGCCAGTACCAGGGAATTTGAGACAGGAGACCACGGCTCCTGCCAGCAGCAGATCCAAAGCTTGAACCTTGCTCTATCCCGGGCTAAAGGCATGGTGTGCCTGATAAACCCGGGTTTAGCCCAGGAACACCTGGTAGAGCAAGGAGAAACCCCTCAGTCACCGCCTGCAGCTCCCAGGAATGGCCCAGGGCAGCAGGGGTGTCAGCCAGAGTGCGGGGCAGGCAAGGATTGCAAACTACCAACACCGGCAGCCCCGAGTTTTAACTCGGCTTGGCAGCAGGGGGAAGAGGGCGAGCCAATACAAGAAGGACCGGAACCAGGGCCAATGCACCTGGTCCGGCAGCAGAAGTTTGGCCCGCCTGATACCAATGGGGCAGCAGGACCCCTAGAAAGCAACTTCGTAGTCCCCCACGACACCCAAAAACTGAGGGCGATAGGCCACCTAAGTAAGCTCACCCAACAGGGGATCCCTCGGTACACTTCCTGGAAGTGGAACACACAGGGGATATTAACCGGTGCGATGATTCGGAGCAGACTAAGCTGTTGCTCTTCTCGCTAGACACCAAGCTGTGCCATTCCCTCTCTGCAGACAGCAGAAAGGGGCGAAACACGTACGCTACGGTTAAGGAGGAGGTTCTAGAGGCCACGGGTATGAACGATGGGAGTCCTTTCTCCCAAGTGGAGAAAACAGTGCAGCTCTATGGGGAGACTCCACAGGCTTTCGCCGATAGGTTGTGGCCGGTCTACGAAAGGACCTGTAGTGGGGTTCTTGACCGGGCTCACCTGAAACCTAACGAGCTGGCTCACTGGCTCCGCAACCTGGTGGCAAACAGCTTACCTGGAGTAAAGGCAAAAGCCGAGGTCTGGTTCGATCCAAGAGATCCCAGAACCACCGAGGAGACAGTAGTCAGGCAGTTGACCCTGGCTTACTGGAACGGTAGAGGGACAGAGGAGCCCTCCTCTAAAGGGAGGGTCCATGAGATTAAACCCAGCCAAGGCAAGAGAGAGCGGCATCAGGAAGGTGGGAACCCTCCCCACAAAGGGGGCGAGTGTTTTGGGTGTGGAAAAAGTGGGCACTGGAGGAAGGACTGAAGGAACCCATGGAAAGAGACTAAGGGAAGGGCCACTCCAGCCCCAGCCCGTAAGGCCGGGGCAGGAACACCCGACTCATATGAGACACTCGTAGCCGCCCTACAGATACTCATAAATGGACAGGGAGCAGTAGCTATCGCAACTGGTCCAGTAGCCGGTACGGTAAAACCCTCTGCTCCAACCCACCCAGATGCATTACTCGAGCCAGCGCAGCCTGTGTACCTGTGTTCCCTAGAGTACGATGCCTGGAAGAGACCGTGCGTTATGATGGAGGTGGAGAAAGTGAAAGGGACCTACCTGCTAGATACTGGTGCTTCCAGCACCCTTGTATATGCAGATAACCCAGCTACCTCACCTCTATCGAACGGGGTCCCGTACAGTCTAGTGGGGTTCACAGGCAATGAGCAAACTGGTTCGTTTTCCATCCCGCTCACCATTCAGTTAGGGACTCTCAAAACCAAATGGAAGTGTGTCCTGATGAAATGGGAGCAGAAGGGAAAAGGGATCCAGGGGGGCTGATTTTTACATTGGCCACCAGATCCTAGTGGATCTCAGGAACCACTGTCTATGGGGAGCCATAGTGACTGACAGGGAAGGTGAGGTGGCGGTGATCCCAGAAAAAGGGGCCAAGGGAACCTTGTGTACCGTGAAGCCAAAGGAGGGTTATGACTTGGAATTACTGGTCAGTAACACCCCAGTGGTGTACCAGGCATATGTACGGGCACATCTTGCAGCATTTGCCACCCACAAACATGACTGTGGTAGGGTAACGGGGGTGGAAGTTAGTATAGTAGGGGACCCCATGACCCGACCACAAAAGCAATATAACTTCCCCAGGGAGGCAGAGGCAGACCTGACAACGGCTCTGGGATCACTGGTAGAGCAAGGGGTGTTAAGACCGATAGCAACCCATGTGAACTCTCCACTGTGGCCGGTTAAGAAACCGGACAACTCATGGAGGGCCACCGTGGACTATCGAATACTAAATAAGAATATCGCTGCCTGTGCACCCACTGTAGCAGCCGTAGCGGATCTCATAGGGAGTATTCCAGCATCTGCGACCACTTTCACGGTGCTGGACATTTCAAATGGGTTCTGGTCCATTCCTTTAAAACGGGAGGACCAGTACAAGTTCGCCTTTACCTTTAAGGAAGAACTGTCTTCCCCAAGGCTTCCACAATAGTCCCAGCATTTTTCACCAATGCATGGTGAACTGTTTAAAGGGCTTTAGCAGACCCCAGCAGTTGGTGCAGTATGTGGATGACCTGCTCCTGTTCACCGATCAGGGGGAGGAACATGGCCCACTGCTGGCTGAGCTGCTGGAGCTGCTAAAAGAAGAAGGGTTTAAAGTAAATCCCAAGAAACAAAAGTAAACCCCAAGAAACATAGAAACATAGAAACATAGAAAATAGGTGCAGGAGTAGGCCATTCGGCCCTTCTAGCCTGCACCGCCATTCAATGAGTTCATGGCTGAACATGTAACTTCAGTACCCCATTCCTGCTTTCTCACCATACCCCTTGATTCCCCTAGTAGTAAGGCACAGATCGGCCAGAAATAAGTCAAATTCCTGGGGCTGACTGTGCGCGCTGGGGAAAGGGCCATAGACAAGGCTAGAAGGGAGGCAGTACAGGAGTTACCAGCCCCCAACACAGTGACAGGGGTACGATCCTTTCTAGGGCTCACCGGGTACTGCAGAGATTTTATTGAGGATTATGCAGCCACCGCAGCCCCTCTGCTCAGGCTCCTACACAAGGGGGTAGAGTGGGACGGGGATGAGGGTTGCGAGGCAGCATTTAATCAGCTCAAGAAGGACTTGCAGACCGCGCCAGCCTTAGGAGCGATAGATGTAGGAAAGGAGTTTTTCCTGGAGGTGTCAGCCAGCGGGGACAGTTTGAGCTCAGTGCTGCTTCAAGAGCGGCACGGCCAGCTGAGGCCGGTGGTTTACTCCTCCAGGATCCTCACAGATGTGGAGAAGGGGTACTCCAACTGTGAGAGACACCTCCTAGCCACACATTTGGCAGTGAAAAGATCCTTGGTCTTCACGGGAGGGTCTCGTCTAACACTCCTAACCCACCAACACCGACTCAGATGCTCCTAGATGGGAGGATTAAGGACGGGACGGTGAGCAGTGCCCACATTGCTCGCTGGACCCTGCTCCTCTCCCAGATGGACCTCAGAGTAGAAGGCCCCCGCAGCCAACCTAATCTATCCAGGGAAATCCCACAGGTGCTCCATAGAAGGGGTATGGGAGGTGAACATTGGCCTTCGGGCTGGGTTACACCCTACAGGCCGGGACATCTACGTGGAAGGGTCCAGCACGGTATCTGCTGGCGAACGACTCACTGGGTGCAGAGTCTATGACCCAAGGGCAGGTATTGCCCTGGCAATCAAGCTCCCCAGCACCATGAGCGCCCAGCATGCTGAACTGTCCGCCGTAATGTACGTGGTGACCCACCCCGAGGAATTCCCTACCCCGTACACGATTTGCTCGGACAGTATGTTCACCTGCAATTCATGTACGGAGTACCTGGCTATCTGGTCCCGTCGCGGATACACGTCCGCTGACGGGAGACCCCTGGCAATCAAGCCCCTGCTGGAGAAAATCATGACAGCGGTGGGGGAAGAAGGAAAGGTCTACATACATAAGGTGAAGGCACATTCAAAAACCAGAGGGAAACCAACAGGCTGACAAACTGGCCAAAGAAGGTGCCCACACGGGAAAGTTCTGGGACCCCTATGACACCGGCCGCATAGCAGCGGTCAAGAATAAGAACAGGGCAGCAGAGAGTACAGGGATAGCCTTGGCCCCGGACTTAAATACAGTTCAGGCACAGGACCCAGTCCTGAAAGCTGTCCTGAACGCGCTAGCTAGAGGAGAGAGAGTAGAAGGTCCGTACGGCACAGCAGCCATTACCGTTAAGGAAGGCATGCTGTTTAAAGAGGGACAATGGGTCGTGCCACAGCAGCACCAGAGGGAATTCCTAAAACTGGCCCATGAGGGTCCAGGAGCGGGACACCCCGGGCCTGAGACCACCTGGCAACGGGTGGAACAGGCAGGATGGTGGCCGGGACTCAGGGAGGACGTCCGCGAGTTCTGTGCGAACTGCCTGGTGTGTGCTGAAAACAACCCTGACCCCCAGAAAAGGAAGGTGTCCCTAGGACACGTCAGGAGGGTAGAGGGACCATGGCAGTCAATCCAAATTGACTACATCGGGCCCCTACCCACTGCCCAGGGAGGCTACAAATACTGCCTAGTCCTGGTGGACGTGTTTCAAAATGGGTTGAAGCCTTCCCCTGCCGAACAGCCACCGCACTAGGGACAGCTAAGATTCTAGTGAGGGAAGTGTTCTCCCGGTGGGGACTCCCACAGTATGTGGAGTCGGACCAGGGGAGCCATTTCACTGGGCAGGTAATGCAGGCAACCCTTAAGGTGCTCTGCATTGAGGGGAAATGGCACGTTGCCCACAATCCCCAGTCATCTGGTATTGTGGAGTGTTTAAACCGCACCATTAAAGAAAGGCTGCGGAAGGAAACGAGAGACTCACCCCAAAAGTGGGTAGAGGTCTTACCGTTGGTCCTAATGGGGATCCGAGCCAGCCAGTCAAAGAGCATGGGGTATTCCCCATACGAGCTCATGACTGGCCGGATCATGCGGACCCCCACCCATGTCCTAGCCCCGGTGCTCACAGAAGGTCAGCTCAGAGAGGTGAACCGGGACCAGTTTGTCAGGAACCTGTTTGAACCCCTCAAACTGATTCACTGGCAGGCTGCTAGTAACATGGGCAGACAGCATCAGGGGAACCGATTGCTGCTAGAACCCAGCAAACACCACAAATGGGAGATAGGGGACCAGGTAATGGTGAGGAACTATGCTCGGGTCGGTGTTTTTGAAGCATTATATATGGGGCCATACAGCATTGTGGACAAGGCAAGCCCGATGGTCTATGCCATAAAGCTGCCCCGCCGTACTAAGTGGTTCCACATCAACCAGTGCAAGCTGTACAACCCAGGGTCAGCCAAGCACAGAGGGCAGCCGGGAGGGGTGAACCCTCCTCAGGACAAGGACCCTCCATTGGCCGCCCCCGTCGGTGGAGGGCCCACAGGGAATGTGGCAGGCTCAGAAACCGTGCCTATAGGAATGGTGAATTGCAGTACTGGAATACCGTGGTCACCGGCATCTGAGCCTCAGCGATTCTACCCTCGGAGAAGGGCGCCCATCGTTTGAGATTCGGACGCACCCCCAGTAACCCAAGCCCTGAGAAGGACCCTCCGTACACCACGGCCAAAGATACCGTGGTCACCGGCATCTGAGCCTCAGCGATTCCACCCTTGGAGAAGGGCAGCCCAACAGGAAAGGCCAAAGGTCAGTAGTACAGAGGCCACTCAGATTAGGGACCACCAGCCAGCCGCCTCCAGCGGTGAGGGTCTCAAAGGAGCAGTAGCAACGAGCTGTCCCAGAGACAAGGGTCTCCAGCTCACCGGCTGCGGGGAAACCCTAGCATCCAGGCGGCTATCAGGCCGCACACGGCATGGGCCTGACAGGGACTAACCAGGCCACCCGGAGACGGGTGGCGGTTGTACATAGCTCTAATTTTAGTTTAAGGCAGCTGACTGCACCATTTTACATTTTAAGGTTAAGTTTAGAATTGAGGTTAATGTTGCAGTAATGTTTAGGTGATTATTTTGAGTTTGTCTTGTGTGTCAGCCAGCCTGAGAGCAGTTCTCAAGGGCAGGATCCAGACATTACCGGTTGATGAACAAACCTCAGGAGACCAATTGATGTTGTTTAATTTTAATCTGTTTTTTTTCCTTCTGTAATGTGGTTGTACGTTGCCTATATGCTGGTGAATATAATATAACTGAAATGAAATGTAACTGTGCTGAAATGCAATTGTAGTGATTGAACCCCCTCCAAGCTGGGAAGGTGTAAATGTAAAAGGTTTGTACCTGTAAAGGGAAAAGTGTGCATCTATGGTGATGTTGCATAAATGTAATGCATTTCGGGTATTAGTTTAGCTAATTTATGGGGAAGGTTATCTCTTGGGAGTCAGGAACTTTGCTCACCTCGAAGAATGATACCATAAGTGATATGGAATCACAGGGGGAATGTAGAATTTACCAATATCTCGCAAAGATTCCAGGTACCTTTCCCCTGCAGAGGAGAAGAATCCCTTTCTGGGCTTTTAAAATGAGTTTAAAGGGGCAGACGAAGCCTGCGGGGGATAAAAGGGGATGCATTCATGGAGACCCCCCCCCCAGTGTTTGGACTCATAGGAAAGGGAATTCAAAATGGACCTAAATTACAGAAGCTTGAGATCCCCTAAACATCTCGGGGAAGGAGCATATCAATTTTAAGATTCTACAACATTTTGGCTGCAAAAAAAAGAGTTACCAAATACAGGAGGTGGGGCCAACCTCTGAAGCAAATTCGTGTATTAAGGATCCCAGGCTATTCACCCCCTAAGAGATAATCGAATTACCCAATCAAGCACAATGGAAATCATGGTCAGAAAAATTGGACAATCCTAAAAAAATGCAAAACCAGCGATAGCACATTCTCACACCCTAATCGAGTTACTGCTGACAAAGGGGACATTTGAAAATCAATGGACAGAACAGTTTAAACAGAGCCCAAGAGATTTGATGGGAGATAATGGAGCCTTTTTTGGGGATATATCTATCCCCCAGTTTTACAAGGAAAGGTAGCAGAACACAGACTCGAGCAGAACACAGACTCGAGCAGAACACAGACAGACACAAGCAGCCTGCTTGCTCTACAGTGAAGAAATGGAGTAGTGAAGGAAACTACTAGAACTCATCAGGAACTGACCGAACTCGAGGCCCACGAAACGGAAGGTTGTCAGCAACCAAATTGACAACCACTCTACAATCTACTTCTGAATGACCCAACGGGGGAGAAATTACCTAAAGAGACTAACTAAAACTATTCCTAACCAAAGAAAGTGGGTACTTACCCCATACATCCAAAACGCAACTTACCGCATCAACGGACGCACCCCAACCGAAGACTACGCAGTCCGAAGTCCTCTCCTCCGACCGGGGTACGGCTCGCCTAGAAGGCCAAGTGCAGCGAACCCCGAAACCGTGATTCACTGGCAACTGTCTAAAGGGATTGGTGAGCATGACCCCTGAACCCTCAGAGCTATAACTTAGTTAGTTAGTTAATTAGGAAGGGGGAGGCTGGGATAACTTGTGTAAATGTATCTGCATTCTCCTTTTTACCCCATTTAGAGTGTAAGCTGTATTCTTTTCCCCACAGGCTGTAATTTGACATTTTATTCAATGTGTTGTACCCCTCAGTGTGTATTGGCCTGTGTGTGTTATTAAAGGTGTGCCTTTTACTTCTTTTTAAACACAATAAAACCATACCTGCTTCCTACCTTGAAACCAATTGTCTGTCCAAGTCTGACACAGTCCCTTCATAATTCCAGTGTCTAGAATCAAGAGTGTGGGAGCGATTTGGAACTGCTCATATAAGGTCAGAAGGGAAAGCTGACCCCCTGCAAACCACTAACGTGATTGAATTTTTCGAGGAGGTAATCAGGAGGGTCGATGAGGACAGTGCGTATCCTTATTAGTCAGGAAATGGTGTTAGGGAAATTGATGGGATTGAATGCCGATAAATCCCCAGGGCCTGATAGTCTGCATCCCAGAGTACTTAAGGAAGTGGCCCTAGAAATAGTGGATGCATTAGTGGTCATTTTCCAACATTCCATGGACTCTGGATCAGTTCCTAGGGACTGGAGGGTAGCTAATGTAACCCCACTTTGTAAAAAAGGAGGGAGAGAGAAAACAGGTAAATATAGAACGGTTAGCCTGACATCAGTAGTGGGGAAAATGTTGGAATCAATTATTAAAGATATAATAGCAGCGCATTTGGAAAGTAGTGACAGGATCAGTCCAAGTCAGCATGGATTTGTGAAAGGGAAATCATGTTCGACAAATCTTCTAGAATTCTTTGAGGATGTAACTAGTAGAGTGGATAAGGGAGAACCAGTGGATGTGGTGTATTTGGACTTTCAAAAGGTTCCACACAAGAGATTAGTGTGCAAAATTAAGGCATGTTGGATTGGGAGTAATGTATTTGACGTGGATAGAGAAATGGTTGGCAGACAGGAAGCAAAGAGTGGGAATAAATGGGTCCTTTTCAGAATGGCAGGCAGTGACTAGTGGGGTACCGCAAGGTTCAGTGCTGGTGCTGCAGCTATTTACAATATACATTAATGATTTAGCTGAAGGAATTGAATATAATATCTCCAAGTTTGCAGATGACACTAAGCTGGCTGGCAAGGGAAAGGAAATCTGTGTCATGTTATACCCAGGGCACAGCTACAGAACCAAGTCTCCCACACACTGACCATCACAGGGATCAATCCTTTCCTCATCAGACATGTCATCCCTGTATTCCATGGGCCAGTCACCACTGAGGTTACAGCCAGAGATCTGTCACCGTGTCAACAAAGGAGAAACAGTGAGCGTGAGACAGGTTGGGGCAGACACAGGTCAAGGGACAATCGGACCTCAAGAAAGGAAGAATCGTGGAGAATTGTAGCCACGGGAAAAGTGGTTGTCCTCCCGCCAGGTGTCCTGGTGCCACTCTAACTCCGCGATTAGGAGAACTGTGGAAGCAGCTCAATGCTGACTCGCTAGCAGCCCCCGCCAAATTCCCCTCCACACTTTGCCACTGCACTACAGCACTATGAGTTTAGCATTTGTAGTTATATTTCCGAGCACAACACTCCACCCATCACTCCATCGTACTCCACCCTGCCTGCGTCTCCCCATCGACATGCCACGCCAACACTTTGCAATATTGCACACCATCACCCCGCTAGGATTACACTGAACCAGCTCATCCCGTCAGTAATCTGACCCCTCCCCTTAATATTGTAATCTGACTCCTCTCCTTATATGTAATCTGACTCCTCCCCTTATAGTGTAATCTGACACCTCCCCTTATAGTGTAATCTGACCCCTCCCCTTTTATAATGTAATCTGACCCCTCCCCTTTATAGTGTAATCTGACTCCTCCCCTTATATTTAATCTGACACCTCCCCTTATAATGTAATCTGACCCCTCCCTTTTATAGTGTAATCTGACCCCTCCCCTTTATAGTGTAATCTGACCCCTCCCCTTATAGTGTAATCTGACCCCTCCCCATTATAGTGTAATCTGACTCCTCCCCTTTATAGTGTAACCTGACTCCTCCCCTTTATAGTGTAATCTGACCCCTCCCCTTTATAGTGTAATCTGACTCCTCCCCTTTATAGTGTAACCTGACTCCTCCCCTTTATAGTGTAATCTAACCCCTCCCCTTTATAGTGTAATCTGACCCCTCCCGTTTATAGTGTAATCTGACCCCTCCCTTTTATAGTGTAATCTGACTCCTCCGCTTTATAATCTAACCCCTCCCCTTATAGTTTAATCTGACTCCTCCCCTTTACAGTGTAATCTGATCCCTCCCTTTTATAGTGTAATCTGACTCCTCCCTTTTATAATCTAACCCCTCCCCTTATAGTGTAATCTGACTCCTCCCCTTGACAGTGTAATCTGACTCCTCCCCTTTATAGTGTAATCTGACTCCTCCCCTTTATAGTGTAATCTAACCCCTCCCCATTATAGTGTAATCTAACCCCTCCCCTTATAGTGTAATCTGACTCCTCCCCTTTATAGTGTAATCTGACCCCTCCCTTTTATAGTGTAATCTGACTCCTCCCCTTTATAGTGTAACCTGACTCCTCCCCTTTATAGTATAATCTAACCCCTCCCCTTTATAGTGTAATCTGACCCCTCCCCTTTATAGTGTAATCTGACCCCTCCCTTTTATAGTGTAATCTGACTCCTCCCCTTATATGTAATCTGACACCTCTCTTTTATAGTGTAATCTGACTCCTCCCCTTTATAATCTAACCCCTCCCCTTATAGTGTAATCTGACTCCTCCCCTTTACAGTGTAATCTGATCCCTCCCTTTTATAGTGTAATCTGACTCCTCCCCTTTATAATCTAACCCCTCCCCTTATAGTGTAATCTGACTCCTCCCCTTTACATTGTAATCTGACTCCTCCCCTTTATAGTGTAATCTAACCCCTCCCAATTATAGTGTAATCTAACCCCTCCCCTTTATAGTGTAATCTGACCCCTCCCCTTTATAGTGTAATTTGACCCCTCCCCTTTATAGTGCAATGTGACTCCTCCCCTTATAGTGTAATCTGACCCCTCCCCTTTATAGTGTAATCTGACCCCTGCCCTTCATAATGTAATCTGATGCCTCCCCTTTATAGTGTAATCTAACCCCTCCCCTTATAGTGTAATCTGACTTCTCCCCTTTATAGTGTAATCTGACCCCTCCCCTTTAGAGTGTAATCTGACCCCTGTCCTTTATAGTGTAATCTGACTCCTCCCCTTTATAGTGTAATCGGACCCCTCCCCTTATAGTGTAAACTGACTCCTCCCCTTATAGTGTAATCTGACCCCTGCCCTTTATAGTGTAATCCGACTCCTCCCCTTTATAGTGTAATCTGACCCCTCCCCTTATAGTATAATCTGACCCCTGCCCTTTATAGTGTAATCTGACCCCTTCCCTTATGGTGTAATCTGACCCCTCCCCCTATAGTTTAATCTGACTCCTCCCCTTATAGTGTAATCTGACCCCTCCCCTTTATAGTGTAATTTGACTCCTCCCCTTTATAGTGTAATCTGACTCCTCCCCTTTATAGTTTAATCTGACCCCTCCCCCTTATAGTGTAATCTGACTCCTCCCCTTTGCAGTTAAGATGTGACTGCTGCTAACGACATAAAATCGTTGCCCATGTGCAGTTCCAATGGTCTCTTGGTTGTTCTTGCGGGACCTCGTAGCCAGCAGTCATTTTGATAGAATGCAAATTGCATTAGTTTAGCTGCTCACTGGAATAATTCACAGCCCTGTTTCTCAAATGTGGCCAAGATCCCCAAAGGTTTAGGAAAGGACAGTAAGTGTCCGTAAAATCCTAATGCGTGTCAAATACTGAAGCCCACCATTCGATGTAAATATTTGAGTGGGGACTTTGCAGGTTTACAACAAGCCGAGAATGAGAAGATGCCTATCGCGGTCCCAATACTGAAGAGGGACAATGTTTGACTTTGTTAACATGTAAATCACAAGGAACAATAGCTGCCAGCCACACGTGAGCAAAGCTTGTATTGGATTTATGGAAGCTAGGAATGTTGACAGTTTCCGGCATCTTCTGGTCACTTCCGCTTCATTGGCAGCAGTCATCGCATTATCGTTAGTACCAACCCTGTAATATATATCACATGGTTTGTCACATGCTTTGGTCTGAGCATGCTCAGTTTTCTCTGGTGTAATAAAGCTAGTACATGGACTAGCAGCAACTCATCATGTCTCTGTCCGTCATTAGTTCCACCCACATCTATCACATTGTGGCAATGAGCTTGGGCACCCAAAGCCATGTTTAGGGACCATGGAAAGACAGTGTTCAACCTTCGAGTGGGTCAAAGGTTTTCTCCAAACTTACGCTCAGCTGAATGTTGACAGTATCTCACCATCAACGCACACAAGGGATTGTACTCATACAGCCGTATGGTGTAATGTGCTCCCTCAATATCTTCCAGGCTACGATGGGTAAGATTTTTCAAGGAGTTACAGATTGCTTATGCAACCAAGACAATGTGCCGATCGCAACAAGCTGTGAGGAATAAAACTGAGAAGTGTTAGATATGGAGCTTCAAAGATTGAATGCTCAGAATGTCAAATTGAAAAGGAGCAAATGTGCTTTTGTGCAGCCCGAGCTTGTGTACCTGGGTCTGACAGTTGATGTAAATGGCTTGCAACCAGTGAAGGAAAATTACCCATTTATCCCAACTCCCTGTTTTCTGTTAGTTTGCCAATCGTCTATCCATGGTAATATATTACCCCCAACCCCGTGAACTTTTATCTTATGCAGTAACCTTTTATGTGGCACCTTATCGAATGCCTTCTGGAAATCCAAATACACCACAACCACTGGTTCCCCTTATCCACCCCGCTCGTTACATCCTCAAAGAACTCCAGCAAATTTGTCAAACTTGATTTCCCTTTCATAAAACCACGCTGATTCTGATTGATTGAATTATGCTTTTCCAAATGTCCCGCTACTGCTTCCTTAGTAATGGACTCCAGCATTTTCCCAATGACCGATGTTATGTTAACTAGTCCCTTTCCAGTGGCCCACACGCTGCACAGCTCACTGCTGGAAACCTTCTGTAAGAGAAATTTGGCATTAGGGGTACCAGCGGGACAAGGGTTAAAGTGCTGGTTCCTGCACCAACCCATAAGGAGGTAAAAGGCCTCTCTTCGGCCTTGTACCAAGGCTCCAGAAGTTATCAATTCAATAATATTCCGACAGGATAAGATGTGAGAACCTAAACAGACATTGATAAGACCTTGCGAAGAGGCTCGAGGCGGACTCACGGGCACCAAGGAGAATCAACAAATTCTGATCTAATGAAGTCATTCTAGTTATGGCCTAAGGTGGCCTGTCAATTCAAAGTAGCACTAATAAGGTAGTCCAATTAGAGAAGTATCACTGATAAGGTAGTCCAATTAGAGATTTAGGGAGGTCTTTCCAGGGAACGGAGGGGTTTTTGAAATATATAAAAGTTGTATGATTGTGCTGTTCGGGGAGCATCTCCACTCACAGGCGGCTGTGATGAGAGGTGTTCCCGGACGTTCGTTATAAAAGATCGTTATACCTTACCATTCGTCTCTGTCTGCTAACTCCGGGGCTGTTACGCGGGTTGGCGGGCGTTGACCCTCTATATCAGGGGGCCCGCTCGTGGGAGGAGAAGTCTTCCCATTTTCCCCTTACATTTGGCGCTGCGAGCAGGGTACGGACTTCCCAAACGGAACAATGACCCAGCTGTTGGGGTGAGTATGTTTTAATTTACCACCTTCAAGTTAGAGCTGTGGCATTGTAAACCGCAAGGGAAGGACATCTGTACTAAGAACCATTTGTAGCTGGTCCAGGAGGGACGGAGACGGAGGACAGGGATGATCTAGGGGTAGAAGGGGGTCAAAAGGTGCATCCTAAAATACGCACGTGGAGGTAGCACGACAGTGCGAGGGTACGACACAAGGGAAGATATAGAGGAAGGTCTATTGACCCGAAGCGGTATGAGCGCACGGTGCAGGGACGAGACATATTGACCCAAAGCGTGGCAGTACGAGTGTACAGCGCCAAGGGAAGACATATAGATATAAATAACATCCTGCATACCTAACACGAATTAAAGGGAGTGCCCAAGATAGCCCCGAAGAAGATGGGTAACACGGCTATTAAAAAGGCGAATAAAACCAATCATTAATTGTAACTTGCGTAACTACGTAATGCCATAAAAAAGCTGATAGTGACTATCTTAAGTGACATATGGATCCAAAAATACAGCCGGCCAAACAATTAATAAGCTTTATTGAATGAAGAGAGACTTTTGTTAATGTCTGTCGTTGAGTGAGAGTCCTTGTGTGATTTTTTGACTGCGGAATGAATTTTTCATGTTTCTGAAAGCCTGTTTGGAAAAAAAGTGCAGCTCCACCCATTTTTCCAAACAGAGTGAAAGTTTTTTTTAACCCTTTGTAGTGTTGTCCTGTATGTGGGAAGTTT
Organism: Pristiophorus japonicus; assembly: GCF_044704955.1. Classification (NCBI taxonomy): domain Eukaryota; kingdom Metazoa; phylum Chordata; class Chondrichthyes; family Pristiophoridae; genus Pristiophorus; species Pristiophorus japonicus. Next base: position 92,551,687 of record NC_091991.1, on the reverse strand, counting down.
TAAGACATTTCAAGTTAGAAACGCAGGTGTGGATTTATTCGGATGATAAGTTACGGAGCTAGGAAATGCACAAAGGATAGGTTTGTTGAGCAAAAGATAAAAAATACATGGTCCCGGTGGTTAAAAAAAATAATTTATTTGACACGCTCACTTACTTGTCGAAAGAAAACATGCAATCATTGATTACATTGGGTTGAAAGACATAAATTTAGTCTAGGAATGAGATAAAGAATGCCTTTTAAAAAAGGTCTGTGAGGGTCTCTCAAGGCTGCGGGCTGGGGAAGTACGCTCCCATTTTCCTTTGTGTAAAACCTTGACGTGAAAGCTTCTAGCTTCTAGTAAAAAGAGTTTTAAATAAAGATTGGCATTACAAAATTTGAAGTGGGATTCGGAGATATTAAGAGAAGGCACAGCAAAATACTGAGATGGATTCAAACTAAAAAAAATTATTAAATTAAATCTGATCGCTTAAAGAAAAAAGGAGGAAATAAAACTAAAAGGTTTGGAAGCAATCTAGAAATACCTTCAGGGATCAGGTCAAACTCCTGGGCGAGTGGTGAGCTATCTGCGAAGGTGTAAAAGGGACTTTGAAAAAATATTAAAACGGCAAGCTTTAGCAGTTTAGAAAAAAGACATTGTAACGACCTTGAAACTGGAATTTGAGATAACAAAAAGCAGCCCTCAAAGCCTACGTGCCAGACTCTGTTCTAGAAAAGAAAAAAGATAAAGATGCAACTTTGAAAGAAAACAAATTGAACGAATTTGAAAGAAAAAGTGTCTTCGATTGTCTGATGATTTTAAATTAACAAATTTACAGAGACATGAGCCCTCCGTGTAAAATACAAAATCTAATTTGAAGAAAGGAGATCTGGGGAAAAAAAGACGTAATGTACTAAATAGGTGCTGACAAAAAAAGGGTGTTCGTGATGGAAAAAGACATAACTTACTAAATACTAGTTGATATCGGCTGTGAAAAAGATATTGGTTTAATTGAAAACAAAGAATTTGAAGAGGTAAAAGACATTCTCCATTGATAATGATTTTAAGTTACGAGAAAGTTTCACTGCAGTTTGAAAGATTTCCAAAATGGACGTTGTTTATCAAGAAAAGTCCCGAAAGGTCTGAATAAGCAGGAGGGTTTTGAAAATAACGAGGAGAAAAGATCTAAGCTATGCGAACTCAGCACAAAAAGAAAAAAATGGGAATTAGAGAATCTTACTGAATTTTTAAATTCTTATAGAAAATGGAACTGGCACGGAAGTTTAGATTTTGTGCTGAGAGAGAAATAAAACACAAGATTTGTCCAGTGAACGGGACCGTAACATAAAACAAAATGTTGGAATATATACAGCGTGTGTGAAAATTAGATTTCAGTAAACAAAATAGCTATTAAAAATGTGTGGTCTCGTTTTAAATTTTTCGGATGATTACGCGAAGTCACGTAATGACATCAGGCTTTCTTACAAACCTGTAAAAGAGTTAACCCTTTCCATTGACAGATGTTTTATACTGGACATTATTAATTTGGATTTCTAAATAGAATAAAAAACACTCACCTGACAGATAGAGGAAATGGTGCGATAGTCAGAATAAAAATAAAACAGAACTAGCCTATGTAATAATACTCGCCTGATACAAATAAAAGAAAGATACTCAAACAAAACAAATTCAAGAGTTAAGATAAATAAGCTGGAAGAGATTTTTTTTTAAAAGGGACCAGACCGATCGTGCAGTGCGCAGCCATAGCACCATCACCTACGGCAATAGAGCCAATGTACCCCACGGTGGGTAAGTGTAGTCCACAAACCCAACCTAACCTTACCTCCGATTTCACAGAGTGACCTTGACATGCATGGATAAAGGATGAGTAGACCAGAACCTAACACCTGGTGACGACCAGGCTATCTGTTTAAAATTTGCAGATAAAACACTCACCGAGATGGGACCGCAGCGGCTACTTCGACTCTGGAGACTCAGGATACTGGGGACCTTAAGGCCCACGCAAGCACTGGATAATACAGACGGACTACGAGAGATATAGCACACGCAGGAAAGACACAACTACATGAACTAGCTTTGTTTAATTTAACTGCCGGAGAATGCATCCCAGCAGCCAAGGACTGGAGCAAGGACAGAACTTATTTTAACACATAGCTATGTATAGTGTATTAAGTAAGGTTGTAAGGCAGCAGGCTGCCGATGCCATGGGCACCAATAGATTCCGAGGACAGGAGCAAGTTCATAGGACCAAAAGGGGAAGGGCGCAGAAATCCAACTGGATGGAATTTCAGTTCTAGAATTTCTGGCGGTTCTAGAATGCCTGGGAGGACGAAACTGCAAACAAGCAGCCAAACCCACCCCGCAAGAGAAGCAGAAGGGTGGGAACAGAACGGAGCAAAAGGGGGGTGGGACCCCAGGATGTTTAGGAAAACTGGCCAATGGGATAAAACGAAGACCAAGGGTGGTCTCTGGAATATAAGGTGTATGTCCCGAAGCGTGACACGGTAACAACACGGAGAAGCCGGTATTGATCATGCGCAGCGCAAACAAGAAGGAATAAAACCTAAAAAGGGGAGCGGATGGAGTGTGGAGGAAAGATGACAATAAAAGTCCGGCTGGGACAGCAAACACGCCCAAAGGGACCCTGGGAAGCCCTACCACTGCCCCAACAACCACCCTGGGGACAACAACTCTTCCCAGCACAACCACGCAAGTCCCCCCATAAGCCCGTCCATAAAGACTGGAGCCAAAGGGGGGCTAGTAATAAAAGAATCTAATGAAAGATATAATTGGGGTGCGTCAGCGACTACTTAACCTAAATCTAATGGATATCATTTTTTCTAGCTTCTGTGGGAATGAAACTACCAGAACCTGACACAACAGATCCTCGAAGGCCCGGAATCCACTACCCTGAGATTTAAAGTCAGAAAGGGAATAGGACAAGGTCGAACAAAAAGGGGAATACTGGAAACACTAGGCACGGGTTATGCGGCAGGGGTTACGACGATGAATTCCATAGAACTGTATGCAATATACGACCGGGTTAACAATTTAACGTAAATCTTGAGGGGTTTACTGGGGAGGGACATGGATAACCAAGCCCTACAAGCGCGGTTGGGAGATGGCGCAGAAAGGGAACTGTTACAGGTGGCCCATACATTACAGAAACATGCCAAGACAATAAATTTGATCCACGCAATGGGGAACGACATAAGTAAACGATCGGTGAAGTAAGAAACCAAACTCGGTTGCGTTACCATCAGCCTGCCAGACGGGTGATTAAAATTAAATTAGTACGAAAGGCATTGACATAACTGATTGCCATAATAATAATCACGTGATTTTATGTCGAGGTATGCCACGAATGACTAATGATGATTGCAGATTCCACCAAACAAACGGATGTATGCTGAGTATCACTCCTCTCGAACACGATTCCGAAACAATCGCTGCTCCACAAGGGAATGGAGATTTGGTGCGTGAGCACAGGAGCAGCCAACCCGATGATTAAGACCAGGGGAGGAGTCACCCCCTGTGTCATCACCAACCCTAACTTCAGTTTCAGGTCCATGGGAAAAATAGACATAAATGGATACCACATACATCCCGAGACAACGGAAATCATCCACGGAATGGTCATGGATACCCTCCGTGAGGGGTACAAGGAGGTAGTATGGGAACCGCAAGGCACCGGAATTAAATTACGTTTGGTGCAAGGAATCCAGAATCAAAGACGACAGTATATCCAGCTGATGGAAGAAGTAGACAACCTACAGAGAGACACTAACGCGATGCTGGCTGATCAGCTCTGGTACTCAAAGCTGTGGGACATTGGACTTAATATTCAAATTCACCCATGGATAAGAATTATATCACATGTACTTGTAGTAATACAGGGCCTGGTTCTGATGGTCATGATGGGATTAACATGTGCACGAATTAAACAGGCCAAACGATACGTCAGGGCACGCACTATGATTAAGGCCATAAGGGATGAAAATTTAAGCAGTCCTACAGGAAGGACTTACCTTATATAACTCTACGGGAAAGGTCTCAGGAGCTCCCGAAGCTTGGGAGATGGCCACCTATTTGGAACTTGCCTACAGGGAGATAGTTATCGGGAAATATGGCGAGCTTGGCGTATAGCCAAGGGCCAAAAAGAGGGAATTTTAAGAGAAATTTGGCATTAGGAGTACCAGCGGGACAAGGGTTAAAGTGCTGGTTCCTGCACCGACCCATAAGGAGGTAAAAGGCCTCTCTTCGGCCTTGTACCAAGGCTCCAGAAGTTATCAATTCAATAATATTCCGACAGGATACAATGTGAGAACCTAAACAGACATTGATAAGACCTTGCGAAGAGGCTCGAGGCGAACTCATGGGCCCCAAGGAGAATCAACAAATTCTGACCTAATGAAGTCATTCTAGTCACGGCCGAAGGTGGTCATGAGGGTCTTGACCTGTCAATCCAAAGTAGCACTAATAAGCTCATCCAATTAGAGAAGTATCACGGATAAGGTAGTCCAATTAGAGATCTAGGAAAGTCTGACCAGGGAACGGAGGGGTTTTTGAAATGTATAAAAGTTGTATGATTGTGCTGTTCGGGAAGCATCTCCACTCACAGGCGGCTGTGATGAGAGGTGTTCCCGGACGTTCGTAATAAAGATCGTTATACCTTGCCATCCGTCTCTATCTGCTAACTCCGGGGCTATTACACGGGTTGGGGCAAGCGTCGACCCTCTATATCAGGGGGCCCGCTTGTGGGAGGAGAGCCTTCCCATTTTCCCCTTACACTTCCTTTACAGCAGCTTCACAGCGCTGTTTCTGGCGGGAGTGAACACCGCTCAAATCCTCCCCAAGCTGAATATGGCTCGGGGAGGGAAAAGTACCCGACCGCGGCTGCCCAGCGATTTTTTTGATCGACTGCCCAAACTCCGCGATGGCCGTCCCTTCGGGGACGGTGAATTTCGGGCCCATAGACTTTACAAGATGGCTCCATCCTTTTATTCGTGTTGTAAACAGCAATGGCAGCATTACCATAGTAGGCCACTCTGAATATTGCACCATGGTTGACGGAGCAGATGCAGGAAGGATGTTTCCCCTGGCTGGAGAATCTAGAACCAGGGGTCACAGTCTCAGAATAACGGGTTGGCCATTTAGGACTGAGATGAGGAGAAACTTCTTCATTCAGAGAGTGGTGAATCACTGGAAATCTCTGCCCCAGAGGGCTGTGGCGGCTCAGGGCGAGACTTTCGCCATTATGAGTAATGGCAGAGAAGCCATAGGCCCCATCACTATCAATAATATTATTTTCACTTGCTATAAATGCACTTTTTAGTAAAAAAAAATTGCCTATTCTACTAAGCTAATATTAGTATAATTAAATCTAAGTATAAATGTGAGTGGATCTATCTGTAAAAGACCCTTAAATAACTCACAATATATAAGCTCGAGTTTTTTAGCTGCCTTCTCCCTTCCTCCGAAATTCAAAATGGCATCCATAGTGCCCAGCTCTGTGAGGAAGGCCCGGGAAAAGCAACTATTCTTCAGCGATGTTCTCGGCGAACGATCAGCCCCGTGACGTACCAGCGATGTGCCGAATGTTCCACTGGGCATTGTGCGGGCGATCACCTTGGCGATCAGCTCGATAATGTGAGCCGAAACTTGGGGGCTTAATTTTCCGCCGATGTTCCAGCCTGAATTTCCACTTTTTGTTCAAAATGGGTGCTAGCAGGCCGTTTTGGGCGATATATGGGCGATGTTCCAGCGATGTGAAGTGGAAAGCCTAGCCTCAGTCTTTCAGTATATTCAAGACAGGTCGATAGATTTTTGGATATTAAGGGAATCAAGGGATATGAGGACAGTGCAGGAAAGTGGAGATGAGGTAGAAGATCAGCCATGATCATATTGAATGGTGGTGCAGGCTCGAGGGGCCGAATGGCCTACTCCTGCTCCGAATTCTTATGTTCTTACGTCTTCTAATAAAACAGCCCTAAAATTGATTCCACACCAAAACCTTCTGTAAGGAGATCAGGAAGGTTCCACAAACCTGTCATTAAACTGGATTTGTCATTCATTTAAAATAATAGAAGCCGGGAGTTTTGAGGCAGAGCAGCGAGCGGTGAGAGGTGAGAGGCCTACTAAAGGCCCAGCAGTGTCGGGAGCAGCAGTCGGGAGCTGAAGCAGCGAGGGGTGAGAGGTGAGAGGCCTACTAAAGGCCCAGCAGTGTCGGGAGCAGCAGTCGGGAGCTGAAGCAGCGAGGGGTGAGAGGCCTACTAAAGGCCCAGCAGCAAGCTACTGCAGGGAGAAAGGGCAAAAAAGAAGTAAAAACAAATCAAAAGGTGACATCACAGCCAAGGGGGTAAGTGATTGGCTGGTGATTGGTAGTAGTTTTTCCTTATCTTTATCTTTTTCTTTTTCTTATCAGTAAGTAACCTTTGACATAGTTGCCAAATTAAATTAATTTTATGATTAAGTCATGGCAGGAGAGCCCAGTTCCATGTCATGCTCCTCCTGTGCTATGTGGGAAATCAGGGACAGTGTCCCTGACGACTATGTATGCAGGAAGTGTATCCAGGTGCAGCTCCTGTCAGACCGCATGAAGGCGCAGGAACTGCGTATGGATTCACTCTGGAGCATCCGCCATGCTGAGGATGTCGTGAATAGCACGTTTAGTGAGTGGGTTACACCGCAGGTAAAGGTTACAAAGGCAGATAGGGAATGGGTGACCATCAAGCAGAACAGGAATAAGAAGGCAGTGCAGGAGTCCCCTGCAGTCATCTATCTCCAAAACAGATACACCATTTTGGGTATGTTGGGGGAGATGGCTCATCAGGGGAAGGCAGCAGCAGCCAAGTTCATGGCACCATGGGTGGCTCTGTTGCACAGGAAAAAGAATAGGAGAGCTATAGTGGGAGGGGATTCTATTGTAAGGGGAATAGATAGGCGTTTCTACAGTCGCAACCGAGACTCCAGGATGTTATGTTGCCTCCCTGGTGCAAGGGTCAAGGATGTCTTGGAGCAGCTGCAGGGCATTCTGGTGGGTGAACAGCCAGTTGTCGAGGTGCATATAGGTACCAACGATATATGTAAAAAATGGGATGAGGACCTACAAGCTGAATTTAGGGAGCTAGGAGTAAAATTAAAAAGTAGAACCTCAAAGGTAGTAATCTCAGGATTGCTGCCAGTGCCACGTGCCAGTCAGAGTAAAAATAGCAGGATAGTTAAGATGAATACGTGGCTGGAGGAGTAGTGCAGGGGGGAGGGATTCAAATTCCTGGGACATTGGAACAGATTCTGGGGGAGGTGGGACCAGTACAAACCGGACTGTCTGCACCTGGGCAGGACCGGAACCAATGTCCTCGGGGGAATGTTTGGTAATGCTGTTGGCGAGGAGTTAAACTAATATGGCAGGAGGATGGGAACCTATGCAGGGAGACAGAGGAAGTAAAATGGGGGAAGAAGCAAAAGATAGAAAGAAGAAAAATAAAAGTGGAGGGTAGAGAAACCCAAAGCAAAAATCAAAAAGGTCCACATTACAGCAAAATTCTAAAGGGAAAAAGTGTGCTAAAAAGACAAGCCTGAAGGCTCTGTGCCTCAATGCGAGGAGTATTTGTAATAAGGTGGACGAATTAACTGTGCAGGCAGCTATTAATGAATATGATATAATTGGGATTACGGATACATGGCTCCAGGGTGACAAAGGCTGGGAACTGGGAGCGGCAGTCGGCGAGAGGCGGGAGCAGCGTGGAGAGGCCTATAAAGGCCCAGCGGGTGTTCCACAGACAGCGGCAGTCGGCGAGAGGCGGGAGCAGCGTGGTGAGGCCTATAAAGGCCCAGAGGGTGTTCCACAGGCAGTGGCAGTCGGCAAGAGGCGTAGGTAGCGCGGTGAGGCCTATAAAGGCCCAGCGGGTGTTCCACCGGCAGCGGCAGTCGGCAAGAGGCATAGGTAGCGCGGTGAGGCCTATAAAGGCCCAGCTTGTGCAGCTCCAGCCGGGAGAAAAAGCAGAAAAGAAGTAGAAAGGAATCAAAAGGCCAAAGGGGTAAGTGATTGGCTGGTGATTGGTAAGTAGTTTTTCTTTTTCTTTTTTATATCAGTAAGTAACCTGTAACAGTGTTGACGCCAATGTACCCTGGGTGTCATGGTACATCAGTCATTGAAGGTTGGCATGCAGGTACAGCAGGTGGTTAAGAAAGCAAATGGCATGTTGGCCTTCAAAGCGAGGGGATTTGAGTACAAGGGCAGGGAGGTGTTGCTACAATTGTACAGGGCTTTGGTGAGGCCACATCTGAAGTATTGTGTACAGTTTTGGTCTCCTAACTTGAGGAAGGACATTCTTGCTATTGAGGGAGTGTAGCGAAGGTTCACCAGACTGATTCCCGGGATGGGGGGACTGACCTATCAAGAAAGACTGGATCAACTGGGCTTGTATTCACTGGAGTTCAGAAGAATGAGAGGGGATCTCATAGAAACGTTTAAAATTCTGACGGGTTCAGACAGGTTGGATGCAGGAATAATGTTCCCAATGTTGGGGAAGTCCAGAACCAGGGGCCACAGTCTAAGGATAAGGGGTAAGCCATTTAGGACCGAGATGAGGAGAAACTTCTTCACCCAGAGAGTGGTGAAGCTGTGGAATTCTCTACCACAGAAAGTTGTTGAGGCCAATTCACTAAATATATTCAAAAAGGAGTTAGATGTAGTCCTTACTACTCGGGGGATCAAGGGGTATGGCGAGAAAGCAGGAAGGGGGTACTGAAGTTGCATGTTCAGCTATGAACTCATTGAATGGCGGTGCAGGCTAGAAGGGCCGAATGGCCTACTCCTGCACCTATTTTCTATGTCTATGTTTCTATGTTTCAACATCCAGGGATATTCAACATTCAGGAAGGATAGACAGAAAGGAAAAGGAGGTGGGTAGTGTTGCTGGTTAAAGAGTAAATTAACGCAATAGTAAGGAAGGACATTAGTTTGGATGATGTGGAATCGGTATGGGTAGAGCTGCGGAATACCAAAGGGTGGAAAACGCTAGTGGGAGTTGTGTACAGACCACCAAACAGTAGTAGTGAGGTTGGGGACAGCATTAAAACAGGAAATTAGTGACGCATGCAATAAAGGTACAGCAGTTACCATGGGCCACTTTAATCGACATATAGATTTGGCTCACCAAACTGGTAGCAATACGATGGAGGAGGATTTCCTGGAGTGTATTAGGGATGGTTTTCTCGACCAATATGTCGAGGAACCAAATAGAGGGCTGGCCATCCTAGACTGGGTGATGTGTAATGAGAAGGGACTAATTAGCAATCTTGTTGTGCAAGGCCCCCTGGGGAAGAGTGACCATAATATGGTAGAATTCTTTATTAAGATGGAGAGTGACACAGTTAATTCAGAGACTAGGGTCCTGAACTTAAGGAAAGGTAACTTCGATGGTATAATGCGTGAATTGGCTAGAATAGCCTGGTGAATTATACTTAAATGGGTGACAGTGGATAGGCAATGGCAGACATTTAAAAATCACATGGATGCACTTCAACAATTGTACATCCCTGTCTGGAGTAAAAATAAAACGGGGAAGGTGGCTCAACCGTGGCTAACAAGGGAAATTAATGATAGTGTTATATCCAAGGAAGAGGCATATAACTTGGCCAGAAAAAGCAGCAAACCTGAGGACTGGGAAACATTTAAATTCAGCAGAGGAGGACAAAGGGTTTAATTAGGAGGGGGAAAATAGAATGTGAGAGGAAGCTTGCGGGGAACATAAAAACTGACTGCAAAAGCTCCTATAGATATGTGAAAAGAAAAAGATTAGTGACGACAAATGTAGGTCCCTTGCAGTCAGATTCAGGTGAATTTATAATGGGGAACAAAGAAATGGCAGATCAAATACTTTGGTTCTGTCTTCACGAAGGAAGACACAAATAACACTAGGGAACCGAAGGTCTAGTGAGAAGGAGGAACTGAAGGAAATCTTTATTAGTCAGGTAATTGTGTTAGGGAAATTGATGGGATTGAAGGCCGATAAATCTCCGTGGCCTGATAGGCTGCATCCCCGAGTACGTAAGGAAGTGGCCCTAGAAATAGTGGCTGCATTGGTGATCATTTTCCAACAGTCTATCGACTCTGAATCAGTTCCTATGGACTGGATAGTAGCTAATGTAACACCACTTTTTAAAAAAGGAGGGAGAGAGAAAACTGGTAATTATAGACCAGTTAGCCTGACATCAGTAGTGGGGAAAATGTTGGAATCGGTTATTAAAGATGAAATAGCATCGCATTTGGAAAGCAGTGACAGGATCGGTCCAAGTCAGCATAGATTTATGAAAGAGAAATCATGCTTGACCAATCTTCTACAATTTTTTGAGGATGTAACTTATGGACAAAGGAGAACCAGTGGATGTGGTGTATTGGACTTTCAAAAGGCTTTTGACAAGGTCCCACACAAGAGATTGGTGTGCAAAATTAAAGCACATGGTATTGGGGGTAATGTATTGACGTGGATAGGGAACTGGTTGGCAGACAGGAAGCAGAGAGTCGGGATAAACTGGTCCTTTTCAGAATGGCAGACAGTGATTAGTGGGGTGCCGCAGGGTTCAGTGCTGGGACCCCAGCTATTTACAATATACATCAATGATTTAGATGAAGGAATTGAGTGTACAGTCTCCAAGTTTGCAGGTGAAACTAAGCTGGGTGGAGGTGTGAGCTGTGAGGAGGATGCTAAGAGGCTGCATGGTGACTTGGACAGGTTAGATGAGTGGGCAAATGCATGGCAGATGCAGTACAATATGGATAAATGTGAGGTTATCCACTTTGGTGGCAAAAACATGAAGGCAGAATATTATCTGAATGGCGACAGATTAGTAAAAGCGGAGGTGCAACGAGACCTGGGTGTCATGGTACATCAGTCATTGAAAGTTGGCAAGCAGGTACAGCAGGCAGTGAAGAAAGCAAATGGCATGTTGGCCTTCATAGCTAGGGGATTTGAGCATAGAAGCATAGAAAATAGGTGCAGGATTAGGCCATTCGGCCCTTCGAGCCTGCACCGCCATTCAATGAGTTCATGGCTGAACATGCAACTTCAGTACCCCATTCCTGCTTTCTCGCCATACCCCTCGATCCCCCTAGTAGTAAGGACTACATCTAACTCATTTTGGAATATATTTAATGAATTGGCCTCAACAAATTTCTGTGGTAGAGAGTTCCACAGGTTCACCACTCTCTGGGTGAAGAGGTTTCTCCTCATCTCGGTCCTAAATGGCTTACCCCCCATCCTTAGACTGTGACCCCTGGTTCTGGACCTCCCCAACATTAATAAAAAGAGAAGAACATAAGAACATAAGAATTAGGAACAGGAGTAGACCATCTAGTTCCTCGAGCCTGCTCCGCCATTCAACAAGATCATGGCTGATCTGGCCGTGGACTGAGCTCCACTTACCCGCCCGCTCCCCATAACCTTTAATTACCTTATTGGTTAAAAATCTATCTATCTGTGATTTGAATACATTCAATGAGTTAGCCTCAACTGCTTCCTTGGGCAGAGAATTCCACAGATTCACAACCCTCTGGGAGAAGAAATTCCTTCTCAACTCGGTTTTAAATTGGCTCCCCCGTATTTTAAGGCTGTGCCCCCTAGTTCTAGTCTCCCCGACCATTGGAAACAACCTCTCTGCCTCTACCTTGTCTATTCCTTTCATTATTTTAAATGTTTCTATAAGATCACCCCTCACCCTTCTGAACTCCAACGAGTAAAGACCCAGTCTACTCAATCTATCATCATAAGGTAACCCCCTCATCTCCGGAATCAGCCTAGTGAATCGTCTCTGTACCCCCTCCAAAGCTAGTATATCCTTCCTTAAGTAAGGTGACCAAAACTGCACGCAGTACTCCAGGTGTGACCTCACCAATACCCTATACAGTTGCAGCACGACCTCCCTGCTTTTGTACCCCATCCCTCTCGCAATGAAGGTCAACATTCCATTTGCCTTCCTGATTACCTGCTGCACCTGCAAACTAACTTTTTGCGATTCATGCACAAGGGCCCCCAGGTCCCTCTGCACCGCAGCATGTTGTAATTTCTCCCCATTCAAATAATATTCCCTTTTACTGTTTTTTTTTCCAAGGTGGATGACCTCACACTTTCCGACATTGTATTCCATCTGCCAAACCTTAGCCCATTCGCTTAACCTATCTAAATCTCTTTGCAGCCTTTCTGTGTCCTCTACACAACCCGCTTTCCCACTAATCTTTGTGTCATCTGCAAATTTTGGTACATTACATTCTGTCCCCTCTTCCAGGTCATCTATGTATATTGTAAACAGTTGTGGTCCCAGCACCGATCCCTGTGGCACACCACTAATCACCGATTTCCAACCCGAAAAGGACCCATTTATCCCAACTCCCTGCTTTCTGTTCGCCAGCCAATTCTCAATCCATGCTAATACATTTCCTCTGACTCCGCGTACCTTTATCTTCTGCAGTAACCTTTTGTGTGGCACCTTATCGAATGCCTTTTGGAAATCTAAATACACCACATCCATCGGTACACCTCTATCCACCATGCTCGTTATATCCTACCGCTTGATTGCACTATTCCTATCTAGATGTCTCGCTATTTCTTCCTTAATGATAGCTTCAAGCATTTTCCCCACTACAGATGTTAAACTAACCGGCCTATAGTTACCTGCCTTTTGTCTGCCCTCTTTTTTAAACAGTGGTGTTACATTAGCTGCTTTTCAATTTGATGGTACCTCCCCAGAGTCCAGAGAATTTTGGTAGATTATAACCAATGCATCTGCTATAACTTCCGCCATCTCTTTTAATACCCTGGGATGCATTTCATCAGGACCAGGGACTTGTCTACCTTCAGTCCCATTAGCCTGTCCAGCACTACCCCACTAGTGATAGTGATTGTCTCAAGGTCCTCCCTTCCCACACTCCTGTGACCAGCAATTTTTGGCATAGTTTTTGTGTCTTCCACTGTGAAGACCGAAGCAAAATAATTTTTTAAGGTCTCAGCCATTTCCACATTTCCCATTATTAAATCCCCCTTCTCATCTTCTAAGGGACCAATATTTACTTTAGTCACTCTTTTCCGTTTTATATATCGGTAAAAGCTTTTACTATCTGTTTTTATGTTTTGCGCAAGTTTACTTTCGTAATCTATCTTTCCTTTCTTCATTGCTTTCTTAGTCATTCTTTGCTGTCGTTTAAAATTTTTCCAACCTTCTAGTTTCCCATTAACCTTGGTCACCTTATACGCATTTGTTTTGAATTTGATACTCTCCTTTATTTCCTTGGTTATCCACGGCTGGTTATCCCTTCTCTTACCGCTCTTCTTTTTCACTGGAATATATTTTTGTTGAGCATTATGAAAGATCTCCTTAAAAGTCCTCCACTGTTCCTCAATTGTGCCACCGTTTAGTCTGTGTTCCCAGTCTACTTTGGCCAACTCTGCCCTCATCCCACTGTAGTCCCCTTTGTTAAAGCATAGTACACTCGTTTGAGACACTACTTCCTCACCCTCAATCTGTATTACAAATTCAACCATACTGTGATCACTCATTCCGAGAGGATCTTTTACTAGGAGATCGTTTATTATTCCTGTCTCATTACACAGGACCAGATCTAAGACAGCTTGCTCCCTTGTAGGTTCTGTCACATATTGTTCTAAGAAACAATCCCATATGCATTCTATGAATTCCTCCTCAAGGCTACCCTGTGCGATTTGATTTGACCAATCGATATGTAGGTTAAAATCCCCCATGATTACTGCCGTTCCTTTTTCACATGCCTCCATTATTCCCCCGATTATTGCCCGCCCCACCGTGAAGTTATTATTTGGGGGCCTATAAACTACGCCCACCAGTGACTTTTTCCCCTTACTATCTCTAATCTCCACCCACAATGATTCAACATTTTGTTCATTAGAGCCAATATCATCTCTCACAACTCCCCTTCCCCTCCCCCTTCCCCTTCCCCTTCCCCTTCCCCTTCCCCTTCCCCTTCCCCTTCCCCTTCCCCTTCCCCTTCCCCTTCCCCTTCCCCTTCCCCTTCCCCTTCCCCTTCCCCTTCCCCTCTTGTCTATCTTTCCGAATTGTCAGATACCCCTGTATGTTTAATTCCCAGTCTTCGCCACCCTGCAACCACGTTTCAGTAATGGTCACCAAATCATACCCATTTCTAATGATTTGTGCCGTCAACTCATTTACTTTGTTTCAAATGCTGCGTGTGTTTAGGTAAAGTGTTTTAATACTAGTTTTGAAACCATGATTTTTAGTTTTGACCCCTCCTTCAGCCCCTTTATATTCATACATATTGTCCCTTCCTATCACCTTGTGGTTTACACTTACCCCAGTGCTACTCTGCTCTGTTGCCTCCTGCCTTTTGCATTCTTTCTTGGGGTTCTGTTCATCTGAGCTCTCACCCACCATAACTAGCTCAGAGCCCTCTCCTGGGTTCCCATTTCCCTGCCAAACTAGTTTAAAGCCCTCCCAACCGTACTATTGAAACCACCCGCGAGAACATTGGTCCCGTCTCTGTTGAGGTGTAACCTGTCCGACTTGTACAGGTCCCACCTACCCCAGAATTGTTCAGGAAACTAAAGCCCTCCCTCCTACACCAACGGGAGAATAGAGAGCAGCAGTTCCAACTGTCACAGGACAGAGAGTGGAGAGCACCAGTTCCAACTGTCCCAGGACAGAGAGTGGAGAGCACCAGTTCCAACTGTCACAGGACAGAGAGTGGAGAGCACCAGTTCCAACTGTCACAGGACAGAGAGTGGAGAGCACCAGTTCCAACTGTCACAGGACAGAGAGTGGAGAGCACCAGTTCCAACTGTCACAGGACGGGAGAGTGGAGAGCACCAGTTCCAACTGTCACAGGACAGAGAGTGGAGAGCACCAGTTCCAACTGTCACAGGACAGAGAGTGGAGAGCACCAGTTCCAACTGTCACAGGACAGAGAGTGGAGAGCACCAGTTCCAACTGTCACAGGAGAGAGAGTGGAGAGCACCAGTTCCAACTGTCACAGGACGGGAGAGTGGAGAGCACCAGTTCCAACTGTCACAGGACAGAGAGTGGAGAGCACCAGTTCCAACTGTCACAGGAGAGAGAGTGGAGAGCACCAGTTCCAACTGTCACAGGACGGGAGAGTGGAGAGCACCAGTTCCAACTGTCACAGGACAGAGAGTGGAGAGCACCAGTTCCAACTGTCACAGGAGAGAGAGTGGAGAGCACCAGTTCCAACTGTCACAGGACGGGAGAGTGGAGAGCACCAGTTCCAACTGTCACAGGACGGGAGAGTGGAGAGCACCAGTTCCCACTGTCACAGGACGGGAGAGTGGAGAGCACCAGTTCCAACTGTCACAGGACAGAGAGTGGAGAGCACCAGTTCCAACTGTCACAGGACGGGAGAGTGGAGAGCACCAGTTCCAACTGTCACAGGACAGAGAGTGGAGAGCACCAGTTCCAACTGTCACAGGACAGAGAGTGGAGAGCACCAGTTCCCACTGTCACAGGACAGAGAGTGGAGAGCACCAGTTCCCACTGTCACAGGACGGGAGAGTGGAGAGCACCAGTTCCAACTGTCACAGGACAGAGAGTGGAGAGCACCAGTTCCAACTGTCACAGGACGGGAGAGTGGAGAGCACCAGTTCCAACTGTCACAGGACAGAGAGTGGAGAGCACCAGTTCCAACTGTCACAGGACGGGAGAGTAGAGAGCACCAGTTCCAACTGTCACAGGACGGGAGAGTGGAGAGCACCAGTTCCAACTGTCACAGGACAGAGAGTGGAGAGCACCAGTTCCAACTGTCACAGGACAGAGAGTGGAGAGTACCAGTTCCAACTGTCACAGGACAGAGAGTGGAGAGCACCAGTTCCAACTGTCACAGGACGGGAGAGTGGAGAGCACCAGTTCCAACTGTCACAGGACGGGAGAGTGGAGAGCACCAGTTCCAACTGTCACAGGACAGAGAGTGGAGAGCACCAGTTCCAACTGTCACAGGAGAGAGAGTGGAGAGCACCAGTTCCAACTGTCACAGGACAGAGAGTGGAGAGCACCAGTTCCCACTGTCACAGGAGAGAGAGTGGAGAGCACCAGTTCCCACTGTCACAGGACAGAGAGTGGAGAGCACCAGTTCCAACTGTCACAGGACGGGAGAGTGGAGAGCACCAGTTCCAACTGTCACAGGACAGAGAGTGGAGAGCACCAGTTCCAACTGTCACAGGAGAGAGAGTGGAGAGCACCAGTTCCATCTGTCACAGGACGGGAGAGTGGAGAGCACCAGTTCCAACTGTCACAGGACGGGAGAGTGGAGAGCACCAGTTCCAACTGTCACAGGACAGAGAGTGGAGAGCACCAGTTCCAACTGTCACAGGAGAGAGAGTGGAGAGCACCAGTTCCAACTGTCACAGGACAGAGAGTGGAGAGCACCAGTTCCAACTGTCACAGGACGGGAGAGTGGAGAGCACCAGTTCCAACTGTCACAGGACAGAGAGTGGAGAGCACCAGTTCCCACTGTCACAGGACGGGAGAGTGGAGAGCACCAGTTCCAACTGTCACAGGACAGAGAGTGGAGAGCACCAGTTCCAACTGTCACAGGACAGAGAGTGGAGAGCACCAGTTCCAACTGTCACAGGACGGGAGAGTGGAGAGCACCAGTTCCCACTGTCACAGGACAGAGAGTGGAGAGCACCAGTTCCCACTGTCACAGGACAGAGAGTGGAGAGCACCAGTTCCAACTGTCACAGGACAGAGAGTGGAGAGCACCAGTTCCAACTGTCACAGGACGGGAGAGTGGAGAGCACCAGTTCCAACTGTCACAGGATGGAAGAGTGGAGAGCACCAGTTCCAACTGTCACAGGACAGAGAGTGGAGAGCACCAGTTCCAACTGTCACAGGATGGGAGAGTGGAGAGCACCAGTTCCCACTGTCACAGGACAGAGAGTGGAGAGCACCAGTTCCAACTGTCGCAGGAGAGAGAGTGGAGAGCACCAGTTCCAACTGTCACAGGACAGAGAGTGGAGAGCACCAGTTCCCACTGTCACAGGACGGGAGAGTGGAGAGCACCAGTTCCAACTGTCACAGGACAGAGAGTGGAGAGCACCAGTTCCAACTGTCGCAGGAGAGAGAGTGGAGAGCACCAGTTCCAACTGTCACAGGACGGGAGAGTGGAGAGCACCAGTTCCAACTGTCACAGGAGAGAGAGTGGAGAGCACCAGTTCCCACTGTCACAGGACAGAGAGTGGAGAGCATCAGTTCCCACTGTCACAGGACGGGAGTGTGGAGAGCACCAGTTCCAACTGTCACAGGACAGAGAGTGGAGAGCACCAGTTCCAACTGTCACAGGACAGAGAGTGGAGAGCACCAGTTCCAACTGTCACAGGACGGGAGAGTGGAGAGCACCAGTTCCAACTGTCACAGGAAAGAGAGTGGAGAGCACCAGTTCCAACTGTCACAGGACGGGAGAGTGGAGAGCACCAGTTCCAACTGTCACAGGACAGAGAGTGGAGAGCACCAGTTCCCACTGTCACAGGACGGGAGAGTGGAGAGCACCAGTTCCAACTGTCACAGGACAGAGAGTGGAGAGCACCAGTTCCAACTGTCACAGGACGGGAGAGTGGAGAGCACCAGTTCCAACTGTCACAAGACGGGAGAGTGGAGAGCACCAGTTCCAACTGTCACAGGACAGAGAGTGGAGAGCACCAGTTCCCACTGTCACAGGACAGAGAGTGGAGAGCACCAGTTCCAACTGTCACAGGACGGGAGAGTGGAGAGCACCAGTTCCAACTGTCACAGGACGGGAGAGTGGAGAGCACCAGTTCCAACTGTCACAGGACAGAGAGTGGAGAGCACCAGTTCCAACTGTCACAGGACGGGAGAGTGGAGAGCACCAGTTCCAACTGTCACAAGACGGGAGAGTGGAGAGCACCAGTTCCAACTGTCACAGGACAGAGAGTGGAGAGCACCAGTTCCCACTGTCACAGGACAGAGAGTGGAGAGCACCAGTTCCAACTGTCACAGGACGGGAGAGTGGAGAGCACCAGTTCCAACTGTCACAGGACGGGAGAGTGGAGAGCACCAGTTCCAACTGTCACAGGACAGAGAGTGGAGAGCACCAGTTCCAACTGTCACAGGACGGGAGAGTGGAGAGCACCAGTTCCAACTGTCACAGGACAGAGAGTGGAGAGCACCAGTTCCAACTGTCACAGGACGGGAGAGTGGAGAGCACCAGTTCCAACTGTCACAGGACAGAGAGTGGAGAGCACCAGTTCCCACTGTCACAGGACGGGAGAGTGGAGAGCACCAGTTCCAACTGTCACAGGACAGAGAGTGGAGAGCACCAGTTCCAACTGTCACAGGACGGGAGAGTGGAGAGCACCAGTTCCAACTGTCACAAGACGGGAGAGTGGAGAGCACCAGTTCCAACTGTCACAGGACAGAGAGTGGAGAGCACCAGTTCCCACTGTCACAGGACAGAGAGTGGAGAGCACCAGTTCCAACTGTCACAGGACGGGAGAGTGGAGAGCACCAGTTCCAACTGTCACAGGACGGGAGAGTGGAGAGCACCAGTTCCAACTGTCACAGGACAGAGAGTGGAGAGCACCAGTTCCAACTGTCACAGGACGGGAGAGTGGAGAGCACCAGTTCCAACTGTCACAGGACAGAGAGTGGAGAGCACCAGTTCCAACTGTCACAGGACAGAGAGTGGAGAGCACCAGTTCCAACTGTCACAGGACGGGAGAGTGGAGAGCACCAGTTCCAACTGTCACAGGACGGGAGAGTGGAGAGCACCAGTTCCAACTGTCACAGGACAGAGAGTGGAGAGCACCAGTTCCAACTGTCACAGGACAGAGAGTGGAGAGCACCAGTTCCAACTGTCACAGGACGGGAGAGTGGAGAGCACCAGTTCAAACTGTCACAGGACAGAGAGTGGAGAGCACCAGTTCCAACTGTCACAGGACAGAGAGTGGAGAGCACCAGTTCCAACTGTCACAGGACAGAGAGTGGAGAGCACCAGTTCCAACTGTCACAGGACAGAGAGTGGAGAGCACCAGTTCCAACTGTCACAGGACAGAGGGTGGAGAGCACCAGTTCCAACTGTCACAGGACAGAGAGTGGAGAGCACCAGTTCCAACTGTCACAGGACAGAGAGTGGAGAGCACCAGTTCCAACTGTCACAGGACAGAGAGTGGAGAGCACCAGTTCCAACTGTCACAGGACAGAGAGTGGAGAGCACCAGTTCCAACTGTCACAGGACAGAGAGTGGAGAGCACCAGTTCCAACTGTCACAGGACGGGAGAGTGGAGAGCACCAGTTCCAACTGTCACAGGACGGGAGAGTGGAGAGCACCAGTTCCAACTGTCACAGGACGGGAGAGTGGAGAGCACCAGTTCCAACTGTCACAGGAGAGAGAGTGGAGAGCACCAGTTCCAACTGTCACAGGAGAGAGAGTGGAGAGCACCAGTTCCCACTGTCACAGGACAGAGAGTGGAGAGCACCAGTTCCCACTGTCACAGGACGGGAGAGTGGAGAGAACCAGCTCCCACTGTCACAGGAGAGATAGTGGAGAGCACCAGTTCCAACTGTCGCAGGAGAGAGAGTGGAGAGCACCAGTTCCAACTGTCACAGGACGGGAGAGTGGAGAGCACCAGTTCCAACTGTCACAGGACAGAGAGTGGAGAGCACCAGTTCCAACTGTCACAGGACAGAGAGTGGAGAGCACCAGTTCCAACTGTCACAGGACAGAGAGTGGAGAGCACCAGTTCCAACTGTCACAGGACAGGAGAGTGGAGAGCACCAGTTCCAACTGTCACAGGACGGGAGAGTGGAGAGCACCAGTTCCAACTGTCACAGGACGGGAGAGTGGAGAGCACCAGTTCCAACTGTCACAGGACGGGAGAGTGGAGAGCACCAGTTCCAACTGTCGCAGGAGAGAGAGTGGAGAGCACCAGTTCCAACTGTCACAGGACGGGAGAGTGGAGAGCACCAGTTCCAACTGTCACAGGAGAGAGAGTGGAGAGCACCAGTTCCAACTGTCACAGGACAGAGAGTGGAGAGCACCAGTTCCAACTGTCACAGGAGAGAGAGTGGAGAGCACCAGTTCCAACTGTCACAGGACAGAGAGTGGAGAGCACCAGTTCCAACTGTCACAGGACGGGAGAGTGGAGAGCACCAGTTCCAACTGTCACAGGTCAGAGAGTGGAGAGCACCAGTTCCAACTATCACAGGACGGGAGAGTGGAGAGCACCAGTTCCAACTGTCGCAGGACAGAGAGTGGAGAGCACCAGTTCCAACTGTCACAGGACAGAGAGTGGAGAGCACCAGTTCCAACTGTCACAGGACAGAGAGTGGAGAGCACCAGTTCCAACTGTCGCAGGACAGAGAGTGGAGAGCACCAGTTCCAACTGTCACAGGACAGAGAGTGGAGAGCACCAGTTCCAACTGTCACAGGACAGAGAGTGGAGAGCACCAGTTCCAACTGTCACAGGACGGGAGAGTGGAGAACACCAGCTCCAACTGTCACAGGACGGGAGAGTGGAGAGCACCAGTTCCAACTGTCACAGGACAGAGAGTGGAGAGCACCAGTTCCAACTGTCACAGGACGGGAGAGTGGAGAACACCAGCTCCAACTGTCACAGGACGGGAGAGTGGAGAGCACCAGTTCCAACTGTCACAGGACGGGAGAGTAGAGAGCACCAGTTCCAACTGTCACAGGACAGAGAGTGGAGAGCACCAGTTCCAACTGTCACAGGACAGAGAGTGGAGAGCACCAGTTCCAACTGTCACAGGACAGAGAGTGGAGAGCACCAGTTCCAACTGTCACAGGACAGAGAGTGGAGAGCACCAGTTCCAACTGTCGCAGGAGAGAGAGTGGAGAGCACCAGTTCCAACTGTCACAGGAGAGAGAGTGGAGAGCACCAGTTCCAACTGTCACAGGAGAGAGAGTGGAGAGCACCAGTTCCAACTGTCACAGGACAGAGAGTGGAGAGCACCAGTTCCAACTGTCACAGGACAGAGAGTGGAGAGCACCAGTTCCAACTGTCGCAGGAGAGAGAGTGGAGAGCACCAGTTCCAACTGTCACAGGAGAGAGAGTGGAGAGCACCAGTTCCAACTGTCACAGGACGGGAGAGTGGAGAGCACCAGTTCCAACTGTCACAGGACGGGAGAGTGGAGAGCACCAGTTCCAACTGTCACAGGACGGGAGAGTGGAGAGCACCAGTTCCAACTGTCACAGGACGGGAGAGTGGAGAGCACCAGTTCCAACTGTCACAGGACAGAGAGTGGAGAGCACCAGTTCCAACTGTCGCAGGAGAGAGAGTGGAGAGCACCAGTTCCAACTGTCACAGGACGGGAGAGTGGAGAGCACCAGTTCCAACTGTCACAGGAGAGAGAGTGGAGAGCACCAGTTCCCACTGTCACAGGACAGAGAGTGGAGAGCATCAGTTCCCACTGTCACAGGACGGGAGTGTGGAGAGCACCAGTTCCAACTGTCACAGGACAGAGAGTGGAGAGCACCAGTTCCAACTGTCACAGGACAGAGAGTGGAGAGCACCAGTTCCAACTGTCACAGGACGGGAGAGTGGAGAGCACCAGTTCCAACTGTCACAGGACAGAGAGTGGAGAGCACCAGTTCCAACTGTCACAGGACGGGAGAGTGGAGAGCACCAGTTCCAACTGTCACAGGACAGAGAGTGGAGAGCACCAGTTCCCACTGTCACAGGACAGAGAGTGGAGAGTACCAGTTCCAACTGTCACAGGACAGAGAGTGGAGAGCACCAGTTCCAACTGTCACAGGACGGGAGAGTGGAGAGCACCAGTTCCAACTGTCACAGGACAGAGAGTGGAGAGCACCAGTTCCAACTGTCACAGGACGGGAGAGTGGAGAGCACCAGTTCCAACTGTCACAGGACAGAGAGTGGAGAGCACCAGTTCCCACTGTCACAGGACGGGAGAGTGGAGAGCACCAGTTCCAACTGTCACAGGACAGAGAGTGGAGAGCACCAGT
This sequence comes from Pristiophorus japonicus, assembly GCF_044704955.1. Lineage (NCBI taxonomy): Eukaryota > Metazoa > Chordata > Chondrichthyes > Pristiophoridae > Pristiophorus > Pristiophorus japonicus. The sequence goes on along the minus strand of NC_091991.1, from coordinate 92,529,686 downwards.
TCCAACTGTCACAGGACGGGAGAGTGGAGAGCACCAGTTCCAACTGTCACAAGACGGGAGAGTGGAGAGCACCAGTTCCAACTGTCACAGGACAGAGAGTGGAGAGCACCAGTTCCCACTGTCACAGGACAGAGAGTGGAGAGCACCAGTTCCAACTGTCACAGGACGGGAGAGTGGAGAGCACCAGTTCCAACTGTCACAGGACAGAGAGTGGAGAGCACCAGTTCCAACTGTCACAGGACGGGAGAGTGGAGAGCACCAGTTCCAACTGTCACAGGACAGAGAGTGGAGAGCACCAGTTCCAACTGTCACAGGACAGAGAGTGGAGAGCACCAGTTCCAACTGTCACAGGACGGGAGAGTGGAGAGCACCAGTTCCAACTGTCACAGGACAGAGAGTGGAGAGCACCAGTTCCAACTGTCACAGGACAGAGAGTGGAGAGCACCAGTTCCAACTGTCACAGGACGGGAGAGTGGAGAGCACCAGTTCAAACTGTCACAGGACAGAGAGTGGAGAGCACCAGTTCCAACTGTCACAGGACGGGAGAGTGGAGAGCACCAGTTCCAACTGTCACAGGACGGGAGAGTGGAGAGCACCAGTTCCAACTGTCACAGGACAGAGAGTGGAGAGCACCAGTTCCAACTGTCACAGGACAGAGAGTGGAGAGCACCAGTTCCAACTGTCACAGGACAGAGAGTGGAGAGCACCAGTTCCAACTGTCACAGGACAGAGAGTGGAGAGCACCAGTTCCAACTGTCACAGGACAGAGAGTGGAGAGCACCAGTTCCAACTGTCACAGGACAGAGAGTGGAGAGCACCAGTTCCAACTGTCACAGGACAGAGAGTGGAGAGCACCAGTTCCAACTGTCACAGGACGGGAGAGTGGAGAGCACCAGTTCCAACTGTCACAGGACGGGAGAGTGGAGAGCACCAGTTCCAACTGTCACAGGAGAGAGAGTGGAGAGCACCAGTTCCAACTGTCACAGGAGAGAGAGTGGAGAGCACCAGTTCCAACTGTCACAGGAGAGAGAGTGGAGAGCACCAGTTCCCACTGTCACAGGACAGAGAGTGGAGAGCACCAGTTCCCACTGTCACAGGACGGGAGAGTGGAGAGAACCAGCTCCCACTGTCACAGGAGAGATAGTGGAGAGCACCAGTTCCAACTGTCGCAGGAGAGAGAGTGGAGAGCACCAGTTCCAACTGTCACAGGACGGGAGAGTGGAGAGCACCAGTTCCAACTGTCACAGGACAGAGAGTGGAGAGCACCAGTTCCAACTGTCACAGGACGGGAGAGTGGAGAGAACCAGCTCCCACTGTCACAGGACGGGAGAGTGGAGAGCACCAGTTCCAACTGTCACAGGACAGAGAGTGGAGAGCACCAGTTCCAACTGTCACAGGACAGAGAGTGGAGAGCACCAGTTCCAACTGTCACAGGACAGAGAGTGGAGAGCACCAGTTCCCACTGTCACAGGACAGGAGAGTGGAGAGCACCAGTTCCAACTGTCACAGGAGAGAGAGTGGAGAGCACCAATTCCCACTGTCACAGGAGAGAGAGTGGAGAGCACCAGTTCCAACTGTCACAGGACAGGAGAGTGGAGAGCACCAGTTCCAACTGTCACAGGACGGGAGAGTGGAGAGCACCAGTTCCAACTGTCACAGGACGGGAGAGTGGAGAGCACCAGTTCCAACTGTCACAGGACGGGAGAGTGGAGAGCACCAGTTCCAACTGTCGCAGGAGAGAGAGTGGAGAGCACCAGTTCCAACTGTCACAGGACGGGAGAGTGGAGAGCACCAGTTCCAACTGTCACAGGACAGAGAGTGGAGAGCACCAGTTCCAACTGTCACAGGACAGAGAGTGGAGAGCACCAGTTCCAACTGTCGCAGGACAGAGAGTGGAGAGCACCAGTTCCAACTGTCACAGGACAGAGAGTGGAGAGCACCAGTTCCAACTGTCACAGGACAGAGAGTGGAGAGCACCAGTTCCAACTGTCACAGGACGGGAGAGTGGAGAGCACCAGTTCCAACTGTCGCAGGACAGAGAGTGGAGAGCACCAGTTCCAACTGTCACAGGACAGAGAGTGGAGAGCACCAGTTCCAACTGTCACAGGACGGGAGAGTGGAGAGCACCAGTTCCCACTGTCACAGGACAGAGAGTGGAGAGCACCAGTTCCCACTGTCACAGGACAGAGAGTGGAGAGCACCAGTTCCAACTGTCACAGGACAGAGAGTGGAGAGCACCAGTTCCAACTGTCACAGGACAGAAAGTGGAGAGCACCAGTTCCAACTGTCACAGGACAGAGAATGGAGAGCACCAGTTCCAACTGTCACAGGACAGAGAGTGGAGAGCATCAGTTCCAACTGTCACAGGACGGGAGAGTGGAGAGCACCAGTTCCAACTGTCACAGGACAGAGAGTGGAGAGCACCAGTTCACACTGTCACAGGACGGGAGAGTGGAGAGCACCAGTTCCAACTGTCGCAGGAGAGAGAGTGGAGAGCACCAGTTCACACTGTCACAGGACGGGAGAGTGGAGAGCACCAGTTCCAACTGTCGCAGGAGAGAGAGTGGAGAGCACCAGTTCCAACTGTCACAGGACGGGAGAGTGGAGAGCACCAGTTCACACTGTCACAGGACGGGAGAGTGGAGAGCACCAGTTCCAACTGTCGCAGGAGAGAGAGTGGAGAGCACCAGTTCCCACTGTCACAGGACGGGAGAGTGGAGAGCACCAGTTCCAACTGTCACAGGAGAGAGAGTGGAGAGCACCAGTTCCAACTGTCACAGGACAGAGAGTGGAGAGCACCAGTTCCAACTGTCACAGGACAGAGAGTGGAGAGCACCAGTTCCAACTGTCACAGGACGGGAGAGTGGAGAGCACCAGTTCCCACTGTCACAGGACGGGAGAGTGGAGAGCACCAGTTCCAACTGTCACAGGACAGAGAGTGGAGAGCACCAGTTCTAACTGTCACAGGAGAGAGAGTGGAGAGCACCAGTTCCAACTGTCACAGGACGGAGAGTGGAGAGCACCAGTTCCAACTGTCACAGGACAGAGAGTGGAGAGCACCAGTTCTAACTGTCACAGGAGAGAGAGTGGAGAGCACCAGTTCCAACTGTCACAGGACGGGAGAGTGGAGAGCACCAGTTCCAACTGTCACAGGACAGAGAGTGGAGAGCACCAGTTCCAACTGTCACAGGACAGAGAGTGGAGAGCACCAGTTCCAACTGTCACAGGACGGGAGAGTGGAGAGCACCAGTTCCAACTTTCACAGGACAGAGAGTGGAGAGCACCAGTTCCAACTGTCACAGGACAGAGAGTGGAGAGCACCAGTTCCAACTGTCACAGGACGGGAGAGTGGAGAGCACCAGTTCCTACTGTTACAGGACGGGAGAGTGGAGAGCACCAGTTCCAACTGTCACAGGACGGGAGAGTGGAGAGCACCAGTTCCAACTGTCACAGGAGAGAGAGTGGAGAGCACCAGTTCCAACTGTCACAGGACGGGAGAGTGGAGAGCACCAGTTCCAACTGTCACAGGACGGGAGAGTGGAGAGCACCAGTTCCAACTGTCACAGGACAGAGAGTGGAGAGCACCAGTTCCCACTGTCACAGGACGGGAGAGTGGAGAGCACCAGTTCCAACTGTCACAGGACAGAGAGTGGAGAGCACCAGTTCCAACTGTCACAGGACAGAGAGTGGAGAGCACCAGTTCCCACTGTCACAGGATGGGAGAGTGGAGAGCACCAGTTCCAACTGTCACAGGACGGGAGAGTGGAGAGCACCAGTTCCAACTGTCACAGGACGGGAGAGTGGAGAGCACCAGTTCCTACTGTCACAGGAGAGAGAGTGGAGAGCACCAGTTCCAACTGTCACAGGACAGAGAGTGGAAAGCACCAGTTCCTACTGTCACAGGAGAGAGAGTGGAGAGCACCAGTTCCAACTGTCACAGGACAGAGAGTGGAAAGCACCAGTTCCTACTGTCACAGGAGAGAGAGTGGAGAGCACCAGTTCCAACTGTCACAGGAGAGAGAGTGGAGAGCACCAGTTCCAACTGTCACAGGACAGAGAGTGGAGAGCACCAGTTCCCACTGTCACAGGACAGAGAGTGGAGAGCACCAGTTCCAACTGTCACAGGACGGGAGAGTGGAGAGCACCAGTTCCCACTGTCACAGGACAGAGAGTGGAGAGCACCAGTTCCCATTGTCACAGGACGGGAGAGTGGAGAGCACCAGTTCCTACTGTCACAGGACAGAGAGTGGAGAGCACCAGTTCCAACTGTCACAGGACGGAGAGTGGAGAGCACCAGTTCCAACTGTCACAGGACAGAGAGTGGAGAGCACCAGTTCCAACTGTCACAGGACAGAGAGTGGAGAGCACCAGTTCCAACTGTCACAGGACAGAGAGTGGAGAGCACCAGTTCCAACTGTCACAGGACGGGAGAGTGGAGAGCACCAGTTCCAACTGTCACAGGACGGAGAGTGGAGAGCACCAGTTCCAACTGTCACAGGACAGAGAGTGGAGAGCACCAGTTCCAACTGTCACAGGACAGAGAGTGGAGAGCACCAGTTCCAACTGTCACAGGACGGGAGAGTGGAGAGCACCAGTTCCAACTGTCGCAGGACAGAGAGTGGAGAGCACCAGTTCCAACTGTCACAGGACAGAGAGTGGAGAGCACCAGTTCCAACTGTCACAGGACAGAGAGTGGAGAGCACCAGTTCCCACTGTCACAGGACAGAGAGTGGAGAGCACCAGTTCCAACTGTCACAGGACGGGAGAGTGGAGAGCACCAGTTCCAACTGTCACAGGACGGGAGAGTGGAGAGCACCAGTTCCAACTGTCACAGGACAGAGAGTGGAGAGCACCAGTTCCAACTGTCACAGGACAGAGAGTGGAGAACACCAGCTCCAACTGTCACAGGACGGGAGAGTGGAGAGCACCAGTTCCAACTGTCACAGGAGAGAGAGTGGAGAGCACCAGTTCCCACTGTCACAGGACAGAGAGTGGAGAGCACCAGTTCCAACTGTCACAGGACAGAGAGTGGAGAGCACCAGTTCCAACTGTCACAGGACAGAGAGTGGAGAGCACCAGTTCCAACTGTCACAGGACGGGAGAGTGGAGAGCACCAGTTCCAACTGTCGCAGGACAGAGAGTGGAGAGCACCAGTTCCAACTGTCACAGGACAGAGAGTGGAGAGCACCAGTTCCAACTGTCACAGGACAGAGAGTGGAGAGCACCAGTTCCCACTGTCACAGGACAGAGAGTGGAGAGCACCAGTTCCAACTGTCACAGGACGGGAGAGTGGAGAGCACCAGTTCCAACTGTCACAGGACGGGAGAGTGGAGAGCACCAGTTCCAACTGTCACAGGACAGAGAGTGGAGAGCACCAGTTCCAACTGTCACAGGACAGAGAGTGGAGAACACCAGCTCCAACTGTCACAGGACGGGAGAGTGGAGAGCACCAGTTCCAACTGTCACAGGAGAGAGAGTGGAGAGCACCAGTTCCCACTGTCACAGAGAGAGAGTGGAGAGCACCAGTTCCAACTGTCACAGGACAGAGAGTGGAGAGCACCAGTTCCAACTGTCACAGGACAGAGAGTGGAGAGCACCAGTTCCAACTGTCACAGGACAGAGAGTGGAGAGCACCAGTTCCAACTGTCACAGGACAGAGAGTGGAGAGCACCAGTTCCAACTGTCACAGGACAGAGAGTGGAGAGCACCAGTTCCAACTGTCACAGGAGAGAGAGTGGAGAGCACCAGTTCCCACTGTCACAGGACAGAGAGTGGAGAGCACCAGTTCCAACTGTCACAGGACAGAGAGTCGAGAGCACCAGTTCCAACTGTCGCAGGACAGAGAGTGGAGAACACCAGCTCCAACTGTCACAGGACGGGAGAGTGGAGAGCACCAGTTCCAACTGTCACAGGACAGAGAGTGGAGAGCACCAGTTCCCACTGTCACAGGACGGGAGAGTGGAGAGCACCAGTTCCAACTGTCACAGGACAGAGAGTGGAGAGCACCAGTTCCAACTGTCGCAGGACAGAGAGTGGAGAACACCAGCTCCAACTGTCACAGGACGGGAGAGTGGAGAGCACCAGTTCCAACTGTCACAGGACGGGAGAGTAGAGAGCACCAGTTCCAACTGTCACAGGACAGAGAGTGGAGAGCACCAGTTCCAACTGTCACAGGACAGAGAGTGGAGAGCACCAGTTCCAACTGTCACAGGACAGAGAGTGGAGAGCACCAGTTCCCACTGTCACAGGACAGAGAGTGGAGAGGACCAGTTCCAACTGTCACAGGACAGAGAGTGGAGAGCACCAGTTCCAACTGTCACAGGACGGGAGAGTGGAGAACACCAGCTCCAACTGTCACAGGACGGGAGAGTGGAGAGCACCAGTTCCAACTGTCGCAGGACAGAGAGTGGAGAGCACCAGTTCCAACTGTCGCCTCCTGTAGCCATTGTATAGGCCCTTGGGCTGTTTTGGGTTCCCTGGTTTCTAAGGTCTGCATAATTTTCCTCCAATTCAGTTTTTCTAACCTAGTCAAGGTTTAAGTGGGTGTTGATTGGGTTGGCCTCCTGTAGCCATTGTGTAGGCCCTTGGTTTGTTTTGCGTTCCCTAGTTTTCTCAGGTCTGCATAATTTTCCTCCATAGTGTAAACATGGGGAAGACAATAGTCCGATAATGGCTGTGAGTCAGTCCCACAGTTTTCGAGCAAGTGCTCTCCCATTGGCTTGAAAGCCCCATGCTTCGGACTGACTCTGTCTCTCCATTGGCCCTCCGGTGTCCTCCCTCGTCCAATCACTGCTCTGCCAAGGTCAAACTGTTATCGGTTTCAATTCACAACACAGACTGATCCCACAGCCCTTTTCCTTCTGGGTAAAATGAGGGGGTTTTCATTCCCCCCTACACCTGACCCCTCGCCTATTAGAATAATCTGACCCCTTCCCTTTATAGTGTAATCTGACCCCGCCCCTTTATTGTGTAATCTGACCCCACCCCTTTCTGGTGTAATCTGACCCCCCCCCTTTATAGTGTAATCTGACCCCCACCCCTTTCTTGTGTAATCTGACCCCGCTCCTTTCTTGTGTAATCTGAACCCTCCTCTTTATAGTGTACCTTATAATCTGAGCTCTCTTCTTTGTATTATAACTGACCCCCCCAATTGGTTATATATCCTGACCCCTCCCTGTTATGGATTCATTTGACGCCGCCAATTTACAGTGTATTCTGACCCATCCCCTTTCTAGTGTAATCGAAGGCCTTTGACACTGTCAACCATGAGGGATTATGGAGCATTGGCAGGATAGGCACACTAAAGTCAGTGTTCTCACTCAGACCAACATCCTCAGCATCGAGGCATTGACCACGCTCGATCAGCTCTGATGGACGGGCCATATTGTCCACATGCTAGATACTAGACTCCCAAAACAAGCGCTCTATTCGGAACTCCAACACGGCAAGCAAGCCCCAGTTGGGCAGAGGAAATGCTTCAAAGATACCCTCAAGGCCTCCTTGAAAAAGTGCAACATCCCCACCGACACCTGGGAATCCCTGGCCCAAGACTGCCCAAAGTGGAGGAGAAGCATCCGGGAAGGCGCCGAACACCTCGAGTTTCTTCGCCGAGAGCACGCGGAGACCAACACAAACAGCGGAAGGAGCACATGATAACCCTACCCATCATCATCATCATAGGCAGTCCCTCAGAATCGAGGAAGACTTGCTTCCACTCTTAGCATGAGTTCTTAGGTGGCTGAACAGTCCAATACGAGGACCACTGTCTCTGTCATAGGTGGGACAAACCATGGTTGAGGGAAAGGGTGGGTGGGACTGGTTTGCCGCACGCTCCTTCCGCTGCCTGCGCTTGATTTCTGCATGCTCTCGGCGTGTCCTCCCGGATGCACTTCCTCCACTTAGGGCGATCTTTGGCCAGGGACTCCCAAGTGTCAGTGGGGATGTCGCATTTTATCGGAGGCTTTGAGGGTATCCTTGAAACGTTTCCTATGCCCACCTGGGGCTCGCTTGCCATGTACGAGTTCCAAGTAGAGCGCTTGCTTTGGGAGTCTCGTGTCTGGCATGTGAACTATGTGGCCTGCCCAGCGGAGCTCATCAAGTGTGGTCAGTGCTTCACTGCTGGGGATGTTGGCCTGGTCGAGGATGCTACCGTTGGTGCGTCTGTCCTCCCAGGGGATTTGTATGATCTTGCGGAGACATCGTTGGTGGTATTTCTCCAGCGACTTGAGGTATCTACTGTACATGGTCCACGTCTCTGAGCCATACAGGAGGGCGGGTATTACTACAAGGTAGACCTTGAGCTTGGTGACAGTTTTGAGGGCCTGGTCTTCAAACACTCTTTTCCTCAGGCAGCCGAAGACTGCACTGGCGCACTGGAGGTGGTGTTGGATCTCATCGTCAATGCCTGCTCTTGTTGATAGGAGGCTCCCGAGATAAGGGATGTGGTCCACGGTGTCCAGGGCCGCGCCGTGGATCTTGATGACTGGGGGGTAGTGCTTTGCGGTGAGGACAGGCTGGTGGAGGACCTTTATCTTACGGATGTTTAGTGTAAGGCCCATGCCTCAGAAAATATGTCGACTATGTCCTGGAGTTCAGCCTCTGTATGTGCACAGACGCAGGCGTCGTCCGCGTACTATAGCTCGACGACAGAGTTTGGGGTGGTCTTGGACCTGGCCTGGAGACGGCGAAGATTGAATAGGTTCCCACTGATTCTGTAATATAGTTCCACTCCAGTGGGGAGCTTGTCAACTGTGAAGTGGAGCATGGCAGTGAGGAAGATTGGGAAGAGGGTTGGGGCGATGACGCAGCCCTGCTTGACCCCGGTCCGGACGTGGATTGGGTCTGTGATGGATCCGTTGGTAAGGATCACGGCCTGCATGTCGTCGTTGAACAAGCGGAGTATGGTGTCGTAATTTTGGGAGCATCCGAAACGGAGGACAACGCTCCATAGACCCTTGAGGTTGACAGTGTCAAAGGCCTATGTAAGGTTGAAGAAGGCCATGTATAAGGGCTGACGATGCAGGGAGAAGACGGTTGAAGAGGACTCTAGCGATGACTTTCCCAGTGGCTGATAACAGGGAGATTCCTCTGTAGTTGCTGCAATCGGACTTGTCCACTTTTTAAAGATGGTCACGATCACTGCATCTCTGAGATCTCCCGGCATGCTCTCCTCCCTCCAGATGAGAGAGATGAGGTCATGTATTCGCGCCAGTAGTGCCTCTCCGCCATACTTCAATGCCTCAGCAGGGATTCCATCCGCTCCCGTAGCCTTGTTGTTTTTTAGCTGTCTTATGGCTTTTTCTACCTCGTGCAGTGTTGGGGTCTCACTGAGGTGGTGGCAGGTAGCATGCTGCGGGATGGAGTCGAGAACACTCGAGTCAAAGGCATAGTCTCGATTGAGGAGATCTTCGAAGTGCTCCTTCCAGCGGGCCCTGACAGCCTCGGTGTCCTTGATGAGTGTTTCCCCGTTCTTGGCCAGCAGTGGGGTAGGGCCTTGGGAGTTTGGACCGTAGGTGGCCTTGACTGTGATGAAGAATCCTCGCAGCAGATCATGGCTGTCGGCCAGCTGCTGTTTCTCCTGTGCTTTCTCCATCAACCACCTCTTCTTTAGGTCCCAGGTTTTTTGTTGGACCTCAGCCTTCAGCTGTCTGTAATGCTGCTTTGCTGCTCCCGAGTTGGGTTGTTGTTTAAGGCTCAGAAATGACCTGTACTTGCGATCTATTAGCTCTTGGATCTCCTGATCATTCTCATCAAACCAGTCCTGGTGTTTCCTGGTTGAGTGACCGAGTGTCTCTTCGCAGGCACTGGTTATGGAGGCCTGGAGGGCAGACCAAGTGCTGGAGGCATTCTGCGTCTCGGGGTCATCAAGGGTCGCCAGGTTAGCTGTGAGGCGCTGACTGTATAGGGCTCTCTTAGCTTGGTCCGTAAGTGTCCCGGCATTGATTTTTTTGCGGCACTGCTTCTGCTGCCACCTCTGCTTTGGGGCTATGTTGATGTCGATGATGGATCGGATTAGGCGGTGGTCCGTCCAGCAGTCGTCAGCTCCTGTCGAGGCACGGGTGATGCGCACATCCTTGTGATCCCTGGCTCGGACGATGACATAGTCGAACAGGTGCCAGTGTTTGGAGCGAGGATGTTGCAACGATGCCTTGTATTTGTCCCTCTGGCGGAATAGGGTGCTGTTGCAGGAAAGGGGTGCTGTGGTGAATGATCAGCCATGATCTTATTGAATGGTGGTGCAGGCTCGAAGGGCTGAATGGCCTACTCCTGCACCTATTATCTATGTTTTTATGTTTCTAGACATTTTGTCAGAAGCAGGGTACCGCTGGAGTTGGCTTTCCCTACCTCCTCTCTGCCGATCATGCCTCCCCAGAGGTCTGTGTCCTTGCCGACTCTGCCGAGGAGCATTAGTTTGCCGTTCGCAGGGACGCAGGTCAGGGATTTTTCGAGGTTGGAGTAAAAATCCTCTTTGGCCTCATCTGTTGCATCGAGTGTTGGGGCGTACGCACTAATGACTGTGACGCACTGGTTCCGGGATAGGGTGAATCGAAGCGTCATGAGGCGTTCGTTAGCCCAGCAGGGGGAGTCTTTGAGGCGGTCAACCAGCTCATTTTTGATGGTGAAGCCAACTCCGTGGAGGCGTCATTCTGCCTCTGGTTTGCCTTCCAGAAGAAGGTGTAACCTTCACCTTGTTCCTTGAGCTGGCTTTCCCCTGCCCGCCGTGTCTCGCTCAGGGCGACGATGTTGGTATCAAAGCGTCTAAGTTCCCGGGCAACTCTGGCAGTGCGGTGTTCCGGTCTGTTGCTGTTGGGGTTGTCCATGAGGGCAACCCTTCAACCAATGTCCCTTCAACCCACATCAGACTCACCAGTCACCTGAGAGGTCACTTTTAGTGTGGAAGCAATTCATCCTTGACCATGAGGGACTGCTTAAGAATAATATAATCTAACTCCTCCCCTTTACAGTGTAATCGGACCACACCCCTTTATAGTGTAATCTGACCCCTCCCCTTTATAGTGAATCTGACTCCTCCCCTTTATAATGTAATCTGACTCCTCTCCATTTTAGTGTAATCTGACCCCTCCGTTTATAGTGTAAAATGACCCCTCCCCTTTATCGTGTAATCTGACTCCTCCCCTTTATAGTGTAAACGGACCATGCCACTTTATAGTGTAATCTGACTCCTCCCTTTTATAGTGTAATATGACCCCTCCCCTTTATAGTGTAATCTGACTCCTCCCTTTATAGTGTAATTTGACCCCTCCCCTTTATAGTGTAAGTTGACCCCTCCCCTTTATAGTGTCATTTGATTCCTCCCCTTTATAGTGTAATCTGACTCCACCCCTTTATAGTTTAATCTGACTCCTCCCCTTTATAGTGTAATCTGAATCCTCCCCTTTATAGTGTAATCTGACTCCTCCCCTTTATGGTGTAATCTGACTCCTCCCCTTTATAGTGTAATCTGACCCCGTCCCTTTATATTGTAATCTGACCAAACCCTTTTATAGGGAAGTATAGCCTCTCCCTTTTTGTAGTGTCATGTGAGCACTTCCCATTTTACTGTAACCAGAACACGCCCCTTAATACTTCAAACTGACCCCTCCCCTTTATAGTATAATATGATCCCTCCCCTTTACACAGTCATCCTGACACCTCCCCTTCGTTGTGTAATTTGACCCCGCCAATTGAAAGTAATGTGACCCTTCCACTTTATATTGTGTTCTGACCCAATCCCGCTATCATGTAACCTTGTAAGGGGTTTTCTCGGGGAGTGTTGTTGTGCCTTGGGTGTCTCTCTCTGGGCTTCTGCCCTCACAGCTTATGCCTGGCCTGTAAGGTACCCTGAGTGCTGCAAGAGTACTCCTGGAGAGACTGTGTCCACAGCTTATGAAGGGGGTTTTGAGACTCGTGCGTCCCTACAGCTTATGCCTAGCCTGTGAGGCACCTGTGAGTGTCAAACACTCCAACCCCTTCTTCCCTAGCCTGTGACACACAGTTGAGCATTTTCGAGGTGCTCCTAGCTTCACTTACACTGTTCTGACATAAGACTCACGATCAGGAGATGTAATTCAATAGAACTTAGACAAGGTGATTCCAAGAAGAACTTTAGGCTTCCAATTTATTTGACAAGGTGTATCTCAACAAACAGCAATACACCAACAAAACAATCCCCCTAAATCCCACTAAATGGACACAACGGAAACCTTTACACAAGTTTAGCAGTACAATGCCCAACCTCCCACCTTTCCTGGCCTAAATGAGTTGTGGGTTCTGGGGACCAGAGGTTATACTCACTACTGTGCCTTCTGCAGTCTGGTGGTTTGTTTCTTCTATCTTCGGTGTCTTCGGACACTGGTTTTCCTTCAGTGTCGAGAGTCTTGCTGGTTGTGGTTGTTGGATGACGAGGGCAGGGAACCACCCACACTATGTCAGAAACCCCTTTTTATAGCCAGTTTATCCAGTCCGCCTCTCCTGCTGAAATCGATTCTTTCCATTGGTGGGCTTTGTGATTTTGAAAAATGCAGCAGTTTTAGATTATTGTGGGTTTTTTTCCACTGATGTTAACCTACTCGAGGTTTGAGTGGGTGTTGATTGCATTGGCCTCCTGTAGCCATTGTATAGGCCCTTGGGTTGTTTTGGGTTCCCTGGTTTCTAAGGTCTGCATAATTTTCCTCCAATTCAGTTTTTCTAACTTACTCAAGGTTTGAGTGGGTGTTGATTGGGTTGGCCTCCTGTAGCCATTGTGTAGGCCCTTGGTTTGTTTTGCGTTCCCTAGTTTTCTAAGGTTTGCATAATTTTCCTCCATAGTGTAAACATGGGGAAGACAATAGTCCGATAATGGCTGTGCGTCAGTCCCACAGTTTTCGAGCAAGTGCTCTCCCATTGGCTTGAAAGCCCCATGCTTCGGACTGACTCTGTCTCACCATTGGCCCTCCGGTGTCCTCCCCCGTCCAATCACTGCTCTGCCAAGGTCAAACTGTTATCGGTTTCAATTCACAGCACAGACTGATCCCACAGCTCTTTTCCTTCTGGGTAAAATGAGGGGGTTTTCATTCTCCCCTACACCTGACCCCTCCCCTATTAGAATAATCTGACCCGTCCCCTTTATAGTGTAATCTGACCTCTCCCCTTTGTAAAGTAACATGACTGGGGGTGGACATATAGGGACTGGGGGGGGGGCGGAGGGAGAGACTAGGGGGGAAGAGAGACATGCGAGGGAGCAAAAGAGACTGGGGGGGAGAGCGAGAGACTGGGGGGAAAAGAGAGTGCGGAGCGAGAGAGAGACTGGGGAAGAGAGAGTGACAGGGATAAAGAGAGAGACTGGGGAGGGAGAGAGATATTGTGGAGGGAGAGAGAGAGAGAGACTGGGGGAGAGAGAGAGACAGGAGAAGGAGAGAGAGACTGGGGGCGAGAGAGAGAGAGAGATTGGTGAGGGAGAGAGAGACTGGGGAGGGAGAGAGACTGGGGAGATAGAGAGAGAGTGACTGGGAGAGAGAGAGAGAGAGAGACTGGGGAGGGAGAGAGAGATTGGGGAAGGAGAGATTGGGGAAGGAGAGACTAGGAATGGAGAGACAGAACTGGGGAGAGGGATGGAAGGGGAGTGAGAGAGTGGGAACTCAGGGAAGACAGATCACATACTTCCAACCCCACCCCCTTTACACCCACACCCAATTTCTCAGAAAGCTCGGTGTGTGTGTGACTGGTGATGTAAAGTCCTTACTCTACAGTATGAAACCACACGAGGCACATTCCAGGAACAAGGTCACTCTGTAACCTTAACTATTTATTACAGGACTCCAAGTGATGACCCTGCGTAGGACCTCCCTTTATATACCTGTGTGATCAGGTATGGAGTGTCTCCCACAAGTTCACCCCTTATGGTCAAGGTGTGCATCTAAGTTGAGTGTATACAGTAATACAGTGGTGTTACATTGTAGTTACAAACATGACAGGTGACATAATTGGAGTGCATGAAATCCTGGTCGAGTGTGGTCAGTGCTTCGATGCTGGGGATGTTGGCCTGATCGAGAACACTGACGTTGGTGCATCTATCCTCCCAGAGGACTTGCAGGATCTTGCGGAGACATCGTTGGTGGTATTTCTCCAGCAAGTTAAGGTGTCGACTGTATATGGTCCACGTCTCTGAGCCATACAGGAGGGCGTGTATCACCACAGCCCTGTAGACCATAAGCTTGGTGCCAGATTTGAAAGCCTCATCTTCGAACACTCTCTTCCTCAGGCGGCCGACGGCTGCGTTGGCGCACTGAAGGAGGTGTTGAACCTCGTCGGCGATGTCTGCCCTTGCTGATAATAGGTGCCTGAAGTATGGAAAGGGGATCACGTTGTCCAGCTCCGTTGGGCGGGCCACATTGTCCGCATGCCTGACACGAAACTCCCAAAGCAAGCGCTCAATTCGGAACTCCAACACGGCAAGCGAGCCCCAGGTAATAGAGGAAATGTTTCAAGGACACACTCAAAGCCTCCTTGATTAAAATGCAACATCCCCACTGACACCTGGGAGTCCCTGGCCAAAGACCGCACTAAGTGGAGGTCGCTGAGCACCTCGAGTCTCATCGCCGAGAGCATGCAGAAACCAGGCGCAGGCAGCGGAAAGAGCGTGCGGCAAACCAGTCCCACCCACCCCTTCCCTCAACGACTATCTGTCCCACTCCCGTATTGGACTGTTCAGTCACCCGAGAACTCACTTTTAGAGTGGAAGCCAGTCTTCATCGGTTTCGAGAGACTGCCTATGATGATGATGGATGAAATCCGGAAGTCACGGCACTGTCACAATTCACTTCATACCCAATAAACCTGTTAGCAATGCGTGACCCACATACAATGCCCCATATAAGGTGGGGCTGCGGGAGGGGTGGGTGGTAAGGATGACTTGATCTGTGCTGGGGCATGAACTTGGGCTGGGATGGGACATGAACATGGGCTGGGATAGGGTAGGAACTTGGGCAAGGTTGGAGGAAGGGTGAGGTCTTAACCTGTGAGAGTGAGCTCTCTCCTGTCTGGAGTCGGCAGTCAGAATGGCTGGAATTACACTTTGCAAAGTCACTGATTGTGTCGGCAGTGAGGGTCTAATTACTCATTCCAGAGAAACTTGGGTGTGCCTTGACTTCCAAGGGAAGCAATCAGCAATCAGGTCATGTGATTAAGGGGACCCAATCAGAGCATTTTTCTGTTGCAAATAAGCACGTCCTCCCCTTGATAGTACAATGTGACCCATTCCCTTAAATCGTGCAAACCGACCCTGCCCATTGATTGTATAATCTGACCCCTCTCCTTTATCGTGTAATCTGACCCTCCCCTTTACAGTGAAACCTGACCCCTCCCCTTTATAGTGTAATCTGACCCTGCCCCATTATAGTTTAATCTGACCCCGCCCCTTTATAGATAAATCTGACCCCGCCCCTTTATAGTGTAACCTGACCCCTCCCATTTATAGTGTAATCTGACCCCGCCCCTTTATAGTGTAATCTGACCCCGCCCCTTTATAGTGTAATCCGACCCCGTCCCTTTAAAATGTAATCTGACCCCTCCCCTTTATAGTATAACATGACCCCGCCCCTTTATACTGTAATCTGACCCCTCCCCTTTAAGAATATAAGGATTCGGAGCGGGAGTAGGCCATTCGGCCCCTCGAGCCTGCTCCACCATTCAATAAGATCATGGCTGAGCTTTACCTGAACTCCACTTTCCTGCCCTATCCCCATATGCCTTGACTCCTCTGGAGTCCTAAAATCTATCTATCTCAGCCTTCAATATACTCAATGACTGAGCATCCACAGCTCCTTGGGGCAGAGATTTCCAAAGACTCACTTGCCTCTGACTGAAGAAATATCTCCTCATTGCAGTCTTAAAGGGCTGACCCCTTATCCTAAGACTAAGCCCAGTAGTTTTAGACTCTCCAGCCAGGGAAACAATCAGCGGCTACCCTGTCAGTCCCCCTCAGAAACTTATGTTATAATGAGATTCCCTCTCATTCTTCAAAATTCCAGACGGTATAGGCCCAATCTATTCAATCTTTCCTGATAGGGCCACCCTCTCATCCCAGGAATCAGTCTGGTGAAACTCCGTTGCACTGCCTCTAAGGCAAGTATATCCTTCTTTAAATAAGGAGACCAAAACTGTGCACAGTACTCCAGATGTGGTCTCACCAGAGCCCTGTACAATTGTAGCAAGACTTCCTTACCCTTGTACTCCAACCTTCTGGCAATATGCCATTGCCTTCCTAATTGCTTGCTTTACCTGCATGCAAAATCATAGACACCAAAATCTCTTTGAACACCAACTTTTAATAGTTTCTCACCATTTAAAAATATTCTGTTTTTCTAATCTACCTACCAAAGTAAATAACCTCACATTTCTCCACATTATACTCCATCTGCCACCTTGTTGCTCACCCAGTCAACCTGTCCACATCCCTTTGCAGGCTCTTTGCATCCTCTTCACATCGAATCATAGAAACATAGAAAATAGGTGCAGGAGTAGGCCATTCGGCCCTTCTAGCCTGCACCGCCATTCAACGAGTTCATGCAACATGCTGAACATGCAACTTCAGTACCCCATTCCTGCTTTCTCGCCATACCCCTTGATCCCCCTAGTAGTAAGGACTACATCTAACTCCTTTTTGAATATATTTAGTGAACTGGCCTCAACAACTTTCTGTGGTAGAGAATTCCACAGGTTCACCACTCTCTGGGTGAAGAAGTTTCTTCTCATCTCGGTCCTAAATGGCTTACCCCTTATCCTCAGACTGTAACCTCTGGTTCTGGACTTCCCCAACATTAGGAACATTCTTCCTGCATCTAACCTGTCTAAACCCATCAGAATTTTAAACGTTTCTAAGAGATCCCCTCTCATTCTTCTGAACTCCAGTGAATACAAGCCCAGTTGATCCAGTCTTTCTTGATATGTCAGTCCCGCCATCCCGGGAATCAGTCTGGTGAACCTTCGCTGCACTCCCTCAATAACAAGAATGTCCTTCCTCAAGTTAGGAGACCAAAACTGTACACAATACTCCACGTGTGGCCTCACCAAGGCCCTGTACAACTGTAGTAACACCTCCCTGCCCCTGTACTCAAATCTCCTCGCTATGAAGGCCAACATGCTATTTGCTTTCTTAACCGCCTGCTGTACCTGCATGCCAACCTTCAATGACTGATGTACCATGACACCCAGGTCTCGTTGCACCTCCCCTTTTCCTAATCTGTCACCATTCAGATAATAGTCTGTCTCTCTGTTTTTACCACCAAAGTGGATAACCTCACATTTATCCACATTATACTTCATCTGCCATGCATTTGCCCACTCACCTAACCTATCCAAGTCACTCTGCAGCCTCATAGCATCCTCCTCGCAGCTCACACTGCCACCCAACTTAGTGTCATCTGCAAATTTGGAGATACTACATTTAATCCCCTCGTCTAAATCATTAATGTACATTGTAAACAGCTGGGGCCCCAGCCCAGAACCTTGCGATACCCCACTAGTCACTGCCTGCCATTCTGAAAATTACCCATTTACTCCTACTCTTTGCTTCCTGTCTGACAACCAGTCCTCAATCCATGTCAGCACACTACCCCCAATCCCATGTGCTTTAACTTTGCACATTAATCTCTTGTGTGGGACCTTGTCGAAAGCCTTCTGAAAGTCCAAATACACCACATCAACTGGTTCTCCCTTGTCCACTCTACTGGAAACATCCTCAAAAAATTCCAGAAGATTTGTCAAGCATGATTTCCCTTTCACAAATCCATGGACCTGTTAGTGTTAGTGTTTTATCAGAAGAATCACTCAACACTTAGAGTCGGTTCCAACGCCAATGCGGCCTTTATTACACCGGTGGGGAGAGAGCCTCTGGTTAACTCCGGGCATTCCACTCTCCGCCGAACAAAGGGTTTCATGGATTTTTATATGTTTTACAACAGTTTACTACAGTTCCATCAGCCCATTTCGGCTGGACACTATCCAATCATATAGATTATAGATTCAATTAGACCAATAGATAGAGTTAATTTCTAAACAGAAAGTGGCTCATGTGCTGCTAAGAGATGTGTTGCTAAGAGATGTGTTGCTAGGAATGATTCATGTATCTTGTATCATGGCCCAGGCCCCCCTTATCTTACTGTCCTTGCATGCTGTCCTTGGGTAGCCTCCTTATCTCAATCCTGCTACAGAGTCGTATTGTCCTTACTTTCACCAGAACATTTAGTCCTGAGGCCTGGCTGATTAGAGACACCTGCAGAGTTTGCTGTTAGTCCTGTGTGTGGGAAACAACAAGTATTTCAGCTAACAGAAATCCCTTGAAACTTCACTGGTAGCCATTTTATGGTACAAGTTACATATATAGTTCTAACCTTATACTACAGGTGTAGTTCTAACCTTATCCTACAGGTGCCGTTGCCCTAGGGTGCCTAATGCCTACAACAGACCTATCATGTCACCTCTTTCCAAATGCGCTGCTATGACATCCTTAATAATTGATTCCATCATTTTACCCACTACCGATGTCAGGCTGACCGGTCTATAATTCCCTGTTTTCTCTCTCCCTCCTTTTTTAAAAAGTGGGGTTACATTGGCTACCCTCCACTCCATAGGAACTGATCCAGAGTCTATGGAATGTTGGAAAATGACTGTCAATGCATCCGCTATTTCCAAGGCCACCCACCTCCTTAAGTACTCTGGGATGCAGACCATCAGGCCTTCAATCCCATCAATTTTCCCAACACAATTTCCCGACTAATAAGGATTTCCCTCAGTTCCTCCTTCTTACTAGACCCTCTGACCCCTTTTATATACGGAAGGTTGTTTGTGTCCTCCTCAGTGAATACCAAACCAAAGTACTTGTTCAATTGGTCTGCCCTTGCTTTGTTCCCCGTTATGACTTCCCCTGATACTGACTGCAGGGGACCTACGTTTGTCTTTACTAACCTTTTTCTCTTTACATATCTATAGAAGCTTTTGCAGTCTGTTTTAATGTTCCCTGCAAGCTTCCTCTTGTACTCTATTTTCCCTGCCCTAATCAAACCCTTTGTCCTCCTCTGCTGAGTTCTAAATTTCTCCCAGTCCCCAGGTTCGCTGCTATTTCTGACCAATTTATATGTCACTTCCTTGGCTTTAATACTATCCCTGATTTCCCTTGATAGCCACGGTTGAGCCACCTTCCCTTTTTTATTTTTATGCCAAACAGGGATGTACAATTGTTGTAGTTCATCCATGCAGTCTCTAAGCTAGGTGTACTTTTCCACCAAGCTTAGTATCATCAGGAAACTTGGATACATTGCACTTGGTCCTTTCATCTAAGTCATTAATATAGATTGTAAATAGCTCGGGGCCAAGCACTGATCCCTGCGGCACTCCATTAGTTACAGTCTGCCAATATCAAAATGACCCGTTTATCCCTGCTCTCCATTTTCTGTCTGTTAACCAATCCTTTATCCATGCTAATACATTATCCCAGCCCCATCTTACTTAATGACCTTATATGTGGCACCTTATCTAATGCCTTTTGGAAATCCAAATATACTACATCCACTGGTTCCCTGTTATCTATCCTGTTAGTTATATCCTCAAAAATCTCTAATAAATTTGTCAAACATGACTTACCTTTTATAAACCATGTTGACTCTGTCTAATCATGTTATGATTTCTAAGTACTCTGTTACCACTTCTTTAATAATGGATCCCAGCATTTTCCCGATGATGTAGTTCCCGGTTTCTCTCTCCCTCCTTTCTTGAATAGCGGTGTTACATTTGCTACCTTATAATCCGCTAGGACCATTCTAGAATCTAGGGAATGTTGGAAGATCACAACCAATGCATCCACTATCTCTGCAGCCATCTTGTTTAGAACCCGGGGATGTAGGCAGTCAGTTCCAGGGGATTTGTTGGCTTTTTGACCCATTAGTTTTTCAAGTACTATTTCTCTGCTGATATTAATTTCATTAAGTTCTTCACTCTTATTAGCCCCTTGGTTCCCCATTATTTTTGATAAAATCTTTGTGTCTTCTACTGTAAATATGTGTTTAAAGTCTCTGCTATTTCCTTGTTCCCCAATATAATTTCTCCTGTCTCAACCTCTAAGGGACCAATGCTTACTTTTGCTACTCTCTTCCTTTTACATACTTATAGAAGCTCTTACTATATGTTTTTATATTTTTTGCGAATTTACTCTCAGATTGTGTTTTCTCCCTTGGTATCAATGTTTTGGTCATCCTTTGCTGGTTTCTAAAGCTCTCCCAATCCTCAGGCTTACTACTGTTCTTTGCAACATTATAAGCCTCTTAATTTAATCTAATACTATCCTTAACTTCTTTAGTTAGCCACAGATGAATCACTTTTGCCATGACATTTTTATTTCTCAATGAAATTATATTTGTTGAGAATTTTGCAATTTAAAAAAAATGATTGCCACTGTTTATCTACAATCATACCTTTTCATCTAAGTTCCCAACCTACCTTAGCCAACTCACCCCTCATACCGATGTAATTGGCTTTGTTTAAGGTTATGACACTAGTTTCGGAGTTAAGAATGTCAATTTTAAACTCAATGTGAAATTCTATCATATTATGATCACTCTTCCCTAGAGGATCCTTTGCTATGAGATTACGAGTCAACCCTGTCTCATTAAACAAAGCAAGATCTAAATTAACCTGTTCCCTGGTTTGTTCTAGGAAACTGTCTTGAATATATCCTTTAAACGGCCTTTGCCAATTTGATTTGCCCAATCTATATGCAGATTAAAGTCCCCCACGATTATTGTATTACCTTTGTTACCAGCTCCTATTATTTCTTGATTAATACTCTGTCCAATGGTATAACTGCTGTCAGGGTGCATGTAAACCCCGTCAATTTGTAGCCGCCAATCTAACCAGTATCCCTCGCCAGCAATATTAACCCCGATTGACCTCAAGATGTGCCTTTTTACAGCAATTCAACTTTTCCCCCTTAAAGGGACATGCCGAGTTAATACCTCCCCCGCCCCTCCCACCCCTCATAGTGCAGCATTAGACATCATGGGGCAAAACTGCCCCTTTTTATGGTCCCGTTATTGCATCCAGGAATGCTAACGGGGCAGAGGAGACTTTTCGCCTGGGGGAGGGGAGCTCTACCGCGGTTACCGCCCCAGACTGCCGCGCAACCGGCGATTACCTCATTGCCGTGTGTGGCGAACCCTCACTGCCTTGCACTGACCCTTTAATTGCCCTGCGCGTATTGAGGCTGGCCAACATCCGCTCTTGGGGCGCTCCTTAAAGGGGAGGGTGCTAGCATCATGGGCCGCCACGTTTTTTTGACTGCCAACTCTCAGGTCGGCTCTACGATGGTGACCCTAGCATGATTCCACACTGCCTTGGTGGCATAGCTGAAGCAATCAGAGGGCCTTGCAGAGTGCGCAGCGGCCCTCCCCATTAAGCTAAGCCCCAGTAGAGTCCCGGTAACCGCCCCAAAGGAGCGTGCGAGATTGTGCCCCACTTCCTCTGAGGGACGGTAAGCCCAATTTACCGGCAGGGACGGGGCTTGTGTGCCGGGCACAGGAAGCCCCGCCACCAAATGATTACTGCCCCCAATCGGGGCACAGGGCAAGAAATTTTGCAGGGTGAAAGCCGCCATTGGTCTTCTGGTGTGATGCTCTCCTATCATCATAAAACAGTGTATATCCCAAGCTACCCAAGCAATGGGCGATCAGCTAGCATTGTAAAAGCAGGACAGTGTACAGCGAGAGAAAGAGAGACCTCTTGGTGACCCCACTCAGTGTGTGGAGAAGACGCCTGATCTGCCACCAGCATTTGGGAGCTAATACTCCCTGTTTATAGCAGTCAGCTGTGTAATTTGTACTAAGGAGTACTAGATACCACAATCCCCCAGCGCAGACTCTGGGCTGCTCATAGTGCCACTGGTAGGCCCAGACCATTTTGAGCCTCATTAGCATTCATGGAAGGTAAACGATCCCACGATACTATTTCGAAGAAGAGCATGGGAATTTTCCTGGCTAATATGTTTTTTTTATTCGTTCCTGGGATGTGGGCATCGCTGGCAAGGCCAGCATTTATTGCCCGTCCCTAATTGCCCTTGAGAAGGTGGTGGTGAGTCACCTTTTTGAACCGCTGCAGTCCGTGTGGTGAAGGTACTCCCATAGTGCTGTAAGGGAGTTCCAGGATTTTAACCCAGCAACCATGAAGGAACAGCCGATATATTTCCGAGTCGGGATGGTGTGTGTGACTTGGAGGGGAACGTGGAGGTGGTGGTGTTCCCATGCTCCTGCTGCCCTTGCCCTTCTAGGTGGTAGAGGTCGCGGGTTTGGGAGGTGCTGCCGAAGAAGCCTTGGCGAGTTGCTGCAGTGCTGTAGATGGTACACACTGCAGCCACGGTGCACCGGTGGTGGAGGGAGTGAATGTTTAAGGTGGTGGATGGGGGGCCAATCAAGCGGCTGCTTTGTCCTGGATGGTGTCGAGCTTCGTGAGCTGCACTCATCCAGGCAAGTGGAGAGTATTCCATCACACTCCTGACTTGTGCCTTGTAGATGGTGGGAAGGCTTTGGGGAGTCAGGTGAGACACTTGCCGCAGAATACCCAGCCTCTGACCTGCTCTTGTTGCTATGGTATTTGTGGCTGGTCCAGTTAAGTTTCTGGTCAATGGTGACCCCCCAGGATGTTGATGGTGGGGGATTCGGCGATGGTAATGATGTTGAATGTCAAGGGATGCTGGTTAGACTCTCGCTGGTTGGAGATAGTCATTGTCTGGCACTTGTGTGGTGCGAATGTTACTTGTCACTTATCAGCCCAAGCCTGAATGTTGTCCAGGTCTTGCTGCATGCGGGTATGGACTGCTCCATTATCCTTATTGTTATACTCATAATAAATGGTCAGACTGACTACTGTGTGTAATGAGCAAGTGTAACCTTAGCTCCTTTATTAAGATTCCAGAGTGCAGATATCTCGTGGGTGGCCTGCTTATATACAGTGCTCCCAAGGGATGCTGGGATCCCTTGGGACTCCAACAGGTGGACCCTCTGGTGGACAGGTGTGATGCAGGTTACAAGAGGTTAAATACATAACATCACTCCCCCGTGAAGTCAACAGAACACTTATTTAAAAGGTGAGACGATCTGGGGCTTTGCGCTCCCTTGTCTATTGTCTCGGTATAAATGCTGGTGTGGTTGGGTTGGTCACTTCTTCATTGGGCTGTTGGGCAGCTGGCCTTGCCAGGCTGCAGGGGGTGGTGAGTTCGGTTTCGTGGTCAACTGTGATGTCAGTTGCCACTTGTGTGTGTGTGTTGGAAGGTCAAAGTTGATGGTGTCCTCTTCAGGTTGTTCGTAGCTGTTGGTGAACCGCAATTTGATTTGGTCCAAATGTTTTCTGTGTGTTTGTACATTCATCAGTTTGACCTGAAACTCCCCTCTTTGGCTGTGACCGTCCCAGCGAGCCATTTGGGATCATGTCCATAATTGAGCACAAACACAAGATCATTGATCTCAATATCACGTGACAAATTTGCACGGTCATGGTACACACTCTGTTGATGCCGCTTGTCCTCCATGTGATCAAGTAGATCAGGGTGGATAAGAGAGAGCCTTGTTTTAAGAGCCCCTTTTCATGAGCAGCTCAGCTGCGGGAACCCCAGTGAGTGAGTGGGATCTGGTGCGGTAGCTGAGCAGTACTTGGGACAACCAGGTCTGCAGGGAACCTTCCGACATGCGTTTAAAGCTTTGCTTGATGGTCTGAACTGCCCGTTCTGCCTGGCCATTGTATGCGGGCTTGAACGGGGCAGATGTGACATGGTTGATCCCGTTACGGGTCATGAATTCCGTGAGTTCAGCACTGGTGAAGCACGGCCCGTTGTTGCCGATTAGGACATCAGGCAAGCCGTGTGTGGCAAACATGGCTCGTAGGCTTTCAATGGTGGCGGAGAATGTGCTTACAGACATTATTGCACATTTAATCCATTTTGAGTAAGCGTCCACGACAACCAAAAACATTTTGCCAAGGAATGGGCCCACATAGTCTACATGGATCCTCGGCCACGGTTTGGATGGCCATGACCACAAAGTTAGCGGTGCCTCTCTGGGTGCATTGCTCAACTGAGAGCAAGTGTTGCACTGGCACACACATGACTCTAAATCTGAGTCGAATGCCGGGCCACCACACATGGGATCTGGCTATGGCTTTCATCATTACGATGCCTGGGTGGGTGTTGTGCAGTTCACAAATAAATGTGTCCCTGCCTTTCTTGGGCAAGACTATGCGATTGCCCCACAAAAGACAGTCCACCTGCAGGGACAACTCGTCTTTGCGTCTGTGGAACGACTTAATCGCTTCCTGCATCTCCACTGGGACACCGGACCAGCTCCCATGGAGGACACAGTTTTTTACCAAAGACAGTAAAGGATCCTGGCTGGTCCAGGTCCTGATCTGGCAGGCCATTACGGGTGACTTCTCATTCTCAAATGCCTCCATGACTATGAGCAAGTCCGCTGGCTGTGCCATTTCCACCCCGGTGGTGGGCAATGGTAGCTGACTGAGAGCATCAGCGCAGTTCTCTGTGCCCGGTCTGTTGCATAGTTGTATTCCGACAACGTGAGCGCCCATCTTTGGATGCGGGCAGAGGCATTGGTATTAATCCCTTTGCTCTCTGAGAATAGTGATATGAGCGGCTTGTGGTCAGTTTCAAGCTCGAACTTGAGGCTAAATAAGTACTGGTGCATTTTTTTTAACCTCGTAAACACACGCCAGAGCCTCTTTTTCAACCATGCTGTAGGCCCTTTCAGTCTTGGAAAAGCTCCTGGATGCATACGCAACCGTTTGCAAAATCACCGATTTATTAGCCTGTTGTAACACACACCCGACCCCGTATGACGACGCATCGCAAGCTAACACTAATCATTTACATGGGTTATACAGGACAAGCAGTTTGTTAGAACACAATAAGTTTCTGGCTTTCTTAAAGGCAGCCTCTTGTGAATTCTCCCACACCCAGTTGTCTTCCTTGTGCAGTGGAGCATGTAGGGGTTCTAGCAGGGTGTTTAACCCAGGTAGGAAATTACCGAAGTAGTTAAGGAGTCCCAGAAACGCCCACAGCTCGTCACGTTCTGTGGTCGCGGCGCGATCTTGATGGCCTCTGACTTGGTGTCGGTGGGTCTGATGCCATCTGCTGCAATTCTCCTTCCTCAGAATTCGACGTCCTGTGCCAGGAAAACATACTTCGAGCGTTTCAACCTGAGCCTCACATGATCCAATCGACTAAGAACATCCTCCAGATTCTTCAAGTGCTCCATGGTGTCCCGACCTGTAACCAATATGTCGTCCTGGAAGACCACTGTGCAAGGAACCGACTTTAGCAGGCTCTCCATGTTCCGTTCCGACCGAATCCCGAACGGGCACCGGTTGTAAATAAATAGACCTTTATACGTGTTGATGCAGGTGAGGCCTTTCGAAGACTCTTCCAGCTCCTGCGTCATGTTGGCCGAAGTCAGGTCCAGCTTGGTGAATTTCTTCCCTCCAGCCAGAGTCACAAATAGGTCATCTGCCTTGGGTAGCGGGTACTGGTCCTGCAGTGAAAAACGGTTAATCGTTACTTTATAGTCCCCGCAAATTCTAACCGTACCGTCCTCCTTGAGTATCGGAACAATCGGACTGGCCCAGTCGTTGATTTCCACCGGTGCAATGATGCCCTCGCATTGCAGCCTGTCCAGCTCGCTTTCCACTTTTTCACGCATCATGTACGGTACCGCCCGTGCCTTGTGGTGGATGAGTCGCGTACCGGGAACCAAATGGATCTGCAGTTTCGCCCTCGAGAAGCTTCCAATGCCTGGCTCGAATAACGATGGGAACTTGCTTAAAACCTGGGTACATGCAGTGTCGTCGACGGACGAAAGCACTTGGATGTCGTCACAGTTCCAGCGGATTTTCCCCAGCCAGCTTCTACTAAATAACGTGGGGCCATCCCCTGGCACAATCCACAGCGGGAGTTCGTGTACTGCTCCATCATAGGAGACTTTGACTTCAGCACTGCCAATTACAGGGATTAGTTCCTTTGTGTAAGTCCTTAGTTTGGTGTGAATGGGGCTGAGCTTGGGCCTGTGTGCCTTCTTCCCCCACAGCCTGTCGAAGGCCTTTTTACTCATTATGGACAAACTTGCCCCCGTGTCCAGCTCCATAGATACTAGAATGTCGTTCAGTTCAACTTTCAACATTATTGGTGAGCATTTCGTCGTGAACGTGTGTACCCCGTACACCTCTGCCTCCTCAGTACGAGTTTCCAATTCCGTCTGATCCACTGTGGATTGATCTTCCTCTGCAACAGCTTGCCTGCACATTCGTTGGAGGTGTCCCATTGTTCTGCAACCATTGCACGCATAGTGCTTAAAGCGGCATTGATGGGGCCGATGATCACCTCCGCAACATCAACAGGGTGTTAACTGCCTCGCATTAACAGATGACGGCAGACTCTGGGTACAAGCAGCCGGCGTGTACGTTCTGCCATGTACATTTCTGCTCAAAACCGACGTTACATTATGCACAGTACTGGCCGAAGCTTCTTTGTTCTGCGAAATTTGTTTGGTGTTGTCACTGGTGGACATAAATGCCTGGGCTATCGTTATGGCTTTACTTGGATTAGGAGTTTCTACAGTCAACAGTTTGCGAAGGATTGCCTCATGTCCGATGCTCAGTACAAAAAAGTCTCTGAGCATTTGTTCTAGGAATCCCTCAAATGCACAATGTCCTGCAAGGCGCCTTAATTCAGCAACATAGCTCACCACTTCCTGGCCCTCCGATCGTTGACATGTGTAGAACCGATATCTCGCCATCAAAACGCTTTCCTTAGGATTTAGGTGCTCCCGGACCAGCATACACAATTCTTTGTAGGATTTTTCTGGTGGATTTTCCGGGGCCAGGAGATTTTTCATGAGGCCATAGGTTGTAGCCCCACAGACAGCTAGGAGGATCGCCCTTTGTTTGGTAGTGTTCTCGTCCCCTTCTACCTCATTGGCCACAAAGTATTGTCGAGTCTCTCCACGAAGGCCTCTCAATTGTCCCCTCTGAGAACTTCTCCAGGATGCTGACTGTTCTTTGCATTTTCGCGCAGTTATTCGTTACCTCGTCGCTAATTGTCACACTCATAATAAATGATCAGACTGAGTACTGTGTGTAATGAGCAAGTGTGACCTTAGCTCCTTTATTAAGATTCCAGAGTGCAGGTACTGTGCTCCTAAGGAATGCTGGGATCCCTTGGAACTCCAACAGGTAGGCCCTCTGGTGGTCAGGTGTGATGTAGGTTACAAGGGGTTAAATACATAACACTTATGATGGAGGGAAGGTCATTGATGAAGCAGCTGAAGGTGGTTGGGCCTAGGACACTGCCCTGAGGAACTCCTGCAGCGATGTCCTGGGGCTGTGATGATTGATCTCCAACAACCACAACCATCTTCCTTTGTGCTAGGTATGACTCCAGCCAGTGGAGAGTTTTCCACGATTCCCATTGACTTCAGTTTTACTCGGGCTCCTTGATGCCACACTTGGTCAAATGCTGCCTTGGTGTCAAGGTTCAGTCACTCTCACCTCACCTCTGGAACTCAGCTCTTTTGTCCATGTTTGGACCAAGGCTGTAATGAGGTCTGGAGCCGAGTGGCCCTGGCGGAACCCAAACTGGGCATCAGTGAGCAGGTTATTGGTGAGTAGCACTGTCGATCACACCTTCCATCACTTTGCTGATGATTGAGAGTAGACTGATGAGGCGGTAATTGGCCGGATTGGATTTGTCCTGCTTTTGTGGACAGGACATACCTGGGCAGTTTTCCACATTGTTGGGTAGATGCCAGTGTTGCAGCTGTAGTGGACCCCTCAACCAAAATCAGATTATCTGGCGATTTAGCTCATTCCTGTTTGTGGGATCTTGCTGTGTGAAAATTGGCTGCTGCATTTCGTAACACCACATCAGTAGCTGCACCTTAAAAAGTACTTCATTGGTTGTAAAATGCTTTGGGACGTCATGAGGATGTGAAAGGCGCTATAGAAATGCAAGATTTTTATGTGGCAATGGCTGTGGAGAAATGTCTTCACCAAGTCTGACTCAGTGCTTGCCATGTGCTGTAAGGATGTGCTGCCAATAGGTATCGTGGGGCTGGGACAACCCGTGACAGAACAGCTCAACTGTGACCTCAAGCCCAACATCTGCCTCTAATTCTGTCTCTTACTTCTTAATCTTCTGCCTGTCAGCCTTGTCAATGGTTGCTAATGGATTGAGGTGCCTCTCTGAAGGATTTTAGACTGTTTATGTTGCCTTCTTTGTGACTCTCCCCTTTAATCATTCCCATCTCTTGACGTTTCTCTGAGATTAATTTTTCCTCTCTTACCACTAGTGCCTCGATCCCTGACCAATGATGCTGGCCCAGGAAATGTATTAACCCATGCCAACCCGGAATCTGCTCCTTGGGGCCGAGTTGCGGTGAGGGAGGGGCCCTCCAGACCTGCGCTGACCCCACTTCCCTGGGCCGGGGGTCAGTATTGATGGGGGACAGGTTCCCGGTGGGATTGCCACTGCCAGGGGGGAGTCGAGTGTGAGGAGAAGTGAGCCATTGCTGAATATTGCTGGCCCCACTCTGGGCAGTGCATGGAGACGATAACATGGCATTCAGCGGAGGTTAGAGTGACCACTGGCTCAGGGTTAGTATTCCCGCCTCTGGGTCAGCAGGTATTCTTATGCGGCAAAGGAGGCTTTCTGGAGTTAGGTCACAGGTCAGGTATGATCTCATTGAACATCGTAACAGGCTCAAAGGGCTGAATGACCTCCTCCTGTTGCTCTGTTCGTAGGTAAAAAGTTTAAACCCCATTCCAGCCAGCACCGGCGAGCTCGGAATGTTGGGTTGACGACCAGTGTTGGGTAGAATGCCCCCCCCAGTGTTAAGGGTGCCCCCCCCGCATTGAACAGGGCCCCCCCCCCAGTGTACAGGGTGCCCCCCCCCATTGTACAGGGTGCTGCCCCCCAGTGTACAGGGTCCCCCCCCTCCATTGTGCAGGGTGCTCCTCTCCCCCCCCCCCCAGTGTACAGGGCTGGTGGGGCTCTGTAACCTTGGAGCAGCCCATCCGGGAGAAAGTATTGGGCAGGTTGAAACTGTGAGCAAGGCATTGGGATCGCACACTGCCCCCTCCCCCAGTCTCCCACTGGAACCGCACACTGCCCCCCCCAGTCTCCCACTGGGACCGCACACTGCCCCCCCTCCCCAGTCTCCCACTGGGACCGCAAACACTGCCCCCCCCCCCCCAGTCTCCCACTGGGACCGCACACTGCCCCTCCCAGGCTCCCACTGGGACCGCACACTGCCCCCCCTCCCCAGTCTCCCACTGGGACCGCAAACACTGCACCCCCCCCCAGTCTCCCACTGGGACCGCACAATGCCCCTCCCAGGCTCCCACTGGAACCGCACACTGCCACCTCCCAGTCTCCCACTGGGACCGCACACTGCCCCCCTCCCCAGTCTCCCACTGGGACCGCACACTGCCCCTCCCCAGTCTCCCACTGGGACCGCACACTGCCCCTCCCCAGTCTCCCACTGGGACCGCACACTGCCCTCCCCAGTCTCCCACTGGGACCGCACACTGCCCCCCCCCCCCCAGTCTTCCACTGGGACCGCACACTGCCACCCTCCAGTCTCCCACTGGGACCGCACACTGCCCCTCCCCAGTCTCCCACTGGGACCGCACACTGCCCCCCCCCCCCAGTCTCCCACTGGGACCGCACACTGCCCCCCCCAGTCTCCCACTGGAACCGCACACTGCCACCTCCCAGTCTCCCACTGGGACCGCACACTGCCCCCCTCCCCAGTCTCCCACTGGGACCGCACACTGCTCCACCCCAGTCTCCCACTGGGACCGCACACTGCCCCCCCCCCCCCCAGTCTCCCACTGGGACCGCACACTGCCCCCCCCAGTCTCCCACTGGAACCGCACACTGCCACCTCCCAGTCTCCCACTGGGACCGCACACTGCCCCCCTCCCCAGTCTCCCACTGGGACCGCACACTGCTCCACCCCAGTCTCCCACTGGGACCGCACACTGCCCCCCCCCCAGTCTCCCACTGGGACCGCACACTGCCACCCTCCAGTCTCCCACTGGGACCGCACACTGCCCCTCCCCAGTCTCCCACTGGGACTGCACACTGCCCCCCCCCCCAGTCTCCCACTGGGACCGCACACTGCCCCCCCCCCAGTCTCCCACTGGGACCGCACACTGCCCCCCTCCCCAGTCTCCCACTGGGACCGCACACTGCCCCTCCCCAGTCTCCCACTGGGACCGCACACTGCCCTCCCCAGTCTCCCACTGGGATCGCACACTGCTCCCCTCCAGTCTCCCACTGGAACCGCACACTGCCCCCCTCCCCAGTCTCCCATTGGAACCGCACACTGACCCCCCCAGTCTCCCACTGGGACCGCACACTGCCCCCCCCAGTCTCCCAATGGGACCGCACACTGCCCCCTCCCCAGTCTCCCACTGGGACCGCACACTGCCCCTCCAGTCTCCCAATGGGACCGCACACTGCCCCCTCCCCAGTCTCCCACTGGGACCGCACACTGCCCCTCCAGTCTCCCAATGGGACCGCACACTGCCCCCCCCTCCCCAGTCTCCCACTGGGACCGCACACTGCCCCCCTCCAGTCTCCCACTGGAACCGCACACTGCCCTCCTCCCCAGTCTCCCACTGGGACCGCACACTGCCCCCCCGCCCCCCCAGTCTCCCACTGGGACCGCACACTGCCCCCCCGCCCCCCCAGTCTCCCACTGGAACCGCACACTGCCACCCTCCAGTCTCCCACTGGGACCGCACACTGCCCCCCTGCCCCCCAGTCTCCCACTGGAACCGCACACTGCCACCCTCCAGTCTCCCACTGGGACCGCACGCTGCCCCTTAGGACATCGCTGCTCCAGCCTGTGGCAATTGTTTTTGAGGCATGGTAGAAGCAGCAAGAAAGATGTTCAGGGGAATTCCATGATGATATTTAAAGATGAATCCTAAATGATCCCCTTTTACGGATTATTTCTGCTCTCTGGTGAGTTAACCGGACAGGTGTATAATTGTAATGATGAATTAGAAATGATGATCCGTTTCTACCGGTGCAGGACTTCAATTATAAGACGCAAACACATTGCCCCCCCCCCCACCCCTCGCCCTCCTGCTTGCGGCGCAGTGTTGCTTTAAAGCGCGTTTCAATTCACGTCTATGAACCCAAATAAAACCGCATCTGTCAGCGAGCCTTTCCAGAACTGCAAAGATACCGCCGCGATATTAAACACATCAATCTGGTGCAATACTAATAGTCATATATAGATAGATATACTGTCGAGGCGTGGCTTGCCTGAGGTTTTATAGCTGGGATTTGGTGTCGCTGAGTGAGAGGGAAGGTTAGTTTTATATTGGCTATTGTATAACCCAGAATATGCACATGGTGAATCAGAAGGGAACATTGCTGGAACATTGAAGTGTGGAGCGGGACAGCGGGACGTCCTCGCTTTAAGGAGGTGGCTAAATAAAATATGATCCAGCCTTCGGCTCAATGACATCAGGGTTTCTCTGTGTGCCTGGCTCTGTTGTATTCTTATTGCTGGCAGATTTTCAGTCCGGGGCTGCAGGATTGCCAGGGGTTGCTGTGTTTGTGTGTGCGTGGATGCAATTGATTCTTCGGAGGGCTTGTGCCATTGCTTTTCCTCCTCCCCCCCACAAAAAAAACCCCAAACAAAGAAAGCGCCTGGTGCTTTGTTCCAACCTGTGTGCTGTGTTTTTTGGGGGAGATTTGCAGGTGGCGAGAGAGAGAGGCAGGAGATACATCGCTTTGGAATGGTGGAAGGGCTGGGATTGTGAGCTGGGAGAAGGAAGATGCTGAGACTGCTCATGTCCCCAGCCCATTGAGGCAAGCCGTGCCGTGCCATCGTCGTGCCAAGGGGGGCAATCCGTGTGAGGCGATGCCCCATCGCAGAGGCTGACAGCGTATAGCTCTGCCCCCCTCTCCTCTCCTCTCCACCTTTGCAATCTTCCCTATTCTTTGTTTTTCTTTTGCCATTTTTTTTTTGTTGGGATGTTGAAGACGGTGGCGTGACCGAGATGGCAGCGGGTCGCCTCCTGCTGTACGCCGGCCTCTCCATGGCCCTGTGCGCCCTGGGCATGCTGGCCGTGGCCATCTGCTCCGACCACTGGTACCAGACGGACGCCAGGAGGCACCGGGAGAGGTGCAGGAACTACGCCAGCCGCACCAACCACCCCGGCTTCATCTACACCTCCAACAACCTGCCGCTCCGCGCCAGCCGCAGCCGGCTCGACCGCTGGGAGGAGAAGCTGCTGGTCGCCCGCAACCGGCGGCAGCTCTTCGCCATGAGCGCCGCCGACGAGTGCGGACGCATGTACAACTCCACCAACGCCGGGCTCTGGAGGAGGTGCCACCAGCTGGGCTTCGACCAGGACATCGCCGAGCTGATCGCCAAAGGTACGCGGGGGCGGGAGGATGTGTGGGATTGTTGATATCATCGGAACGTAGTGTGGCACTCAGTCTGTGCCCCTCGGGGCTGATCTGTATCTAAAACTGTTTCCCCTCCTGGGGGAATCAGAATAAGGGGTCGCCCATTTAGAACGGAGATGAGGAAGAATTTCTTTTCTCAGAGGATCGTGAATCTTTGGAATTCTCTGCCCCAGAGAGCTGTGGTGGCTGGGACATTGAATATATTTAAGGTGGAGATAGGCAGATTTTTGAGGGATAAGGGAGTCAAGGGTTATGGGGAGTGGGCAGGGAAGTGGAGCTGAGGCCAAGATCAGATCGTCGTGATCTTATTAAATGGTGGAGCAGGCTCGAGGGGCCGAATGGCCGACTTCTGCTTCTATTTCTTATATTATTGTTGAAATCATCGGAACATAAGATCAAGAGTATGTCCCTGGACTCTGTCCCGCCATTCACTTAGTTCAGGGCTGATCTGTATTGAAACTCTATCTTCCCTCCTTGGGTCTGTAACCCTTAATACCCTTGTCCAATAAAATCGTCAATCTCAGTTTTCACATTGACAATTGACCCCAGCCTCAACAGCTCTTTGGGGGAGAGAATTCCAGATGTCCACGGCCCTTTGTGTGAAGAAGTGCTTCCTGACAGCCCCTCTGACCATCCGAGCTCTCATTTTAAGCTTATGACCCGTATCCTGGACTCCCCACCAGAGGGAATCGTTTTTCTCTATCTATCCCATCAAATCCATTAATCATTTTAAATGCCTCAATTAGATCATCCCTTAGCCTTCTGTACACGAGGGAATATAAGCCTCATCCGTGCAACCCATCCTCATAATGTAACCCTTTTAGCCCCGGTATCATTCTGAACATCTGGGACTTGCAACACACCTTGAGGGCAGTGTCTGTTCGAAGCATGCTAGGAGAAAAAGGCCAGAACCTTGCAACATACTGTGGACAAGGAAGGCTGATTAAACGCTGCAAAATTAATCGGGGAGGTGGGGGCGGGGGGGTGGGGGGAGTGGGGTGGCTTCCATTATTTTCAAGCAAGTTTAAAATGCTTATTTGTGAAGTTATGCTGATAAACCTTTCACTTCCAACACTCCCAGCCCCTGGCTGTAGCAAAGCCAGAAGCTAGTAGGCCAGGAACTACATTGAGAGAATGTGAATGTTTTTTCAACTGTTCAATGTTCTCCTCCCCCCCTCCGCACCCCGAGGGGGCCCACTCCCGTTGGGGTACGCCTCCACAGGTCCTGCCCACCCTCTGGTACCCTGGCACCATTGACCAGCCTTCACATGTTGCGCGCGTGCTGGCAGGCTGTTGTTCCTGCCTTCCCCCAATGTCCACCTCTCGGAGAGCGCGTGGCTGGGTGACAGGAGCTGCAATCGGGGTTTCATTCTCCTCTCCCAAACCCGGGTCTTGCCCGGGCTGAGGTCCACTCACCCGGCACAGATTAGGAATCAAACTAGATACTCACACAGGGGGTGGGAGAAGGACTCGTCTGTAGATGGAGCTGAACAACAAACTTCTGGGCAATTCAGCCCAACAAATGTTTACATGTGAGTCCAAATTTTCCCAAATAATGAAGCGTCCATATTACGTCGCTGCTTGAGATTTTGATTTTGATATTTACCAAGTGGGCTGTTTCAATCCAGGTTAGCAGGCCCACTTTTTCCACCAAAGCCTCTTTCAAGCAACCAGAGCAATCTACTGTGAAAGAAAATAAATCTTGATGTCAGGAGTCCTAAAGGTTACATTTATCCCCTTTCGCTATGCTGATCATCCAAACCGATGTGGAATTGTGTGGGGGTTGGGGGGGGGGGGATGTACAGGGGGTGGCAGGGCATTTTATTATTGAGAAACTAAAGCCTAGAGCCAAGGAGCAATCAAGGTTTGAAAGAGTAGGAGGGAAGACAAGTTGTCATGAGGTGTGGTTTGAAATGTCTGCAGACTGTCAGAGAAAGAGAAGTGTGAGGGAGGTGAGGCGTCCCTGGCTTTGAATTGGAGCACGAGAACATGAGTTGGAGGAGGAGATGGTGCGATGAGCATTGATTCCGGCACACTGAGGTTGTAGGGAGGTTGTTAACATGTGGCATTTCGAAGGGTTGAGAGGAATTCCATGGCGAGCATGTTTTTCAGTACGTTCCATAATGAGCAGGTTATTGGTGGGAGTCTGTGTTTGTGCAAATGTGTAGCGGATTCTGGTACCAGCTGGTTTACACCAACATGGGTGGAAAAACAACACATCACAGCTTGAGTTTTCAAGAACGATACAATTGAACAAAAACTTCGAACCGCAAATTGTGCAGGGTGCTGGTACCTGTACTGGTAACAACGAGGGACGAGGGCAGCAGGGTGCAATGGGCTGTACAACACCCAGCAGATTAGGGCAGTGTTAGTTAGTGCAGTGGTTAGCAATAGTTCATGACATTAGATTAGCAATAGTTAGTGACAGTGGATTAGCAATCGTTAGTGACAGTGGAATAGTAGTTTTAGTTAGTGATAGTGGATTAGCAATAGTTAGTGAGTGGATTAGCAGTGTTAGTTAGTGACAGTGGATTAGCAATAGTTAGTGATAGTGGATTAGCAGTGTTAGTTAGTGACAGTAGATTAGCAGTGTTAGTGACAGTGGATTAGCTATGCTAGTTAGTGACATTGGATTAGCAATAGTTAGAGACAGTGGATTGGCAATGCTAATTAGTGATATTGGATTAACAGTGTTGGTGATGGTGGATTAGCAGTGTCAGTCAGTGACTGGATTAGCAATAATTACTGACAATGGATTAGCAGTGTTAGTTAGTAACAGTGGATTAGCAATAGTGACAGCAGATTAGCAGTGTTAGTGACAGTGGATTAGCAATAGTTAGTGACAGTGGATTAGCAGTGTTAGTTAGTGACAGTGGATTAGCAATAGTTAGTGACAGTGGATTAGCAGTGTTAGTTAGTGACAATTGATTAGCAATGTCAGTTAGTGATAGTCAATTAGCAATAGTTAGTGACAGTGGATTAGCAACAGTTACTGACAGTGGATTAGCAGTGTTAGATAGTGACAGTGGATTAGCAATAGTTAGTGACAGTGGATTAGCAGTGTTAGTTAGAGACAGTGGATTAGCATTTGTTACAGACAGTGGATTAGCAATATTTAGTGACCGTGGATGAGCAGTGTTAGTTAGTGACAATGGATTAGCAATAGTTAGTGACAGTGGATTAGCAGTGTTAGTTAGTGACAGTGGATTAGCAATAGTTAGTGACAATGGATTAGCAGTGTTAGTTAGTAACAATGGATTAGCAATAGTTAGTGACAGTGGATTAGCAATAGTTAGTGACAGTGGATTAGCAGTGTTGGTTATTGACAGTGGATCAGCAATACTCTGACAGTGGATCAGCAATAGTTAGTGACAGTGGATTAGCAATTGTTAGTGATAGAGGATTAGCAATGTCGGTTAGTGACAGTGGATTAGCAATAGTTAGTGATGGTGGATTAGCATTATTAGTTAGTGACTTTGGATTTGCAGTCCCAATTAGTGACAGTGGATTATCAGTGGCAGTTAATGACATTAGATTAGCATTAGTTGGTGACAGTGGATTAGCAGCATCAGTTAGTGGCATTGGACTAGCAGTGCCAGTTAATGATAGTGGATTAGCAGTTAGTTGCATTCGATTAGCAATAGTTAGTGACGGTGGATTAGCTGGGTCAGTTAGTCACAGTAAATGTGCAGTTTCAGTTAGTGACAATGGATTAGCAGTTCAGCTTGATTACTAACACTGGTCAGTGATATTTGCCTTCTAGCAATAGTTAGTGATGTTAGATTGCTAGCACAAGTTAGTGATGTTTGACTAATAGCAATAGTTAGTGACGCCAGAATGCTAGCACTTGTTAATGACATTAGACTGCTAGCACTGGTTAGTGACGTCAGAATGCTAGCTTTTGTTAGTGATATGCTGTCAGCACTGGTTATTGACATTAGACAGAGGGTGCAAGTTGCGGCAGTACTAGTGAATGTCAATAAATTGACAGCGCTAGTTAATAACAGACTAACATTGCTAGTTGACAATATTAAACTTGTCGTGCCAGTTTTTGTCATTAGCTTGTTAGCAATGGTTAGTGATGTTAGACTGGCAGTGCCAATAGGTAATACTAGATGGTTGGTGACATTAGACTGGTAGCAACAGTTAGTGATATTGAACTGCTAGAAATGGTTAGTTATGTTAGACTGTTCGTACCAGTTAGTGCTGTTAGATAGCTAACATTGGTTTGTCACATTAGACTGTGAGCAGTGGTTTCTAATGTTCAATTGGCAGCACTGGTTAGTGACATTGACCTGTAAGCAGTGGTTAGTGAGGTTAGACTGCTGGCTCCAGTTAATGATGTTAGTTTGCTAGCATTGGTTAGTGAGATTAGACAATTGCACTGGTTAGCGATGTTCCACTGGCAGCACTGATTAGTGACTTTCGACTGGCAGATCTGGTTACTGATGTCAAACTGGTTAGTGATGTCAGACTGCTAGCACTGGTTAGTGATGTCAGACTGCTAGCACTGGTTAGTGTTGTTCAACTACTGGCACTGGTTAGTGATGTTAGACTGCTAGCACTGGTTAGTGTTGTTCAACTGCTAGCACTGGTTAGTGATGTCAGACTGCTAGTACTGGTTAGTGTTGTTAGACTGCTAACCAGTGCAATTGTCTAATCTCACTAACCAATGCTAGCAAACTAACATCATTAACTGGAGCCAGCAGTCTAACCTCACTAACCACTGCTTACAGGTCAATGTCACTAACCAGTGCTGCCAATTGAACATTAGAAACCACTGCTCGCAGTCTAATGTGACAAACCAATGTTAGCTATCTAACAGCACTAACTGGTACGAACAGTCTAACAGTGATGTTAGACTGCTAGCACTGGTTAGTGTTGTTCAACTGCTAGCACTGGTTAGTGATGTCAGACTGCTAGCACTGGTTAGTGATGGTAGACTGCTAGCACTGGTTAGTGTTAAAGAAAGAAAGATTTGCATTTATATAGCGTCTTTCATGACCACCGGACAACTCAAAGTGCTTTTACAGCTGATTAAGTAATTTTGGAATGTAGTTACTGTTCTGATGTGGGAAACGGGGTAGCCAACTTGCGCACAGCAAGCTCCCACAAACAGCAATGTGATACTGATGAGATAATCTGTTATTGTTATGTTGATTGAGGGATAAATATTGGCCAGGAGACCAGGGATAACTCCCCTGCTCTTCTTCAAAATAGTGCCATGGGATATATTACATCCACCTGAGAGAGCAGACGGAGCCTCGGTTTAACGTCTCATCCGAAAGACGGCACCTCCAACAGTGCGGCACAGTGGAGTGATGTTAGACTGCTAGCACTGGTTAGACTGGTAGTACTAGTTAGTAAGCTTTTTGCTGCCAATGGACAAGGCTCCCAGTCAGGCGCAATGCCATGGGAAAGCATCCCCAATAATTTCTGCCCAGTGGAATATATCCCAGTTGGTTGAAAGCTCATTGTTATGGCTATGTTTGGAATATTCGGAGAGGACGGCGTTGGTTCTTAAGGTGATGCTTCTCGGAGGAGGAAAAATAGGCGCATGATAAAGCGGGAGCATTTTGAGTCCAAATCATGAATTGGTGACATTGGGAAAGTGTCTCCTCTCAAAGGGAGTTGGTATTGGGCAACATTTCAAGGAGCTAATATTATAAGTCCAAAGACGTTACTCCACCCTGTGCAGGTCACTAACGAAACCACGAGTAGAATATTGCCTGCGGTTTTGGATAGCCTGGGATACTGAGGTGCAGAGAAGAACAATGTAGACTGGTTTGTGCCGGCTGGTAAGGCCGATTTGGAAGAGAAAATGGCGGTCACATCGCTTCGGCCCGCTTGCGGTGGGTCCCGTGGCGGCGCTCACTTCGGGCACCGCCTGCCGCTGCTTGAAACGGGAACGAGGCAGATCATTATATTAACGAGCGATTTACAGGGATTGGCAACAACTTGCGGCTGACTTACTTTTTTGATTTCGACTGGCTCAGTGTAGATTTGTGCAACTGTCTGCAGCTTTCTAAAGTTATTTAATGTTGGTGCAGTGGACAACGCCTTACTTCTCATTGAAAGGGTTCTGCTCACACCACTTGCTCCCAGTCATGGGGTCTCTGCTCGCATCCCCCTCACGCTCGAGTATGACAGGGAGATAGAGCAGAGGCAGCCCAGAAGAGGACAAGAGGTTCGCAGAGGGAGGAGGAGGAGGCAACATGGCTGATCATGCAACTTCAGTACCCCATTCCTGCTTTCTCTCCATACCCCTTGATCCCTTTAGCTGTAAGGGCCACATCGAACTCCCTTTTGAATATATCTGATAACTGGCCTCAACAACTCTCTGCGGTAGAGAATTCCACAGGTTCACAATTCTCTGAGTGAAGAAGTTTTTCCTCATCTCGGTCCTAAATGGCTTACCCCTTATCCTTCGACTGTGACCCCTGGTTCTGGACTTCCCCAACATTGGGAATATTCTTCCTGCATCTAACCTGTCCAATATATGTTTCTGAGATCCCCTCTCATTCTTCTAATTTCCAGTGAATATAAGCGAACCAGTCTTTCTTTTTTCAGTCCTGCCATCCCGGGAATCAGTCTGGTGAACCTTCGCTGCACTCCCTCAATAGCAAGAATGTCCTTCTTCAGATTAGGAGACTAAAACTGTACACAATATTCAAAGTATAGCCTCACCAATGCCCTGTACAACTGCAGTAAGACCTCCCAGCTCCTATACTTAATTCCTCTCATTATGAAGGCCAACATGCCATTTGCCTTCTTCACCGCCTGCTGTACCTGCATGCCAACTTTCAATGACTGATTTACCATGACACCCAGGTCGCATTGCACCTCCCTTTTTCCTAATCTGTCACCATTCAGAAAATATTCTGCCTTTCTGCTTTTGCCACCAAAGTGGATAACCTCATATTTATCTACATTATACTGCACCTGACCTATCCAAGTCACCCTGCAGCCTCTTAACATCCTTCTCACAGCTCACACTGTCACCCAACTTAGTGTCATCTGCAAAATTGGAGATATTACATTCAATTCCTTCGTCTAAATCATTAATGTATATTGTAAATAGCTGGGGTCCCAGCACTGAACCTTGTGGTACCCCACTAGTCACTGCCTGCCATTCTGAAAAGGACTCGTTTATTCCCACTCTTTGCTTCCTGTCTGCCAACCAGTTCTCTATCCACATCAATACATTACCCCCAATACCATGTGCTTTAATTTTGCACACTAATCTCACTTGTGCGGGACCTTGTCAAAAGCCTTTTGAAAGTCCAAATACACCACATCCGCTGGTTCTCTCTTGTCCACTCTACTAATTACATCCCCCCAAAATTCTAGAAGATTTGTCAAGCATGATTTGTCTTTTTTTAAATCCATGCTGACTTGGACCGATCCTGTCACTGCTTTCCAAATGCGCTGCTATTAGATCTTTAATAATTGTTTCCAATATTTTCCCTACTACCTATGTCAGGCTAACCGGTCTATAATTCTCTGTTTTCTCTTTCCTTCCTTTTTTAAAAGGTGGGGTTACATTAGCTACCCTCCAGTCCATAGAAACTGATCCAGAGTCTATAGAATGTTGGAAAATGACCACAAATGCATCCACTATTTCTAGGGCCACTTCCTTAAGTACTCTGGGATGCAGACTATCAGGCCCTGGGGATTTATCGGCCTTCAATCCCATCAATTTCCCTAACACAATTTCCTGATTAATAGGGATTTCCTTCAGTTCCTCCTTCTCGCTAGACCCTCGGTCCTCTAGTATTTCTGGAAGGTTATTTGTGTCGTCCTTAGTGAAGACAGAACAAAAGTATTTGTTCAACTGGTCATGCCAATTCTTTGTTCCTCATTATAAATTCACCTGATTATGATTGCAAGGGTCTTCCTTAATCTTTTTCTCTTCACATATCTATAGAAGCTTTTGCAGTCAGTTTTTATGTTCCCTGCAAGCTTACTCTCATATTCTATTTTCCCCCTCCTAATTAAACCCTTTGTCCTCCTCTGCGGAATTCTAAATTTCTCCCAGTCCTTGGGTTTGCTGCTTTTTCTGGCCAGTTTATATGCCTCTTCCTTCGATTTAACACTATGCCTAATTCCCTTGTGGCCTCACCAAGGCCCTGTACAACTGCAGTAAGACCTCCCTGCTCCTTCCTGTACTCAAATCCTCTCGCTATGAAGGCCAACATGCCACTTGCCTTCTTCGCCGCTTGCTGTACCTGCATGCCAACTTTCAATGACTGATTTACCATGACACCCAGATCTCGTTGCATCTCCCCTTTTCCTAATCTGTCACCATTCAGATAATATTCTGCCTTCCTGTTTTTGCCACCAAAGTGGATAACCTCACATTTATCTACATTGTACTGCATCTTACATGCATTTGCCCACTCACCTAATCTGTCCAAGTCACCCTGCAGCCTCTTAGCATCCTCTTCACAGCTCACACTGCCACTCAGCTTAGTGTCATCTGCAAACTTGGAGATATCACATTCAATTCCTTTGTCTAAAGCATTAATGTATATTGTAAATAGTTGTGGTCCCTGCACTAAACCTTGTAGTACCCCACTAGTCACTGCCTGCCATTCTGAAAAGGACCCGTTCATTCCTATTCTTTGCTTCCTGTCTGCCAACCAGTTGTCTATCCATGTCTCCTAATCTGAGGAAGGACATTCTTGCTATTGAGCGAGTGAAGCGAAAGTTCACCAGACTGATTCCCGGGATGGCAGGACTGACATAGGAAGAAAGACTGGATTGACTGGGCCTGTATTCACTGGAGTTTAGAAGAATGAGAGGGGTTCTCATATAAAGATATAAAATTCTGACGGGACTGGACAAGTTAGATGCAGGAAGAATGTTCCCGATGTTGGGGAAGTCCAGAACCAGAGGATACAGACCAAGGATAAGGGGTAAACCATTTAGGACTGAGTTGAGGAGAAACTTCTTCACTCAGAGTGTTGTTAATCTGTGGAATTCCCTATCGCAGAGAGTTGTTGATGCCAGTTCATTGGATGTATTCAAGTTAGATATGGCCTTTACGGCTAAAGGGATCAAGGTGTATAAAGAGAAAGCAGGAAAGGGATACTGAGGTGAATGATCAGCCATGATCTTATTGAATGGTGGTGCAGGTTCGAATGGCCGAATGGCCTACTCCTGCACCTATGTTCTATGTTTCTATGTCAATACATTACCTCCAATACAATGTGATATAATTTTGCACACTAACCTCTTGTGTAGGACCTTGTCAAAAGCCTTTTGAAAGTCCAAATACACCACATCCACTGGTTCTCCCTTGTCCACTCTCTAGTTACATCCTCAAAAAATTCTATAAGATTTGTCAAGCATGATTTCCCTTTCATAAATCCATGCTGACTTGGACCGATCCTGTCACCGCTTTCCAAATATGCTGCTATTACATCTTTAATAATTGATTTCAACATTTTCCCCACTACCGATGTCAGGCTAACCGGTCTATAATTCCCTGTTTTCTCTCTCCCTCCTTTTTTAAAAAATGGGGTTACATTAGCTACCCTCCAATCCATAAGAACTGATCCAGTGTCTATAGAATGTTGGAAAATGACCACCAATGCATCCACTATTTCTAAGGCCACTTCCTTAAGTACTCTGGGATGCAGACTATCAGGCCCTGGAGATTTATCGGCCTTCAGTCCCATCAATTTCCCGAACACAATGTCCTGACTGATAAGAATTTCCTTCCGTTCCTCCTTCTCGCTAGTCCCTCGGTCCCCTGGTGTTTCTGGAAGATTATTTGTGTCTTCCTTTGCGAAGACAGAACTAAAGTATTTGTTCAATTGGTCTGCCATTTCTTTGTTGCCCATTATAAATTCACCTGATTCTGACTGCAAGGGACTTACATTTGTCTTCACTAATCTTTTTCTCTTCACATATCTATGAAAGCTTTTGCAGTCAGTTTTTATGTTCCCTGCAAGCTTACTCTCATACTCTATTTTCTCCCTCCTAATGAAACCCTTTCTCCTCATCTGCTGAATTCCAGATTTCTCCCAGTCCTCAGGTTTGCTGCTTTTTCTGGCCAATTTATATGCCTTTTCCTTGGATTTAACACTATCCCTAATTTCACTTGTTAGCCACGTTTGAGCCACCTTCCTCGTTTTATTTTTACGCCAGACAGGGATGTACAATTGTTGAAGTTCATCCATGTGATCTTTAAATGTTTGCCATTGCCTATCCACCGTCAACCCTTTAAGTATCACTCACCAGTCTATCATTCGCTAGCCTATTCACGTCTCATACCATCGAAGTTACCTTTTGTTAAGTTCAGGACCCTCGTCTCTGAATTAACTGTGTCACTCTCCATCTTACTGAAGAATTCTACCATATTATGGTCACTCTTCCCCAATGGGCCTAGCACAACAAGATTGCTAATTAGTCCTTTCTCATTACACAACACCCAGTCTAGGATGGCCAGCTTTCTAGTTAGTTCCTCGACATATTGGTCTAGAAAACCATCTCTTATACACTCCAGGATATCCTCCTCCACCGTATTGCTACCACTTTGGTTAGCCCAATCTATATGTAGATTAAAATCATCCATGATAACTCTGGTACCTTTATTGCACGCATCCCTAATTTCCTGTTTGATGCTCTCCCCAACCTCACTACTACTGTTTGGTGGTCTGTACACAACTCCCACTAGCGTTTTCTGCCCTTTGGTGTTCCGCAGCTCTACCCATACAGATTCCACATCATCCAAGCTAATGTCCTTCCTTACTATTTTGTTTTAATCTCCTCTTTAACCAGCAATGCCACCCCACCTCCTTTATCTTTCTGTCTATTCTTCCTGAATATTGAATACCCCTGGATGTTGAGTTCCCAGCCTTGGTCACCCTGGAGCCATATCTCCGTAATCCCAATTACATCATATCCATTAACAGTTGTCTGCGCAGTTAATTCATCCACCTTATTACGAATGCTCCTTGCATTGAGACACAGAGCCTTCAGGCTTGTCTTTTTAACACTCTTTGTCCTTTTAGAATTACGTTGTAATGTGGCCCTTTTAATTTTTGCCTTTGATTTCTCTGCCCTCCACTTTTACTTTCTACCTTTTGCTTCTGCCCCCATTTTACTTCCCTCTGTCTCCCTGCATAGATTCCCATCCCCCTGCCATATTAGTTTAAACCCTCCCCAACAGCATCAGCAAACACTCCCCCTAGGACATCGGTTCCGGTCCTGCCCAGGTGCAGACCGTCCGGTTTGTACTGGTCCCGCCTCTCCCAGAACCGGTTCCAATGTCCCAGGAATTTGAATCCCTCCCTCTTGCACCTTTCCTCAAACCACGTATTCGTCTGAGTTATCCTGCTATTTCTACTCTGACTATCCTGAGATTATTACCTTTGAGGTCCTACTTTTAA
The DNA here is from genome assembly GCF_044704955.1 of Pristiophorus japonicus. Classification (NCBI taxonomy): domain Eukaryota; kingdom Metazoa; phylum Chordata; class Chondrichthyes; family Pristiophoridae; genus Pristiophorus; species Pristiophorus japonicus. The sequence continues at coordinate 92,485,775 of NC_091991.1, read as the reverse complement.
TTTAACTCCTCGCTCCCTAAATTCAGCCTGTAGGACCTCATCCCGTATTTTACCTATATTGTTGGTACCTATGTGCACCACGACAAATGGCTGTTCACCCTCCCCCTCCAGAATGCCTCCAGAGAGGGTCGAGTAGTGTGCATGTGGATTTGCCAGTATATATGGGGCATCCCCACGCTGCAGGGCGCCATCAACTGCATACACCTGGCTTTGTGGGTGCTGTATACCAATCCTGAAATGTTCCGTTAACCGCAAAGGCCATCACTGTTTTAGTGTGTGGTTGGTGTACGACCACGCCCGGTGCATCGTGATGATCAGTGCCCGCTACCCTGGCAGAATTCATAATGTCTTCATGCTGCGCCAATCCGGTGTGCCAGCAATCTTCCAGCCACCACGTTAAACTGAGGCTGGCTGCTCGGATACAAGGGCAATCTGCTCTACACCTGGCTGATGACTCCCCTCCGCAACCCTACCACTCATGCCCTGCACTCATACAGTGAGAGCCGTGCTGCTACGAGGAACCTCATCGAGCAGACTGTCGGAGTGCTAAAGCACCGGTTCCGCTGCCTTGACCACTCGGGAGGAGCCCTCCAGTACTCACCGGAGTGGGTGCCCCATTTCATGGTGGTCTGCTGCATGCTCCACAACTTGGCCATCGTGAGGGACCAGACCTTCCCAGCTCAGGAGGAGGAGAAGGAGGAAGAGGAGGAGGAGGCAGAAGACGAGGAGGAAGGAAGGAGAAGGAGGCAGCAGACCCTTGTTCCGGACGGGCTGTCCGTGAGCGCCTCATCAGACTCTGGTTCGACTGAATGAAACCCCAGGTGCTCTCCTTTTCCCCAGCTTACCCTCCCTGCGTCACAGAACATCACAGCGTGCCCCTGGACACAACCCTGAAATGAAAGCCACCACAAAACAACCATTCCAAATATAATTTGTAAATTTATGAAATCCAAATCTAATCAACATCGTCAGCGAATCACCCTTGTGCATTGCCTTAGCGCCTATTTTTGTGCTCCTACGAAGTGCTCCCCCAGTGCTGCAGCACGGCTGATGGAAAACGGCTGACTTGCAGTGGCGGGGGGGAGCGGAGCTGCCTCAGCATTCCTTGCCATGTGTCGAGTGACAGATTGCTGGAGTGCTACGAGACCCTGCAAGCCCCTTTCCACACCCGCCAAGCCAGCCACGAGGCAGCAGTCTGAGCTTCCACTGGAGCACCGGGATGTCGGGTCGTTTCCGCCGATGCGTCAATGGAAGCCGCGACATCGCCCGTCATCATGGGTTGGTCCTCAACTGGTGCTCTAATGGAAATGATGGGCTCCAAGCTCTGTACAATGCTAGGTTGTGCTAGGTTGGAGCTGGACTCCTCCATGCTCCTTGACGATGACAAGAGGTTCTCTGGCAGTCCTGCTATTGCATCACCCATTTCTGTATGTATATACCCATCACCCTTCTTCTGAAGGCTACCCCATTGAGGTTATCCACTTTGGTGGCAAAAATAGGAAGGCAGATTATTAGCTGAATGGTGACAGATTAGTAAAAGGAGAGCTGCAACGAGACTTAGGTGTCATGGTACATCAGTCACTGAAGGTAGGCATGCAGGTACAGCAGGCAGTAAAGAAAGCAAATAGCATGCTGGCCTTCATAGCGAGAGGATTTGAGTATAGGAGCAGGGAGGTCTTACTGCAGTTGTACAGAGCCTTGGTCATATTGAATGGCGATGCAGACTCGAAGGGCTGAATGGCCTGCTCCTGCACCTATTTTCTATGTTTCTATGTTTCTATGTCTCCAAGGAGTTGGTACCTGCGCTACTCTTTCCCCCTGCCCTGGCTGCAGCCCACTCATGCCCGGTGACTCACCACATGCAGATCCCACCTCTATACTACCCTCTAAAGCCCGCGCAGCGCCATTTGCGGAGCTGCTGCCTGCGAGTGCCAGGTGCAGTGATGGTATAGCTCCTCCTCCATCACCGCAGGTTCTTGGGTATGGGAACGGTGAAAGGCACAAGGGTGGGGTTGTGGTGAGGGGAGAGGGGAAAGCAAGATATCCGTGTATACACCATCAGCAGCTTGTAAGTGAGAAGAGATTGTGGGACAAGGGAAGTGAGAAGAAGGAGCACACTCCAAAAAGTACTTCATTGGCTGTCAAGCGCTTTGAGACATCCAGTGGTCGTGAAAGGCGCTATATAAATGCAAGTCTTTTACCTTCATCAATGTTCCCATTAAGCGCAGCCAGTGGGACAGCCCCTAAATAGAAAAAAAACTGCTCAGCCGTTAAATGACAGGGAACATTGACCATCATTATCAGCGATGCTTTCAACTTCCTCGCTCACTGTGGACTCGGTTACGCCTCCAGTTGATCTCCAGCACTGCTTCCTCCAGCTCCGTCAGGTTCTGCAGGCAGGATTCCCCCCCACCCGCCTGCTGCTGCCCTCGGTGCGTGTGAGCAAGAGAAAGGGAAGTGTGTCACTGAGTGCGGTGCAATGTGTCTGGGGGATGTGCCTGCCATGGTTGACTAGCTGGCAGTGTTTGCAAGGTGTGAGATGTGAGTGTTGTAATGTATTTGCTTCATGGGTTCTTTGCTTAAGAATTCATAGCAACACATTGCTATTAAGAACTAGTTGGTTTATTTGCAAAGGTTTAACAATCACACTGCACATTACCAGTTCATCCACCAGGCTCACAACCACCTGCCTCATCGTGGATCCCCCGAACCCAACTGGCTGGGGTTTTATTGAGTCTTGTAAACATCATGTGACTGGCTAAGCCACTCCCACTCAACAGCTCTACAACTATTTTGGTTGATCTGTAAATCTATTGCCCCCTTATTAAAGGGGCACTAAAACTGACAAATAAACAAATTAAACTTTGGACATTAAGCGGATCAAATTAAAATTTGGTTGCCGGGGGTGATGATGCACTCCAGCCCCTCTGGCGCCCACCTCTCGCCAACAGCTCTACAAACCTGTGTGAGCATCCTCACAGGTACATACATCACAGGTGTGAGTGTTGCAGCAGTGGTAAGTGTGTGAGGGTGAAACTGTGATTGTGAGGTGTGAGTGGTGATAGCTGCCGATTGTTGGTTAGGTGAGTGCTGGGAGTGTGGTGCATTGAGCAGTGTGTGAGGCTTGTAGTGCAGATGGTGGGATATGGCATTTGATGTTGCATTCACTGACCTTGACCGGCCGTGTGAGGTTATTAAACCTTTTGTGGGCCGGGATCCAGGTCCTGGGGACCACACTCGTCACACTGAGAGCTTCAGTTATCTCCTCCCACAGCCTCCTGCTGCTCTGCCGGGAAGGCCTCCTGCCGCCCCCCCTGTGGGTAGAGGTCCTGAGGGCCACTTTGAACCTCCAATGCCTCCAGTGCCGCATCTGAAAACCTCACTCTTTCTCTTGGCTGTTGGCTTTCTATACAATGACAATGAAGTGCTTCTGCAGCAAAGCACCTTCCCTTTAAGTAGTGCCGAGACCCTAGGCCAAACTTTATTGGCCAGTAGTCTGGAGCCAATATTTCCCCCTTGTTCAGCGCTAATTCAATCAGCAGATGTGTTTAATTCTGATTTCTCATTCTTATTTTCAAATCCCTCCATGGCCTTGCCCCTCCCTATCTCTGTAATCTCCTCCAGCCCCACAACCCCCCGAGATGTCTGCGTTCCTCTAATTCTGTCCTCTTGAGCATCCCTGGTTATAATCGCTCAACCATTGGTGGCCGTGTCTTCTGTTGCCAAGCCCTGGAACTCCCTCCCTAAACCTCTCCGCCTCTCTACCTTTCTTTCCTCCTTCAAGGCGCTCCTTAAAACATACTTCTTTGACCAAGCTTTTGGTCACCTGCTCTAATTTCAACTTACGCGGCTCGGTGTCAAATTTTTATCATCTAATTCTCCTGTGAAGCGCCTTGGGGCGTTTTGCTACGTTAAAGGCGCTATATAGATACAAGTTGTTGTTGTTGTTGAGATCAGCGCTGCAATCATTATAATGAGCAGTCAGCTTGAATTTTGCGAGCTGCCAGAACCACTTTGAAGGGGCTTCGCTTTGCCCGCGCCCCTTTTCGGGCCTTATCCAATTTCTAGGCCCAAGGCTCGGGATAAGGCTCAGTGAGGTGAGCTGAGACTCCAAAGGGAACATGATGCCGATCCACAGGTTCCAGGCAGGCCGAGATGATGTAACTGCTTGGCCCATGAGCGCAGGACTGGAGGACATGACTATGACATTGAACATTGATGAGCATTGTTGTTTTTTTCCTCAGAGCAGCTAATATGTGGACAAGGCTCTCAACCAAATACTCTGTGTTGGGAATGGGAAAGGAGGCTAGAAAGCAAACCCAGGGATGAACAAACTTTGTGGGGAACTTGATGGTTTCTGAGCTGTTTGGGTCATTGGGCCGATCCCAGCCGCCTGGGGCAATGAGTGTATGTCAAGGATGGACGGCTGGAGTTTTGCAAGTGAACTTAGGAAGCCAGAGAAAGGCGCTGACTTGCCTTCGCTGGGGAGCCCATGGGAGGACACATGGTGCACGTGGAAGGGACGGACTGGATGAGCAAATGACCATTTCTCACTCTACGTTCCATTTCTTGACAATTTTTGACAGTCCTCTCTTGAAGGCACCAACTCTTGTTGGAATAAAGTCCCACAGGCACCGGCCGCCCTCTGGTACTGCATCCATGGTGGGCATCACTGCCCAACCTGATCTTGTCCTTACTCAATGTCCACACCGTCACCTTCTAGCAGGGGGGCACTCGATAGTGATCAAGAGTATAAAGCCAAGCTGAGGTTAATTGTAGCACCCCAACTCCCTGCCCACTGTCACCGCTGGCTGTGATCACCTGGCCCAGCACAGGTCCCTGAACCTATATGTAGAATCATAGAATCATAGAAATTTACAGCATGGAAGGAGGCATTTCGGCTCATCGTGTCTGCGCTGGCCGACCAAGAGCTATCCAGCCTAATCCCACTTTCCAGCTCTTGGTCCATAGCCCTGTAGGTTACGGCACTTCAAGTGCACATCCAAGTACTTTTTTAATGTGGTGAGGGTTTCTGCCTCTACCACCCTTTCAGGCAGTGAGTTCCAGACCCCCACCCCCTCTGGGTGAAGACAGTTCCCTCAAATCCGCTCAAATTACTTTAAATCTTTGTCCCCTGGTTGTTGACCCCTCTGCTAAGGGAAACAGGTCCTTCCTATCCACTATATCAAGGCCCCGCATAATTTTATACACCTTAATCAGGTCTCCCCTCAGCCTCCTCTGTTCCAAAGAAAACAAACCCAGCCTATCCAATCTGTCCTCATAACCAAAATTTTCCAGTCCTGGCAACATCCTCGTAAATCTCCTCTGTATCTCCTCTAGTGCAATCACATCTTTCCTATAATGTGGTGACCAGAACTGCACGCAGTACTCCAGCCCAGGCACAGGAAACACGGCAGTGAATGGGAGACGGCAACTGCTGGCTCGAAAAGGCAAGAGCACTCCTTTACTTTTTAAATGTGGTGAGGGTTTCTGCCTCTACCACCCTTTCAGGCAGAGAGTTCCAGACCCCCATCACCCTCTGGATGAAGAAGTCGCACCATAAATCCCCTCTAAACCTCCTCAGTTACCTGTTGAATAGAGTCACTGAGCCAGAGGACTCATGTTTTCTGTTTTATGATATTTTAGCATCAAAACCTAGTGAAAAGTAAGTTTACTCCCCAGTACTCACGGTGGTCCTTTCAGTCCAATCTGATCATTAATGGCTAACTGGAACAATTATTCGTTGCACATTATTGGAGCTAGTCATTAGGGACAGGAGCAGTTTGATTTATGTGGAGAATTTTTATTTGAAGTATTTTGGAACAAACAGCTGCTTTGAATGATTCTCTGATTCAATAGGCTAACGGCCAGCCTTGGCTCAGTGGTAGCACTCTGAGTCGGAGAGCTGTGGGTTCAATCCCCACTCCGGAGGCTTGAGTACTGTTGTTGTTCTTGTATTTTTGCTCTCTTCCCTAGGAGAGCAGTGCGAAGCAGTGGAAGGATTCTCAGGCTGATTGACCTGTCTGACAAAGTAGTCTTACCCCACGGCCAATGGTAACATGAACTTGTGCTCATCCAAAACGCTGCTCCCCATAGCTTACCTCGCTCCAACCCTCATCCACCCACCACCCCTGTGCTTGCTGACTTTCACTGGCTCTGTGAACGCCGCTGGCATGGCCGCGATCATCTCTATACCAGCTGATAGGGAGGTTAATCCCATACGGTGGGAGGGTTTATGGGCGCCCACAAGCTACACAATCAGGCGAATGTTAACCCAAAATTCAGAGCCAGAATTGCAGCCTCCACTTGTTGGTTGGGTCCATGGAGTGGGGTTCAATCAGTGCACCTTCCGACTCAAAGGCATTAATGCTGCCACTTGGCCAAGGGCTCAGCCCACACATAATCTAGGCTCGTGAAGTACTGAAGGAGTGCTGCACTGTCAGAGGTGTAGTATTGACAGTGTGCTGCATTGTAGGAGATGCTGTTTTGTAGCTGAGATGTTGGCAATGGTGGTTCTGCAGGCAGCACTGGTTGAAGCGCAGTGAGTCCTCCTGGTACCCAGGCCAGTGCCTCTCCCTGGGCCAACAATACCATTTATTTGTTGCTCGTGTAATCTTGCTGACTCTCTCCCCCCTCCCCTGAAGGTGCTGACTCTCTCCCCTCCCTTGAAGGTGCTGACTCTCTCCCCTCCCCTGAAGGTGCTGACTCTCTCCCCCCTCCCCTGAAGATGCTGACTCTCTCCCCCCTCCCCTGAAGGTGCTGACTCTCTTCCCCCCTCCCCTAAAGGTGCTGACTCTCTCCCCCCTCCCCTGAAGGTACTGACTCTCCCCCCTCCCCTGAAGGTGCTGACTCTCCCCCCTCCCCTGAAGGTGCTGACTCTCCCCCCTCCCCTGAAGGTGCTGACTCTCTCCCCCCTCCCCTGAAGGTGCTGACTCTCTCCCCTCCCCTGAAGGTGCTGACTCTCTCCCCCCTCCCCTGAAGGTGCTGACTCTCCCCCTCCCCTGAAGATGCTGACTCTCCCCCCTCCCCTGAAGGTGCTGACTCTCCCCCCTCCCCTCAAGGTGCTGACTCTCCCCCCTCCCTTGAAGGTGCTGACTCTCCCCCATCCCCTGAAGGTGCTGACTCTCCCCCCTCCCCTCAAGGTGCTGACTCCCCCCTCCCTTGAAGGTGCTGACTCTCCCCCCTCCCTTGAAGGTGCTGACTCTCCCCCATCCCCTGAAGATGCTGACTCTCCCCCCTCCCCTGAAGGTGCTGACTCTCCCCCATCCCCTCAAGGTGCTGACTCTCCCCCCTCCCTTGAAGGTGCTGACTCTCCCCCATCCCCTGAAGATGCTGACTCTCCCCCCTCCCTTGAAGGTGCTGACTCTCCCCCATCCCCAGAAGGTGCTGACTCTCCCCCATCCCCTGAAGGTGCTGACTCTCCCCCCTCCCCTGAATGTGCTGACTCTCTCCGCCCCCCCGTCCCCTGAAGGTGCTGACTTTCTCCACCCCCCCTCCCCTGAAGGTGCTGACTCTCTCCCCCCTCCCCTGAAGGTGCTGACTCTCTCCCCCCTCCCCTGAAGGTGCTGACTCTCCCCCCTCCCCTGAAGGTGCTGACTCTCTCCCCCCTCCCCTGAAGGCGCTGACTCTCTCCCCCCTCCCCTGAAGGTGCTGACTCTCTCCCCCCTCCCCTGAAGGTGCTGACTCTCCCCCCTCCTCTGAAGACGCTGACTCCCTCTCCCCATGCCCTGAAGGTGCTGACTCTCTCCCCCCTCCCCTGAAGGTGCTGACTCTCTCCCCCCTCCCCTGAAGGTGCTGACTCTCTCCCCCTTCCCCTGAAGCTGCTGACTCTCCCCGCCGCTCTTCAGTATCATGCTCGGGAGTGGGAACCCTGATTGACTTCCCCTATTAAACCCAGAAGCAGTGAGACTGAATCTGCCCAGAGCAGGGAGTGATCATGGGCTTTTTGGGTCTATGTGCTTCAATACTACACTAGGCAGTTTGTTTAAGCACTGAGCCACCAAGGCAGTCGCCTCGAAAGTTTAATCACTATTAGAAATAGGAAATAGGAAATCGGAGCAGGAGTCAGCCATTTGGCCCCTCGAGCCTGCTCCGCCAGGTAGGTACCAGGCTACAAATCTCCTTGTTCATGCATAATAACCAGGTCTGAAACATAGAAACATAGAAAGTAGGTGCAGGAGTAGACCATTCGGCCCTTCGAGCCTGCACCACCATTCAATATGATCATGACTGATCATGCAACTTCAGTACCCCATTCCTGCTTTTTCTCCATACCCCTTGATGCCTTTAGCCACAAGGGCCACATCTAACTCTCTTTTGAATATATCTAACGAACTGGCCTCAACAACTCTCTGTGGCAGAAAATTCCACAGGTTCACAATTCTCAGAGTGAAAACATTTTTCTTCATCTCGGTCCTAAATGGCTTACCCCTTATCCTTAGACTGTGATCCCTGGTTCTGGACTTACCCAACATCGGGAACATTCTTCCTGCATCTAACCTATCCAATCCCGTCAGAATTTTATATGTTTGTGAGATCCCCTCTCATTCTTCGAAATTCCAGTGAATATAAGCCTAGTCGATCCAGTCTTTCTTCATATGTCAGTCCTGCCATCCCAGGAATCAGTCTGGTGAACCTTCGCTGCACTCCCTCAATAGCAAGAATGTCCTTCCTCAGATTAAGAGACCAAAACTGAACACAATATTCAAGGTGTGGCCTCACCAATGCCTTGTACAATTGCAGTAAGACCTCCCTGCTCCTATACTCAAATCCTCTCGCTATGAAGGCCAACATGCCATTTGCCTTCTTCACCGCCTGCTGTACATGCATGCCAATTTTCAATGACTGATGTACCATGACACCCAGGTCGCATTGCACCTCCCCTTTTCCGAATCTGTCACCATTCAGATAATATCCTGCCTTCCTGTTTTTGCCACCAAAGTGGATAACCTCACATTTATCTACGTTATACTGCATCTGCCATACATTTGCCCACTCACCTAACCTATCCAAGTCACCCTGCAGCCTCTTAGCATCCTCCTCACAGCTCACATTGCCACCCAGCTTAGTGTCATCTGCAAACTTGGAGATATCACATTCAATTCCTTTGTCTAAAGCATTAATGTATATTGTAAATAGCTGTGGTCCCTGCACCAAACCGTGCGATACCCCACTAGTCACTGCCTGCTATTCTGAAAAGGACCCATTCATTCCTGCTCTTTGCTTCCTGGCTGCCAACCAGTTGTCTATCTAGGCCTCTACACTGCCTCATCAAACACTCCCAGGGAAGGTACTTAAGGAAGTAGCCCTAGAAATAGTGGATGCATTGGTGATCATTTTCCAACAGTCTGTCGACTCTGGATCAGTTCCTATGAACTGGAGGGCAGCTAATGTAACACCACTTTTTAAGAAAGGAGGGAGAGAGAAAACGGGTAATTATAGATCGGTTAGCCTGACATCGGTAGTGGGGAAAATGTTGGAATCAATTATTAAAGATGAAATAGCAGCACATTTGGAAAGCAGTGACTGGATCGGTTCAAGTCAGCATGGATTTATGAAAAGGAAATCATGCTTGACAAATCTTCCAGAATTTTTTGAGGACGTAACTGGTAGAGTGGACAAGGGAGTGGATGTGGTGTATTTGGACTTTCAAAAGGCTTTTGACAAGGTCCCACACAAGAGATTGGTGTGCAAAATTAAATCGCATGGTATTGGGGGTAGCGTACTGACGTGGATAGAGAACTGGTTAGCAAACAGGAAGCAGAGGTAAACGGGTCCTTTTCAGAATGGCAGGCAGTGACTAGTGAGGTGCAGCAGGGCTCAGAGGAAGGGCGTTCTTGCTATTGAGCGAGTGCAGCAGAGGTTCACCAGACTGATTCCGGGGATGGCAACACTGACATATGAGGAGCGACTGGATCGACTGGGTCTGTATTCACTGGAGTTTAGAAGGATGAGAGGGGATCTCATAGAAACATATAAAATTCTGACGGGACTGGACAGGTTAGATGCAGGAAGAATGTTCCTGATGTTGGGGAAGTCCAGAACCAGAGGACACAGTCTAAGGATAAGGGGTAAGCCATTTAGGACTGAGATGAGGAGAAACGTCTTCACTCAGAGAGTTGTTAACCTGTCGAATTCCCTGCCGCAAAGAGTTGTTGATGCCAGTTCATTGGATATATTCAAGAGGGAGTTAGATATGGTCCTTACAGCTAAAGGGATCAAGAGGTATGGAGAGAAAGCAGGAAAGGGTTACTGAGGTGAATGATCAGCCATGATCTTATTGAATGGTGGTGCAGGCTCGAAGGTCCGAATGGCCTACTCCTGCATCTATTTTCTATATTTCTATGTTTCTATGTCAATACATTACCCCCAATACCATGTGCTTTAATTTTGCACACTAATCTCTCGTGTGGGACCTTGTCAAAAGCCTTTTGAAAGTCCAAATATATCACATCCACTGATTCTCCCTTGTCCACTCCACTAGTTACATCCTCAAAAAATTCGAGAAGATTTGTCAAGCATGGTTTCCCTTTCATAAATCCATGCTGACTTGGACCGATCCTGTCACTGCTTACCAAATGCGCTCACCTGGAATAATTTTTAATAATTGATTCCAACATTTTCCCCACTACCGATGTCAGGCTAACTGGTCTATAAATCGCTGTTTTCTCTCTCGCTCCTTTTTTAAAAAGTGGAGTTATATTAGCTACCCTCCAATCCATAGGAACTGATCCAGAGTCTATAGAATGTTGGAAAATGACCACCAATGCATCCACTATTTCTAGGGCCACTTCCTTAAGTACTCTGGGATGCAGACTATCAGGCCCTGGGGATTTATCGGCTTTCAGTCCCATCGATTTCCCTAACACAATGTCCTGACTAATAAGAATTTCCTTCAGTTCCTCTTTCTCACTAGTCCCTTGGTCCCCTGGTATTTCCGGAAGGTTATTTGTGTCTTCCTTAGTAAAGACAGTACCAAAGTATTTGTCCAATTGGTCTGCCATTCCTTTGTTGCCCATTACAAATTCACCTGATTCTGACTGCAAGGGACGTTTGCCTTGACTAATCTTTTTCTAGTCACATATCTATAGAAGCTTTTGCAGTCAGTTTTTATGTTCCCTGCAAGCTTACTCTCATACCCTATTTTCCCCCTCCTTATTAAATCCTTTGTCCTCATCTGCTGAATTCTAAATTTCTCCCAGTCCTCAGGTTTGCTGCTTTTTCTGGCCAAATTACATGCCTCTTCCTTGGATTTAACACTATCCCTAATTTCCCTTGTTAGCCACGGTTGAGCCACCTTCTCCGTTTTTATTTTTACACCAAACAGGGATGCACAATTGTTGAAGTTCGTCCATGTGATCTTTAAATGTCTGCCATTGCCTATCCACTGTCAACCCTTTAAGTATTATTCGCCAGTCAATTCATGTCTCATACCATCGAAGTTACCTTTCTTTAAGTTCAGGACCCTAGTCTCTGAATTAGCTATGTCACTCTTCTTCTCAATGAAGAATTGTACCATATTATGGTCACTCTTCCCCAAGGGACCTCACACAACAAGATTGCTAATTAATCCTCTCTCATTACACATCACCCAGTCTAAGATGGCCAGTTCTCTAGTTAGTTCCTCGACGTATTAGTCTTGAAAATCATCCCTTATACACTCCAGGAAATCCTCCTGCACCATATTGCTACCAGTTTGGTTAGCCCAATCTATATGTAGATTAAAGTCACCCATGATAAGTGCTGTACCTTGCATCCCTAATTTCCTGTTTGATACCATTCCCAACCTCACTACTACTGTTTGGTGGTCTGTACACAACTCCCACTTGCGTTTTCTGCCCTTTGGTATTCCGCAGCACTACCCATACAGATTCCACATCATCCAAGCTAATGTCCTTCCTTACTATTGCGTTAATCTCCTCTTTACCCAGCAATGCTACCCCACCTCCTTTATCTTTCTGTCTATTCTTACTGAATATTGAATACCCCTGGATGTCGAGTTCCCAGCCTTGGTCACCCTGGAGCCATGTGTCCGTAATCCCAATTACATTATATCCGTTATCAGCTATCTGCTCAGTTAATTCATCCAGTTTATTATGAATGCTCCTCGCATTGTGATACAGAGCCATCAGGCTTGTTTTTTTAACACTCTTTGTCCTTTTAGAATTATGTTGTAATGTACTCCTTTTTGATTTTTGCCTTTGATTTCTCTGCCTCCACTTTTCCTTATCTCCTTTCTACCTTTTGCTTCTGCCCCCATTTTATGTGAAGGGAAATTGGAGAGTAAATTTCAAAGAGAGACTATAACAAAGGCAATTAGGTCATTCCAATACACAAAGATCTGCCTGTGATTCAGACCCTTATTGGTGAGTAAGTAATTAACGTAGCACATTATTGCAGTGCTTCAGAAATGAGCCGTCACCAATGGATCACTGATACTGCAGTTAGTGAATGAATGGCGCAGTACATAGTCCCGTCACCTTCTTGTCAATGACAGACCCCCCCCCCATTGTCAATGGTCCCCCCGCATCAATGGTCCCCCCCTTAGTGTCAATGGTATCTTCCCCCCCACCGTCAATGGTCTCTCCCCCCCCCCACTGTCAATGGTCCCCCCCCAGTGTCAATGGTCTCGGGCCCCCCGTCAATGGTCCGCCCCCACTGTCAATGGTCTCTTCCCCCCCCCCACCGTCAATGGTCGCCCCCCCCCCCACTGCCAATGGTCTCCCCCCCATTGTCAATGGTGTCCCCCCCCCACTGTCAATGGTGTCCCCCCCCCACTGTCAATGGCCTCCCCGCCACTGTCAATGCCACCCCCCACTGTCAATGGCCCCCTCCCCACTGCCAATGGCCCCTCCCACTGACAATGGTCCCCGTGCCACTGTCAATGCCCCCCTACCGTCAATGGTCTCGCCCCCCCACTGTCAATGCCCCCCCCTCCACCATCAATGGTCTCCCCCCCACCGTCAATGGAATCTCCCCCCCCCCCCCCACTGTCAATGGTCTCTCCCCCCACAGTCAATGGTCTCCCTCCCACTCCCACTCTCAATGGTCTCCCCCCCCCACTGTCAATGGTCTCTTCCCCCCCGTCCCCACTGTCAATGGTCTCTCTCCCCCCCCCCCACTGTCAATGGTCTCTCCCCCCCTCCCCACCCCCACTCTCAATGGTCTCCGCCCCTGCCCCCACTGTCAATGGTCTCCCCCCACACCCGCCACTGTCAATGGTCTCTCCCCCCCGCCCCCACTGTCAATGCTAGGGTAACTGCTTTTGTAGATGCTAATGCCCCCCCATTGTATATGTGGGTCCACCCTGTAGCTGGCCGTTGCACACGTGTATGATAGTAATGTGTGTCTGCCTCATTTAGTGCCCGCTTCTAAAGACGGCGGAGAAACCAGGCGGTCCCACCTTCTGTAGTCGATACCTGGAGACTATTTGAAGGGAGGAGCAACCAGATTAATCGGAAGTCACAGTGAGTGCAACATTTTGACAGCACGGAGCGTGACCCTCTTAATTGGCAACGGCAAATTTAACTGACCTTACAGGTTCCTCGCAGTTTGAGGTTGAGAGTTCGATGGGTGCATTACTAGCATGCCAGCATCGCCTTCGACATGCTCTTGTTAGGCGGCGTCAAGATAGAAGGGCTGTTGGCCATGTCGGTCTTTGAATGAGGCTTACCGGGAGCAACGCTCATACCTCGACACGTCGGAGGAGCCGTGTGTCAGAAGGTTGCGTTTCCGCTATCTCCTGCAGCCAGGCCTGCAGCCTGACATCGGCACCAGGATTGTGGTTCCTGTCGCGGACTGAAAGGTCACTGTGGCACGGACCTTTCATTGCCTCGGGCTCCTTCCAGGCTGCATCAGCAGACATTTCCAGCGTCTCTCAATTCGCTTTGTGACATAGGCTCTGTACAGACAGAGAATGGCATTTATAATGTTCCCAATGAGCAGGGAGAGCCAGAATGAGTGGTCATGTGGGTTTGCCAGGATAGCGGGCTTCCCAATGGTTCAAGGAGCCATTGACTGCACACACCCGTGGCCTTGTGAGCACTATTATACAATGCTGAGGTATTCCGAAGCAGAAAGGGATACCACTCTCTGAATGTGCAGCTGGTGGGCGACCACACGCAGCGCATCCTTGCAGTCAATGCCCGCTATCCTGGCAGTGCATCCTCGCAGTCAATGCCCGCTATCCTGGCAGTGCATCCTCGCAGTCAATGCCCGCTATCCTGGCAGCCCACATGATGCGTTCATCCTACGTGAGAGCACTGTGCCACAAATGTTTGAGTCACCACGGGAAGGCCGAGGCTGGCTGCTCGGGGACAAAGAATACGGCCTGGCCACCTAGCTAATGCCCCCCTCTGCAACCCCACCACCCAAGCGGAGCATCGCTACAACAGCCACACTCAACATAATCAAGCAGACAATAGGGGTGTTGAAGTAGTGTTTCCGATGCTCGGACCACTCTGGAGGCAGCCTTCAATACTCCCCTCAACAGGTCTCACTATGCATTGTGGTGTGCTGCACAGCTTGGCCATCATGGGGGGGGGGCCAGGCCTTGCCAGTGGGGATTGCAGCCCCACCTCAGGAGGAGGATGGCGAGGAAGAGGAGCCTGGTGAGGCCCCGAATGGCCAGCCAGACGAGGAGGAGGAGGAGGAGCAGCGTGCCAATGCTGCCGGTGCAAGGCCCACACGTCAGTGGACAATAATGCATCGCTTCTCGTGAGGGGTGAAGCTGATGTTGGCCGGGCTGTGTGCTACGATAATGGCACATCTCCGTAACATTCATACACAAGACAGGAATGCAAAAGTCTTGCCTCAAACAGCACATCAAAACCCCCTCACCAGCAACTAGTAAAAAATATAACAAATGGCCCTTGAAATAGCAAAACACACAATCAATTTCAGCAATATCTGTACAAATGCCCCTGCCATTTGTAATTCCACACCAGCTTCCAGGTGCCATATTAGTCCCAGACCCATACACCAATAGCAGGCATCAAACAACAGCAACGAGATATTTACACAGATATATACACAGAGGACATCTGTCCATGGTGGCCAAAGTCTTTATTGCGCCTTGCTCTCCGATTTCTCACCCCTTTCCTTCCCGCCGCAGCCTACTGCTCTTCCTTAATGTGTCCACAGTGCCTGCAGCGAGGCTGCTTGAAGGCTGCTGTGTCTGTGAGGCAGAGACTGCAGATGGCCTAGCAGGATGTCCTGGCACAGCTCAGGGCCTGGAAGACCCGGCTGCAGACTGCACCACCTCAGCATGGGCAGCAGCAATCTCGGCAGGTGCAAAGGTGGAGTGGCAGTGGTGGGAGCTGGAATGCTGTAATTGTTGTGTATGCAATAACTCGATAGACTGAATACTGTAAACTCCGAACAGCTACAAACCTGGCTCTACTTTATTAGGGCCCAAAGTGATCACATTACAAGATGGCTGGCCTTTTATACCTGGGCCGCACACATGTGCACACAGCCCAATGACCTCTGACAGTGGCGCCACCTGGTGGCTAGTAAACCCAAACATACATACATGACACTATTCCCCTTTAAGATATTAGTAACGGTCTTTTTACAAATTGAGATGGTCCGGGGCTTTGCGCTCCCGAGTTGAACGTCCCTTATCAACTCCAGCCGTGGGCAAGTGTTCTGATTCTGTTATGACTGGGGGCTGGGTAGCCGATCTGATGGGAATGGCAATGACCATGTCAGGGATTGAAAGTCCAGATTCATTGATGACAGCAGAGTCCTCTGATGACTGAGGGTAGGTTGGTTGTGTCACTGATTGTGTCTTCCTCAGACTGTTCCGGTTCATCCGTGTGCCGCAGTTTTATCTGATCGACATGTTTCCTGCATGTCTGCCCATTCCTGAGCTTAACGATAAACACTCTGTTACTCTCCTTGGCCATAACAGTACCGGCGATCCATTTGGGACCTTGACCATAATTCAGTGCATACACAGGACCATTGATAGAAATGTCGCGTGACACAGCAGCGCGATCATGATACCCTTGCTGACTTTGACGTCTGTATTCAACGCGATTATTCAAGTCAGGGTGGACAAGAGAGAGCCTGGTCTTGAGACCTCTCTTCATCAATAGTTCAGCAGGGGAGACCCCGGTAAGCAATGGGGTCTTGTCCTGTAGCTAAGCAATTTGCGTGACAAGCGAGTTTGCAGTAAACCTTGAGTTACACGTTTCATACTCTACTTGATGGTTTGGACAGCATGCTCTGCTTGTCCATTAGATGCAAGTTTGAATGGTGCTGACCTCACATGTTTCATACCATTGAGTTTCATGAACTCTTGAAACTCCTGACTAGTGAAGCAAGGTCTGTTGTCCCTTACAACGATGTCAGGCAGACCATGCATAGCAAAAATGACACGAAGGCTCTCAATGGTAGCTGTGGATGTGCTGGATGACATGATTGTGCACTGTATCCATTTGGAATAAGCATCCACCACAACTAAGAACATTTTTCCCATGAAGGGACCTGCAAAGTCGATATGGACCCTGGACCATGGTTTAGATGACCACGACCACAGACTCAGTGGCGATTCCGCTGGTGCTTTACTAAGCTGCATGCAAGTGTTGCACTGATGCACACATGATTCCAGATCAGAATCAATTCCAGGCCACCATACATGAGACCTGGCAATGGCTTTCATCGTGACAATACCGGGATGTGTGCTATGTAGAACATGCACTAATTTCTCTCAGCCTTTCTTGGGTATAACAGCACGATTACCCCACACTATACCGATTGAATGGATAGCTGGTCTTTGCGACCGATGTAAGGTTTGGTCTCCTTACACATTTGCTTGGGTATGGCAGGTCAATCACCACGATAATATCGGGTCCTGGCTGATCCAGGTCTTAACTTGTTGGGTAAGTGAAGCGGTACCTTTACTTTCAAAAGCATCCATGACTAACAGTAGGTCTGCCAGTTGTGGCGTTTTCACCTCCGGTGTGGGCAACGGCAGACGGCTGAATGAATCGGCACAATTCTTGGTGTCAGGTCTATGGCGAATTACATAATCATAGGCAGATAATGTCAGCGCCCACCTCTGGATGCTGGACGATGCATTGGTATTGATACCTTTGTTTTCCGAAAACAATGAAATGAGTGGCTTGTGATCTGTTTCCAGTTCAAACCGAAGACCAAACAGGTACTGATGCATCTTTTTAACCCCATACACACAGGCTAGTGCTTCTTTCTCTACCATGCTGTCGGCTCTTTCCGCCTTTGACAAACTTTCTGAAGCATATGCAACAGGTTATAATTTGCCCGACTCATTAGCTTGTTGGAGCAGACAACCAACTGCATATGATGTAGTATCACAGGCCAATACTAGACGCTTACACGGATCATAATGTACCAGCAGCTTGTTAGAGCAAAGCAGATTAGTAGCTTTCTCAAAAGCTCTATCTTGAGATGCACCTCAAACCCAGTTGTCGGCTTTTCTTAGCAGCATGTGCAGTGGCTCTAATAAGGTGCTCAATCTAGGTAAGAAATTACCGAAGTAGTTGAGTAGACCAAGGAATGAACGCAGCTCCCTCACATTCTGAGGCTTTGGTGCATTTTTCCTGGCCTTGGTTTTCGAGTCCGTAGGCCTGACACCGTCAGCAGCAGTTTTCCTCCCCAGGAATTCGACTTCTGGTGCCATGAAGACGTGCTTCGAGCATTTCAGTCCTATTTTGTCTAGACGATGTAGAACCTCTTCTAGGTTGTTCAGATGTTCGGCGGAGACTCTCCATGTTCCTGTGAAATATGGCTGCAGCCGAGCCAATTCCAAAGGGGCACCTGTTGTAGATAAACAGTCCTTTATGAGTGTTGATGCATGTAAGTTTCTTCAATGTGTTGACCTGCTCCTGTGTCATGTAGGTCGATGTCAGATCCAGTTTTGTGAATGACTTCCCCCCGGCTAGTGTTGCAAACAGGTCATCAGCCTTTGGTAACGGTTATTGATCCTGTTGCGAAACTCGGTTGATCGTAACCTTGTAGTCTCCACAAATCCTGACAGTGCCATCACTTTTCAACACGTGAACAATGGGGCTGGCCCATTCGTTAAATTCGACCGGTGATATGATCCCTTCACTCTGGAGTCTGTCCAGTTTGATTTCGACCTTATCATGTACGGAACTACCCGAGCTTTATGATGTACGGGTATTGCATCAAAGTCCACGTGGATCTGCACCTTGGCTCCCGTGAAATTGCCGATGCCTGGTTCAAACAGTGAGG
This sequence comes from Pristiophorus japonicus, assembly GCF_044704955.1. Classification (NCBI taxonomy): domain Eukaryota; kingdom Metazoa; phylum Chordata; class Chondrichthyes; family Pristiophoridae; genus Pristiophorus; species Pristiophorus japonicus. Next base: position 92,467,535 of record NC_091991.1, on the reverse strand, counting down.
GGAACTTACTCAGCATTTGAGCACATGGAGTATCCTTCGATGACAACAACGCTTTGATCTCGTTCCAGTTCCATTTGATTTTTTCTAACCAGTTCCTGCCGAACAGTGTTGGACCATTGCCTGGAACAATCCATAACGGTAAATCGTGAACTGCACCATCATACGACACCTTGATTACTGCACTGCGAATCACCGTTATGTGTTCTTTAGTATACGTACACAACTTGGCATTGACTGGTCTCAGCCTAGGCCTCACAGCCTTAGTATCCAATGGCCTGTCAAATGTCCTCTGGCTCATTATTGATTGACTCGCACCCGCGTCCAATTCCATCGATACCGGCACACCATTAAGTTTTACATTAATCATTATCGGTTAGCTCTTTGTTCGGAATGAATACAGTCCATACACTTCCTCCTCTGGTATCTCAGATTGCATATCCGGATCCGCGCTAGACTGGTCATCATCTTCCACATGGTGTGTCGCTTGCTCAGTTGCGGACACATGCGCTGGAGATGCCCCACTCTCGAACAGCCTTTACAAATATACTGTTTAAACCAACACTGATGAGGCCAATGATTTCCCCCACAACGCCAACACGGTGATATCGGATTCATTCCCGTTGGTGGACTTTGAGCAGCCACAGGTTTCGCGCATGCAGTCGGGTAGGCCCTGCCATATGCAGCTCTGCCAAACGACGATGCTATCTTGTTTGCAGTACTTTCCGAGTTCCGATTTTTTTCAATGATATCTGCTTTAAATTTTTGTCCGTCGTCATGCATGATTGCCAATCATGATGGCCTTGCTCAAATCCAGTGTCTCCACCGGATCACCTCATGGTTGATGCTGATTACAAAAGGCCCGCAGGATGTCTGCCAACGCAGTTTCGAACTTACACAGTCCAGCTAGACATCTTAGGTCGGTAATAAATTCCGATACATCCTGGCCCTCAGAACCCCTAGGCCCTGTGTATAGAATCGATATCTTCAGATGATGATGCCTTCATCTGGTTTGAGATGGTCACGTACCAGAGCACACAATGTTTCATAGTCCTTGTCCATTGGAGAGGAGATTCTTTATGAGTCCGTGGATTTCCGGTCTGCAAACCGTGAGGAGGATCGCCCGATGCCGAACTGCGTCTGCATCGTTCTCCATTTTGTTGGCCATGAAGTACTGGTTCAAGCGGACTACAAAGTCTGCCCAATCTTCACCCTCCACGAATTGCTCCAGAATTCCAATTGTGCTCATTTTTGCATGCGAAAGTTCTTGTTACCGTGTTGCCAAATGTTGTGTATGCAATAACTCAATAGATTGAATACTATAAACTCCGAACAGGTACAAACCTGGCTCTACTTTATTCGGGCACAAAAGTGATTACATTACAAGATGGCTGGCCTTTTATACATGGGCCGCACACACGTGCGCACAGCCCAATGACCTCCGACAGTGGCGCCACCTGGTGGCCGGTAAACCCAAGCATACATACATGACAGTCATCTTGAGCAAGGACAGCACCTTCCATTTCCAGCGGCCCACTGCCACTTCCATGGGGCAGAGCCTCAGCATCTGCTTCGGCACTGTCAATGATGTTGGACTGTGGGGAACACAAAGAATATGGCAGCAGTCAGTAATTACATGGCATCAATCGGAGACTGACTCACAGCACACTGAGTTTGAAATGCAGCAGTCTGAGAGTTAATGCCAGCAACCAGTGACTGGCCTGGCTTGGGCCTGTGATGTTATAGCTGCTGCCACGTCAACCATGGCATGCGCCCTCCTCTCTGGGACACCACTGTCACTCGTTGAGCCCATCTCCGTCTGGAGCCGGACAGTGGACGGCTCGATGGGCTGCTGAGAGGCTCCAACAATGCTTGAGGCGGCCTCCCCCAACCTCATCCATGCACTGCGGGACTCTTTCCAACGCACCCATAAGCTGGCGGTGCATTACCATGGACTGTCTCAACATAACCTCCAAGTCCAGGTCCACATCTGAGTGTCTCTGAGGAGGACTCATGGATCGACTCACCCTCTGGGGAGCTGACCCTCATGCTGGGCATTACTGCAGGTCACTGGGGCCAGGAGTCTCAGGCTCTTCAAACCCCAGGAATGTCATATCTTTCAGCGAGGTGGTGGCCCCATTCGGTGCAGCTGATGGAGCGTCCCACTCTGGTGCACCACTGGTGTCCCTGCCCTCCTCGTCTCCCCCGTCGCTGGATGTGGAGGACTCACGGGCAGGCTGCTACACTTCTGGCTCATTATCTGTAAACGCAAAGCAGCAGGGGAGGGGGCAGGAAGGGAGGAAGGAGGCGGCATTGGACATTTATATGTAAAGGGGGCAAGGCATGTGGTACCAAGGGTAAAGGGTCGCACATTAAACGCAAAGGTCATGAACATACCGTCACCGAACACGGGGGCTCGGCTTTGCCGACCGCTGCAGCACCAACTGGCGTGCCCATGAGGGCGGACACTTGCTCCTCCATCTCCGGTGTGCGGCTCTCACCTGTTGGGCGCCAGTGTCGACTGCAGTAACAAACAAAGGAAGGTGTGAGTGAGTGAGCAGCTCATCGTGTGCCATGTATGCCTTCCATAGTCAAATAGCTGCCACTGTTTCCACTCAGAACATAAGAAATAGGAGCAGAAGTAGGCCATAGACCCCTCGAGCCTGCTCCGCCATTCAATAAGATCAAGGCTGATCTGATCATGGACTCAGCTCCACTTCCCCGCCCGCTCCCCATAACCCTTTACTCCCTTATCGCTCAAAAATCTGTCTATCTCCGCCTTAAGTATATTCAATGACCCAGCCTCCACAGCTCTCTGGGGCAGAGAATTCCACAGATTTACAACCCTCTGAGAGAAGAAATTCCTCCTCATCTCAGTTTTAATAATAATAACTTGTATTTATATAGCGCCTTTAACGTAGTAAAACGTCCCAAGGCGCTTCACAACAGTGTTACAGACAAACAGATAAATTTGACACCGAGTCACAGAAGATGATCAAAAGCTTGTTTAAAGAGGTAGGTTTTAACGAGCGTCTCAAAGGAGGACAGGGAGGTAGAGAGGCGGAGAGGTTTAGGGAGGAAGTTCCAGAGGGCCCTTATTCTGAGACTATGCCCCCTAGTTTTAGTTTCCCCTATGAGTGGAAACATCCTCTCTGCATCCACCTTGTCAAACCCCCTCATTATCTTATATGTTTCGATAAGATCACCTCTCATTCTTCTGAACTCCAATGTGTATAGGCCCAATCTGCTCAACCTATCTTCAGAAGTCAACCCCCTCATCTCCGGAATCAACCTAGTGAACCTTCTCTGAACAGCCTCCAATGCAAGTATATCCCTCCTTAAATACAGAGACCAAAACTGTACGCAATACTCCAGGTGTGGCCTCACCAATACTCTGTACAGTTGTAGCAGGACTTCCCTGCTTTTATACTCTATCCCCCTTGCAATAAAGGCCAACATTCCTTTTGCCTTCCTGATTACTTGCTGTACCTGCATGCTAACTTTGTGTTTCATGCACAAGAACCCCCAGGTCTCTCTGTATTGCAGCACTTTGCAATTTTTCTCCATTTAAATTATAATTCGCTTTTCTATTTTTTTCTGCCAAAGTGGATAACCTCACATTTTCCCACTTTGTACTCCATCTGCCAAATTTTTGCCCACTCACTTAGCCTGTCGATATCGCGTTGCAGATTTTTTGTGTCTTCCTCACAACTTGCTTTCCCACCCATCTTTGTATCAGCAGCAAACTTGGCTACATTACACTCGGTCCCTTCATTCAAGTCATTAACATAGACTGTAAATAGTTGAGGACCCAGCACCGATCCCTGCGGTAGTTACTGTTTGCCAACCGGAAAATGACCCATTTATCACAACTCTCAGTTAGCCAATCCTCTATCCATGCTAATATATTACCCCCAACCCCGTGAACTTTTATCTTGTGCAGTAACTTTTTATGTGGCACCTTATCGAATGCCTTCTGGAAATCCAAGTACACCACATCCACTGGTTCCCCCTTATCCACCCCGCTCGTTATGTCTTCAAAGAACTCCAGCAAATTTGTCAAACGTGATTTCCCTTTCATAAAACCATGCTGACTCTGCTTGATTGTATTATGCTTTTCCAAATGTCCCGCTACTGCTTCCTTAATAATGGACTCCAACATTTTCCCAACAACAGATGTTAGGCTAACTGGTCTATAGTTTCCTGCTTTCTGTCTGCCTCCTTTTTTAAATAGGGGTGTTACATTTGCAGTTTTCCAATCTGCTGGGACCTCCCCAGAATCAGGAAACTTTGGTAGATTACAACCAATGCATCCACTATCTCTGCAGCCACTTCTTTTCAGACCCTAGGATGCAGGCCATCAGGTCCAGGGGACTTGTCCGCCTTTAGTCCCATTATTTTACCAATGTGAAGATGTCCATTTGAAACTGCATGGCTGTGCAGGATGGGATTAGTTGTCAACCAGCTAAGATTAAGGGTGAGGCTGAAGTTTTGTAAACGCAAATCGAGAGTGAAACGGTAGTGCGAGGAGGGGTCAGGCTGAGTTGGGAACAAGAAAGTCATCATCATAGGCGGTCCCTCGAAACGAGGATGACTTGCTTCCACGACAACAAAATGACAAGTTCACAGGAGTTTCAATGAAGGACCCGAACTACATCCTGAAGGGTGGAAGATGCCTGTGGGTGGATTTTTTTAACGTGGGGTGACCGTTGCACACCAGCCACCACACGGGCTTGACAGAGCTAGGTCTTGGTCCAGTGGCAAGGGTTAACCAAGACGACTGGAGACCAGCTCTGCTGCACGGACCTAGTGCACACACATATCGCAGTGTTGGCTGGGCTGTGCTGCCCCTGGCCCCGAGCTCACACCTCTCCTGGGCCCCGATCACATCCCTCTCGCCGCTTCTGCTGTACCTGCCCACGCTCCAATCACCACCCTGGACCTTGCTGACGTCACTCTTCGCTGCCGTTGCCCTCCTGCACCAGCTCGCGCTGTACCGTGTAGTAGTATGCCCCGACGCTGTCCAGGGGCCACACGCCGCTCTTTTTGTGGCCCCGACTTGCCGCTGATGGTCTCTCGCAGGTGGGGGCCCCCACAAGAAAGTAAGCGCCGCTTGGATAGGCAGGGCTTGGCTGGTGAACTGGGCTTGAACTTTTATGGTGGCGTCACCAACGAAGACCATGGTCTGGTCACATAGTGAAGGAGCAGGTACTGCAAAGACTTTACATTGTCTGAGACAGTGAGGTTCACATTACAGCATTGTAACCTTAATAGAAAGGGTTAATCGACCCTAGAGAGGTTGTTGAACTTCTTGCAGAGACTTACTGGGCCACCTCCCTCCAAAGTCTTCTAAACACTCTAGGAGCAGGCCTCCTTCCACTAGGAGGTTGCAGCACATTCTATTCCCTCTCCACTCCCTCCCCACTCCGTTTTCATCCCCTCCACTCTCTCCCCACTCCCTTCCTACTCCCTCTCCACTCCCTCCTCACTTCCTTTCCATCCCCTCCACTCCCTCCCCACTGTCTCCCCTCCACTCCCTCCTCACTCTCTCCCCACTCTCTCCCCACTCTCTCCCCACTCCCTCTCCACACCCCCTCCACTCCCTCTCCACTTCCTCTTCACTCCCTCTCCACTCCCTCTCCACTCTCTCCCCTCCCCACTCCCTCCTCACTCTCTCCCCACTCTCTCCCCACTCCCTCCCCACACCCCCTCCACTCCCTCGCCACTCCCTCTCCACTTCCTCTTCACTCCCTCTCCACTCCCTCCCCACTCTCTCCCCACTCCCTCCCCACTGCCTCCACTGATGCCTCGACGGCCGTGGGCGAGGAGCAATGTTCACGCCGACGACCTGATTCCTGCTCCATTTTCCCGCTCTGAACAGACTGGGAAGTTGGAGCTGCGCATGCGCATACTTATCTGACCAGGCCTTGAAGAATCGGCCGTCCGCGGGATGTATAGCGTCCTTCGCACCAAGCACATTCGTTCTGGTAATTTACCGCTAAGATTCTCGGTTCCACCGCCCTAAGAGAATTGTGCAACGACTGATTTAGCGGTCCCTTTCCCTCTTGGGGCGCTGAAACCCGAATTTCGCGGTAGGTGGTGCAAACTTTCAGAGGGCGCGGCAGTTACCGCCCCGCCTCAAACTGGGCCATGCCGAACTTCCAGCCCTGTGACTTACCGAACTTCCAGCCCTGTGACTTACCGAACTTCCAGCCCTGTGACTTACCGAACTTCCAGCCCTGTGACTTACTGAACTTCCAGCCCTGTGACTTACTGAACTTCCAGCCCTGTGACTTTGATCCTGAATTACCTGTAGTTTTGTGCATTGATTGTGTCAGGAGCAGACAAGAGAGAATTTCATCTAATCCCCCCCGCCCTCTCTCTCCCACGGCCACAAGTGATTTAAAACAGCTGTCATGGTAAGGCTCAGGGAAACATTGATTTGCTTCGCTGATTTCTTCATACTGTTGTGGGAATCCCTCAGTGACATTGCTTCCTTGGATATTCATTCGTTTATGATTCAGCTACAGATTCATTTAAAATGCCTGTCAATCCTTACTGTTATGACTGAGTGTGGTGGAGGCAATAATGTGCAGAGTAAATAATAAAACCGGTGGTGATATGGGTCACAATGGTATATAACATTCTATGAATGGTACCGTGTTAATGGGCGCTTCTGGAAAATGCACAACAAAATACTCCGTTTAATAAAAGCAGTGAATGTTGCACATTGGAGCAGGAGGAACACAACCCAACCATGATCAGATTGGAGCTGTGTGTTGTGCTGAAACTATACAGCATGCTTTACAGGAACAAACCTTACTTATATTGTCAGCTACGCATCAGTGGGTAGCACCCATGCTTCTGAGACAAGTCCCACTCCAGAGACTTGAGCACAAGATCTAGGTTGACACTCCAGTGCAGTACTGAGGGAGCGCCGCACTGTCAGAGGTGTCGTCTTTCGGATGAGACGTTAAACCGAGGCCCCATCTGCTCTCTCAGGTGGTCATAGAAGATCCCATGGCACTATTTCAAAGAAGAGCAGGGGAGTTATCCCCGGTGTCCTGGCCAATATTTATCCCTCAGTCAACATCACTAAAACAGATTATATGGTCATTATCACATTGCTGTTTGTTGGAGTTTGTTGTGGACAAATTGGCTGTTGTCTTTCTTTCTTTCTGTTGCTCGAACGGCAATTTCGCTCGTCGTGTGACTAGTAGTTGCTTGCAACGGTTCTTGAGTTAAATACCAAATGACACACTAGACAATGACGGTACCGTTAATGTTTGTTTAATACAGAAGAAGTACAAGACTCACCACTTATACTTTATAGTTACCCAATCAGTCCGTCCTAACACTGTTCCATCAAGGGTATCTTCCCTGGTGCCTACTTCTGCCAAGTGTTACTCCTAGGTCCTCGCTATGGACTGTCCGAACCTGTCTATCTTTATATCCTCCTTCTCACGCCTAACCAGTCGAGTTGGTGCCAGTAAGTCTGAGGTGATCAGGGTCTTTCCTGCTGAAATTAATAGTGCATATTCAGTCTTTATGTTGGGGAAAATTAGCTCTGCTTTGGCTGACCAGACCAGTGACCTTATGGCCAGTACTTCCACATTCCTACCTTTGATCAATCATCACATATATATAATGATTGATCACAGTAGGGTTTCGGCTTCGATACGGGGTCCTCTTTGTACTTGTCCTCTTCTGTCGATATTAATCATTTCTTCGTTTCCAATTCTCATAGGTCCCAACGGGTTAGTGCAGAAGCTTGGTTTGGGTATCGGGCAAATTTGTGTTCTGTAATGGTCGGTCCTTTTGGTGGTGGTGAAACAGTAAGTCCCAAATGGGCACTCCTGACGCATGTCTGGGCCTTCACATTCAGCATAGTCAGAGTACAGTTCTTGGTGGTGCTGTTCCTGAAACCACACTGCAGTGTGTTCACCGCTGGCATCCATCTGGAAGATGGGTTCCTTGTTCGAGGTCACACTCTGAATTTGGGTATTATTGATCCAGGTGGGGACTCTATCCTCTGTGGCTTCCTGCAGGTTTTCCCGTAATGATTCTATCATCCAGTTTCCATACCTTGCGCCTGAGTTTGGTTCTCTGCTTTCTTGGCAACATTGATTAATTGGTTGATAGTCTGAGCGTGACTTTCCAATATGGTGACCATTCTTCTCTCCAGCTTACCCTCATTTTTTCCCTGCCTCTGTTACCTGTCTCTCATTATTATTTAAACTATTTAAAACCTGCTTTATTTGCTGGTCAATCCCTTTATCTTAGCGTTCAGATTAGTAATATCTAAGGTATTGACTGTGGCCATTCCTGCCCGTATGCTGTACCTATGTCATTTGCAATGCGTCTTTTCCGCCTACTCTTACTTTCCATCTTATTCGGTCCTACTTCTTGTCTCAACAGTTGTGAAGTCAGGTCCTGATACAATTTCCTTAAATTGTCCGGGCACCAGTTAGGCAACTGAATATTACTTACGTTAAGTACAACAGGTATAAACTCATACTGTACATTGTCATCAAATTACAGTAATAAACAAGCACACAAAACGCATAAATGTTCTGATTCTACCCTGAAGGATAATAAAACACAGCATCAGTTGCTCTCCTTACGGAGTAGGTCTTCTCAATCTCCTCGAACCCGGGGCAGAGCCAGGCAAAGGAATCTAGTCCAAGCGACTATGTTCCTTTCTCTCTCTGGGAACCGTCGTCCTCGCTTCCTTCTCCTGGCTGGGGGGGGGCGGGAGGGTGGGGGGGTGACTCGAGGTGTGAGACTCATAGCTTCGAAACTCCACGACACACCACCTGTCGGAGTTGGTGCTGTCTCATCGTGGGGGGCGCGGGCTTCGTCAGTATCCCTGGGGCGGGTACCTGGTCATCTTCTGAATCATTACCTTCTTCTTTGGTGGCTTCCACTGAACTACTTGTGGCCTCTAAATTTTGGATAGGCGGCAAGAAGGGTATTATACCTTGGGTTGGGATCGGGTTAGCTGCTGGGTCGGGTGGGGCAAGCCCTGTCTCCCCTGAATCTAACATGACGTGATACATGTGGCTGTTCATTTTCCCAAAGGGTTTTAGCTGGTTAAGGTAGTGGCACTTATACTTCCCTTGGCCATCCATGACCTTTGAACACTGAGGCACTAGCCTTTTCCATTATACTAAATGGTCCGGCATATTTAGGGGCAAGAAAAGTTCTTTCTGGATTTTTACCATTACTTGGTCCCTGATTTTTAGTTCCCATGGTGTACCTTCCCATCTTAGTAGGGCCTTACTTTGTTTATGTTTGTTTCCCAATTTCACTGCGGCAGCCACTCTTGCAGCTTCCAAACACTTGATCAAGTCTGAGGACAGGGAAGTTTTCTGGACCTCGTTCAAATCTAATCCCATGAAGGCTTGGACACCTCTCATGGCTCTTCCTGTCATTAGCTCGTGGGGTGAATAGCCTGTAGAGGCTACCACTGTGTTTCGGATGGCCATTAATACAACAGGGAGGACCTTGTTCCAGGACGTGTGTATTAATTTTCGTAACATTGTTTTTAATGTCCGATTCATGCGCTCTACCATTCCGCTTGATTCCGGGTGGTAGACGATGTGGAATTTCTGTTTTACCCCTGCCAATTGCATGACCTGCTGCATAACTTGTCCCGTGAAATGTGTTCCCTGGTTATAATAGATGCCCTCTGGCAATCCCCATCTGGAGAACACTTCTTCCATAAGTATTTTTGCGGTTGTGGCGGCCAAGTTATTGTTAATTGGAAATGCTTCGATCCATCTGGAGAATACGTCCACCACCACTACTAGGATGTATTTCTTACCGCCGGGACAGGTGGGTAGAGGTCCTACATAGTCTATCTGAAGTTGAGTCCAAAGGCCCTTGCCCTGTCTAGTAGGTCCTAATTCTGCCTGGGTTTTGTACTGTGTTGGATTGTGAGCACATATCAGACAGTTTGTGACATACCCTTCCACTTCTTGCTGTATTCCAGGCCACCAGCATAGCTCCTTCAATTTGGCTGTGGTCTTATCTATTCCCTGATGCCCATTGATCCTGTAGTTCGGGGGAGGGGGTCATCTCTGAAGGGTTAAAATTGAAAGTTTTCATGCAACACACCCGCGCATCATATGTTCCGGTGGGTACCTCAACTTGCTGTATTAAATCTGACATTTTCCATATACATCTATTGGCCTGGTCATAGACTAAATTATAAATTCTCATAAAATCAATTCCTATAATATCTGTCTCTCCCATTACAGGTGGAGTGGATAGGCATGAATGTTGAAAGAAATAGTGTTCCAATCCTATCTCTAACGGCTTAGTGAACGTTGCCATTAGGCTATGGCCAGTAAAGCCACTAAGTAAGACTTTCTGGTCGCTCATTTTGCTGTGTATGAATTGGTGTTTACTACTGAGGTGGGTTCTCGATCCTCCCATATCCCTGCAGTAATGCGGCCACTACAATTTGTACTGGGTCATCGGCTGCCTTCCTGTGGCTCTGTTTTGCCTCAGCACCCTCGTAACCTGGCTTCCCTCCTTTCGGGAGCCTACAATCCCTGCTCCAGTGTCCCAAATTCCCACAGTTATAACACTCTTGGGATTGACCCGCATTATTTGACTCTTGACAAGGTGTTGCTTTCTGCTTGTACAGAGTGTTACCTTGTTTTTCCGCATTTTCTCAGTTCAACAAACACGCATACTAATGCTTGGTACCACACATACCAATAGCTTACACATTACAATCGTTCTCTCTTTCATACATAATAGCAGTACACACCTTTTTTTCCATTGGTCCACATTCTTAAATTGGTCTGAAAATGTTTATTTTAAGATACCAAATATATGTGATTGCCTCATGTCCGGAACGAGAGGTTTTTCACATAATTTAAACCAACCAAAATTCCACTATGGCCAAAACGAAAGTTTGGTTTTCACAGGTTAATTAACCTCAATAACTCCAAATGAATTCAAACCAATTTCAAACCAGTGCCAGTTGAGAAAAACTATACAGATGCACTCACACACTTAAAGACAAGTTAAAAACCATCCACATGTTTTTAACTTTACCATTCACACTGAAATATCAGAGGTTTTTAGTCCAGCTTTCCTCCACCCGTGCCCATGTCCGAGGACTGTCTGACATGCATGCACTCGTCCCTTTTGGACTGTGTGTTTGGGGTTTTCCTGGTACTCTCTCCATGCACTAGTCACGTGCCTAATGATCCATGCTTCTGTGTGGGTCTCATCGGAGGCTTCAAAATGCTTTACTGATGCTTTACCATGAGCATTGGCGTGGGAACATAAGGTGTTCTGCCACTGTAAACTTAGGGCGCCTGTCAAGGTTGTTCTATCAAAAATGCCCCAAAGACGGTTTTAAATACAACCCACAATCTTCCTTCATAGGTGACAGGGTGTTCCTGGTCTCCTTGTTTAAATTGGGCCATTTCGTCTACTGGGTTTTTACTATCTATTCCAGCGGCTGCCTCCACGGCTACCCACATGTCAGTTAGGGTGCCTGTGCCTCGCTGTTGTTCTCGGGGAAGAGCTCCGAAAATAATGGTCCCCACACATAGGGATATAAATTTAACCGTCTCCACGTCGTCTAAACGACCCGTTACTGCCGTCTGGTCTACAGCTGCTCTCCGTAAGTGGTAGTTCTTCCCGTGGAATGCGGTCATTTTCTTAGCTAAATCCTTCAACTGGGTTATGGAGAATGGGGTTACGTATGTGGAGGGTGCATTGGCATCTGCTCCAGGAGTACGGGTAGTAGTTATGGGGTGCATGGGGATAAGATCGCTCCTCGGGGGTCCTGGGTATGGGGGTGGGTCATAGCCAGGTGCCTGTGGGGGTGGACGATACTTCCAATGGTCCGTACCTGAGCTACAATCACCGCCGCAGGGGTCACATTTACATGTCCCTCCCTGGTTCTCCCTATTTTGTCAGAGCCAGAGTACTTAAGGAAGTGGCCCTAGAAATAGTGGATGCATTGGTGGTCATTTTCCAACATTCCATGGACTCTGGATCAGTTCCTATGGATTGGAGGGGAGCTAATGAACCCCATTTTTAAAAAAAGGAGCGAGAGAGAAAACAAGGAATTATAGACCGGTTAGCATGACATCGGTGGAGGGAAAAATGCTGGAATCAATTATTAAAGATGTAATAGCAGTGACAGGATCGGTCCAAGTCAGCATGGATTTATGAAAGGGAAATCATGCTTGAAAAATCTTCTAGAGTTTTTTGAGGATGTAACTAGTAGAGCGGATAAGGGAGAACCAGTAGATGTGGTGTATTTGGACTTTCAAAAGGCTTTTGACAAGGTCCCACACAAGAGATTGGTGTGCAAAATCAAAGCACATGGTATTGGGGGTAATGTATTGACGTGGAGAGAGAACTGGTTGGCAGACAGGAAGCAAAGGGCCCAAGTTTCCACAAGAAAAAAAACGGGCGCCTAAAAAAATCCTCGGTATTCTCCACCTACTTAAAGGTCCTCTGGCCCTCGGCGCAGCCAGCACGAGCTGTGGGGGGGCGGAGCCAGGTCCCGACGCTGAAAACAGTGCCGGGACCTCTGCACATGCGCGCTACAGTCGGCACGCAAGTGCAGTAGCTCCAGGCACCGAACTGTGTGGGAGGGGCCCGAAGCACGCAGCCCCTAGCCCTGGCTGAATGGCCTCGCTGGGGCTGCGTGAATGAGGCTCCTCCCATGGCCAGCTCCTGCTCCCCTACCGACCAGACCCTACACTCACTCCCCCTCCCGCCCCCGACACCCGCTCCCCCCCCACCCCCGACCCGACACCCGCTCCCCTCCCCCGCCCGACCCGAGACCCGACACCCGCTCCCCCTCCCGCCCCGACCCGAGACCCGACACCCGCTCCCCTCCCCCGCCCGACCCGAGACCCGACACCCGCTCCCCTCCCCCGCCCGACCCGAGACCCGACACTCGCTCCCCTCCCGCCCCGACCCGAGACCCGCTCCCCTCCCCCACCCCCGACCCGAGACCCGACACCCGCTCCCCCCCCGCCCCGACTCGAGACCCGACACCCGCTCCCCCCCCCGCCCCGACCCGAGACCCGCTCCCCCCCCACCCTGACCCGACACCCGCTCCCCCCCCGTCCCGACCCGAGACCCGAGACCCGCTCCCCCCCCGCCCCGACCCGAGACCCGACACCCGCTCCCCCCCCCGCCCCGACCCGACACCCGCTCCCCCCCCGTCCCGACCCGAGACCCGACACCCGCTCCCCCCCCACCCCGACCTGAGACCCGACACCCGCTCCCCCCCCGTCCCGACCCGAGACCCGACACCCGCTCCCCCCCCACCCCGACCTGAGACCCGACACCCGCTCCCCCCCCCGCCCCGACCTGAGACCCGACACCCGCTCCCCCCCCACCCCGACCTGAGACCCGACACCCGCTCCCCCCCCGTCCCGACCCGAGACCCGACACCCGCTCCCCCCCCGCCCCGACCTGAGACCCGACACCCGCTCCCCCCCCCGCCCCGACCTGAGACCCGACACCCGCTCCCCCCCACCCCGACCTGAGACCCGACACCCGCTCCCCCCCCGTCCCGACCCGAGACCCGACACCCGCTCCCCCCCCGCCCCGACCTGAGACCCGACACCCGCTCCCCCCCCGCCCCGACCTGAGACCCGACACCCGCTCCCCCCCCCACCCTGACCCGACACCCGCTCCCCCCCCGTCCCGACCTGAGACCCGACACCCGCTCCCCCCCCCGCCCCGACCTGAGACCCGACAACCGCTCCCCTCCCCCGCCCCGACCCGAGACCCGACACCCGCTCCCCCCCCCGCCCCGACCCGAGACCCGACACCCGCTCCCCCCCTGCCCCGACCTGAGACCCGACAACCGCTCCCCTCCCCCGCCCCGACCCGAGACCCGACAACCGCTCCCCCCCCCGCCCCGACCTGAGACCCGACACCCGCTCCCCCCCCCGCCCCGACCCGAGACCCGACAACCGCTCCCCCCCCCGCCCCGACCTGAGACCCGACACCCGCTCCCCCCCCGCCCCGACCCGAGACCCGACAACCGCTCCCCCTCCCGCCCCGACCCGAGACCCGACACATGCTCCCCCCCCGCCCCGACCTGAGACCCGACACCCGCTCCCCCCCCCGCCCCGACCTGAGACCCGACACATGCTCCCCCTCCCCGCCCCGACCCGAGACCCGACACATGCTCCCCCCCCGCCCCGACCTGAGACCCGACACCCGCTCCCCCCCCCGCCCCGACCTGAGACCCGACACATGCTCCCCCCCCGCCCCGACCTGAGACCCGACACCCGCTCCCCCCCCCGCCCCGACCTGAGACCCGACACATGCTCCCCCCCGCCCCGACCTGAGACCCGAGACCCGCTCCCCCCCCGCCCCGACCTGAGACCCGACACATGCTCCCCCCCCGCCCCGACCTGAGACCCGACACATGCTCCCCCCCCGCCCCGACCTGAGACCCGACACCCGCTCCCCCCCCCGCCCCGACCCGAGACCCGACACCCGCTCCCCTCCCCCGCCCCGACCCGAGACCCGACAACCGCTCCCCCTCCCGCCCCGACCCGAGACCCGACACCCGCTCCCCCCCCCGCCCCGACCCGACACCCGCTCCCCCCCCGTCCCGACCCGAGACCCGACAACCGCTCCCCCCCCCACCCTGACCCGACCCGACACCCGCTCCCCCCCCGTCCCGACCCGAGACCCGACAACCGCTCCCCCCCCCACCCTGACCCGACCCGACACCCGCTCCCCCCCCGTCCCGACCTGAGACCCGACACCCGCTCCCCTCCCCCGCCCCGACCTGAGACCCGACACCCGCTCCCCCCCCCCGCCCCGACCTGAGACCCGAC